>NC_134469.1:27817579-28139892 GCF_964194025.1 Convolutriloba macropyga | reverse complement strand
AGGATACTGTATACTCACGAGCTAAAAATTTCTGTATTTTCGCCGTTCTGTATGATCAACATGTGATCACTTCATTTCTTTATTCTTCTCATTTCGTTACTACAACTTAGTTGATAATTAAATCTTAATCAACTGCAAAATAGTGATTGCAAGTCTTATTGGCCATTCGCGACGTGATCTCCAATTCCTTTTTGTAGAAAAATCTAAAATGAGTGATCAGAAGAAGCAAACGCGGCGCAAACTCGTGAGATGTAAGGTTTTCGAAGCGCAATTGGCTCACCTAGACGATCATACTGTATAGCAGCGTTAAGGAGCTAAGCAGCTGCTTTTCGTTAGTTGATGCTCACACATATGCAACGCGGAGATCGGTGTAATTTTAAAAAAGAAACACCCAAGGCCTAATTTAAAGTTAGTCGGTTCTCAATACTGCATAGATGTAGCAAGTTATACAATATTTTAGTCAATAGCGAAGTGTTGATGAGTTGCTATGATAATCCGGCTTTAGTTTTTAATACTTTAATGCATTGAATTTAGCACTCGTATAACTTATCTACCGAGGAACTCGTGAAAAAAAATCGTCGAGCCCCACCACCGGGTAAAATCTCTTTCTTATGTGCAATGTTCCGAGAACTCGTATTTGAAGTCAAATTTGCAAATTTCGCACAGGATCAGTTTTTAAATTGCAAAGCAATCTCTCAACAAACTTGGAAATTCTTAGGGGACTTCAAATTCAATTAAAGATCATTATTATGTTTTGTAACAGGACAACGCGTGGTGATCCGAGTGTGTCCGTACATTGTCCTCGCTGTTTATCCTTCACGAAGTTTTAACAATTGTATTATATTCATATATTATTTTTTATATATACAAAGAAAAGAGAAATTTACTCTCTCTCTCTCTCTCTCCATCTCTCTCTCTCTCTCTCTCTCTCTCTCTCTTCAATCAATTTACTATAAATAAAATCAGATAAGGCTAGTTTATTTTTTCAGAAGTTTGGTCACACGAAAGTAGCACAATATTTTGGGTCGCTCGAAAGTCGAAAAAGTTTTTGGATCGCACGAAAGTTGCTCAATGGTTGGACAACACCTTGGGTCCTACTACGGTCGGATCAGAGGGCTTTGGGTTTCACAACTGTCTGATCAGAGAGCATAGTTAGGGAAATGGTCTGATCAGAGCGGTCTTGGACCGTACAAAACCTGGGATGTCCTTTTAAATTTGTCTTAAGAACACTTAAGCAATTTCTTCAATTCCAAATTGTCCAAACGTTTCGCATGGAGCGTTGTATATATTTTTCTCAACTAAAAGTAGAGGTGATGGTAACTCTAAACTACAGTGAACACTGATTTTTTTCTGTCCTCTCTCTCTGGTCTTAATATTTTTTTTTCGCTCACTTTGATGTTTTACTGTTTTCTATCTGTTGTTCACATTTCACTTGTCGTTTTTCTGAGATCTTATTTTTGTCCACCGAATATTTATTACCTACGAATATTACCTACGGTTTATTGCGTGTAAACAATCACTGAACAGCTGTTATGTTTAATTGGTCAACAATAGTTCCAATGTCAGATGGTTTTGAAGCTAAGGACACATTTCCTTCAAATCTAAATTTCTGACGAATATCAAAGAAGCGCATTTTATTATTCTAACGAGCTGTTTCTGAAAAATATTCAAGATTATGCTGTCAATATTCTGCAGAGGAATCAAAACTAGGAGATGTACCAAAACTAGCAGATGTACCAAAACTAGCAGATGTACCAACACTAGCAGGTTTACAAGAAATAGCAGTTGTACCAGAACTAGCAGTTGTACCAGAACCAGCTGATTCACAAAAACCAGCAGATGTACCGAAATAGCAGATGTTACAAAACTGGCATATATACCAAAACTAGCAGATCTACTAAACTTAGCAGATGTACCAAAACTAGCAGATGTAACAAAAATAACAGATGTACCAAAACTAGCAGATTTACCAAAACTAGCAGATGTACCAAAACTAGCAGATGGACCAAAACTAGAAGATATACCAAAACTAACAGATGTACCAAAACTAGCAGATGTACCAAAACTAGCAGATGCACCAAAACTAGCAGATGTACCAAAATAGCAGATGTACCAAAACTGGCATATGTAACAAAACTAGCAAATGTACCAAATATAGCAGATGTACCAAACTACCAGATGTACCAAAACTAGCAGATATACCAAAACTAGCAGATGTACCAGAATTAGCAGATGTATCAAAACTAGCAAATGTACCAAAACTAGCAGATGCAGCAAAACTAGCAGATGTTTCAAAACTAGCAGATGTACCAAAACTAGCAGATGTACCAAAACCAGCAGGTGTACCAAAAATTGCAGATGTACCAAAAATAGCAGATGTGCCAATAGTACAAGATGTACCCAAACTAGCAGATGTATCAAAACTAGCAGATGTATCAAAACAAGCAGATGTACCAAAACTAGCAGATGTACCAAAACTAGCATATGTACCAAAAGTAGCAGATGTACCACAACTAGCAGATGTATCAAAACTAGCAAATGTACCAAAACCAGCAGATAAAACAAAACTAGCAGATGTACCAAAATTAGCAGATGTACCAAAACAAAACTAGCAGATGTACCAAAACTAGCGGATGTACCATAACTAGCAAATGTAACAAAACTAGCAGATGTGCAAAAAGTAGGAGACGTACCAAAACTAGCAAATGCACCAAAACTAGCAGATGGACCAAAATAGCAGATCTACCAAAACTACCACATGTACCGAAACTAGCAGATGTAGCAAAACTAGCAAATATACCAAAACTAGCAGATGTACCGAAACTAGCAGATGTAGCAAAAATGGCAGATGTACCAAAAATAGCAGATGTACCAAAACTAGTAGATGTACCAAAACTAGCAGATGTACCAAAACTGGCAGATGTACCAAAACTAGCAAATATATCAAAACTAGCAGATGTACCAACACTGGCAGATGTACCAAAAATAGCAGATGTACCAAAACTAGCATTTGTACCAAAACTAGCAGATGTATCAAAACTGGCAGATGTACCAAAACTAGCAGATGTACTAAAGCCAGCAGATGTACCAAAACTAGCAGATGTACCAAAATTGGCAGATGTACCAAAACTACAAGATGTATCAAAACTAGCAGATGTACCAAAATTAGCGGATGTAACAAAACTAGCAGATATACCAAAACCAGCAGATGTTTCAAAACCAGCATATGTACCAAAACTAGAAGATATACCAAAACTAGCAGATGTAACAAAATTAGTAAGTGTACCAAAACTAGCAGATGTACCGAAACTAGCAGATTTACCAACACTAGCAGATGTACCAAAAGTAGCAGATGTACCAAAAATAGCAGATGTACCAAAACTAGCAGTTGTATCAAAACTAGCAGATGTACTAAAACTGGCAGATGTACAAAACCAGCAGATGTACCAAAACCAGCAGATGTACCAAAACTAGCATATGTACCAAAACAAGCAGATGTAACAAAACTAGCAAATGTACCAAAACTAGCAGATGTACCGAAACTAGCAGATGTACCGACACTATCAGATGTACCAAAAATAGCAGATGTACCAAAACTAGCAGATGTACCAAAACTAGCAGATAAACCAAAACTGGCAGATGTACCAAAACTAGCAGATGTACCAAAACCAGCAGATGTACCAAAACTAGCAGATGTACCAAAATTAGCAGATGTACCAAAACTAGCAAATGCACAAAAACTAGCAGATGGACCAAAATAGCAGATGTACCAAAACTACCATATGTACCAAAACTAGCAGATGTAACAAAATTAGTAAGTGTACCAAAACTAGCAGATGTACCGAAACTAGCAGATTTATCGACACTAGCAGATGTACCAAAAATAGCAGATGTACCAAAACTAGCAGATGTACCAAAACTAGCAGATGTACTAAAACTGGCAGATGTACCAAAACCAGCAGATGTACCAAATTCAGCAGATGTAACAAAATTAGCAAATGTACCAAAACTAGCAGATGTACCGAAACTAGCAGATGTACCGACACTATCAGATGTACCAAAAATAGCAGATGTACCAAAACTAGCAGATGTACCAAAAATAGCAGATAAACCAAAACTGGCAGATGTACCAAAACTAGCAGATGTACCAAAACCAGCAGATGTACCAAAACTAGCAGATGTACCAAAATTAGCAGATGTACCAAAACTAGCAAATGCACAAAAACTAGCAGATGGACCAAAATAGCAGATGTACCAAAACTACCATATGTACCAAAACTAGCAGATGTAACTAAATTAGTAAGTGTACCAAAACTAGCAGATGTACCGAAACTAGCAGATTTACCAACACTAGCAGATGTACCAAAAATAGCAGATGTACCAAAACTAGCAGATGTACCAAAACTAGCAGATGTACTAAAACTGGCAGATGTACCAAAACCAGCATATGTACCAAAACCAGCAGATGTACCAAAACTAGCATATGTACCAAAACAAGCAGATGTAACAAAACTAGCAAATGTACCAAAACTAGCAGATGTACCGAAACTAGCAGATGTACCGACACTATCAGATGTACCAAAAATAGCAGATGTACCAAAACTAGCAGATGTACCAAAACTAGCAGATAAAACAAAACTGACAGATGTACCAAGACTAGCAGATGTACCAAAACCAGCAGATGTATCAAAACTAGCAGATGTACCAAAATTAGCGGATGTAACAAAACTAGCAGATGTACCAAAACTAGCAGATGTTTCAAAACCAGCATATGTACCAAAACTAGAAGATATAACAAAACTAGCCGATGTACCAAAACTAGCAGACGTACCAAAACTAGCAGATGTACCAAAACTACCATATGTACCAAAACTAGCAGATGTAACTAAATTAGTAAGTGTACCAAAACTAGCAGATGTACCGAAACTAGCAGATTTACCAACACTAGCAGATGTACCAAAAATAGCAGATGTACCAAAACTAGCAGATGTACCAAAACTAGCAGATGTACTAAAACTGGCAGATGTACCAAAACCAGCATATGTACCAAAACCAGCAGATGTACCAAAACTAGCATATGTACCAAAACAAGCAGATGTAACAAAACTAGCAAATGTACCAAAACTAGCAGATGTACCGAAACTAGCAGATGTACCGACACTATCAGATGTACCAAAAATAGCAGATGTACCAAAACTAGCAGATGTACCAAAACTAGCAGATAAAACAAAACTGACAGATGTACCAAGACTAGCAGATGTACCAAAACCAGCAGATGTATCAAAACTAGCAGATGTACCAAAATTAGCGGATGTAACAAAACTAGCAGATGTACCAAAACTAGCAGATGTTTCAAAACCAGCATATGTACCAAAACTAGAAGATATAACAAAACTAGCCGATGTACCAAAACTAGCAGACGTACCAAAACTAGCAGATGTACCAAAATTAGAGGATGTAAAAAAACTAGCAAATGTACCAAAACTAGCAGATGAACCAAAACTAGCAGATGTACCAAAACTAGCAGACGTACCAAAACTAGCAGATGTACCGAAATTAGCGGATGTAAAAAAAACTAGCAAATGTACCAAAAACTAGCAGATGTACCAAAAGCAGCAGACGTACCAAAGCTACCATATGTACCAAAACAAGCAGATGTAACAAAACTAGCAAATGTACCAAAACTAGCAGATGTACCGAAACTAGCAGATGTACCAACACTATCAGATGTACCAAAAATAGCAGATGTACCAAAACTAGCAGATGTACCAAAACTAGCAGATAAACCAAAACTGGCAGATGTACCAAAACTAGCAGATGTACCAAAACCAGCAGATGTACTAAAACTGGCAGATGTACCAAAAACAGCAGATGTACCAAAACTACAAGATTTATCAAAACTAGCAGATGTACCAAAATTAGCGGATGTAACAAAACTAGCAGATGTTTCAAAACCAGCATATGTACCAAAACTAGCAGACGTACCAAAACTAGCAGATGTACCAAAATTAGCGGATGTAAAAAAACTAGCAAATTTACCAAAACTAGCAAATGCACCAAAACTAGCAGATGGACCAAAATAGCAGATGTACCAAAACTACCATGTGTACCAAAACTAGCAGTTGTAACAAAACAAGCAGGTGTACCAAAACTAGCAGATGTACCGAAAATAGCAGATTTACCAACACTATCAGATGTACCAAAAATAGCAGATGTACCAAAACTAGCAGATAAACCAAAACTGGCAGATATACCAAAACTAGCAGATGTACCAAAACTACAAGATGTATCAAAACCAGCAGATGTACCAACACTATCAGATGTATCAAAAATAGCAGATGTACCAAAACTAGCAGATGTACCAAAACTAGCAGATAAACCAAAACTGGCAGATATACCAAAACTAGCAGATGTACCAAAACCAGCAGATGTACCAAAACTGGCAGATGTACCAAAAACAGCAGATGTACCAAAACTACAAGATGTATCAAAACTAGCAGATGTACCAAAATTAGCGGATGTAACAAAACTAGCCGATGTACCAAAACTAGCAGATGCACCAAAACTAGCAGATGTACGAAAACTACTAGACGTACCAAAACTAGCAGATGTACCAAAATTAGCGGATGTAAAAAAACTAGCAAATGTACCAAAACTAGCAAATGCAGCAAAACTAGCAGATGCACCAAAATAGCAGATGTACCAAAACTACCATGTGTACCAAAACTAGCAGTTGTAACAAAACAAGCAAGTGTACCAAAACTAGCAGATGTAACGAAACTAGCAGATTTACCAACACTATCAGATGTAACAAAAATAGCAGATATATCAAAACTAGCAGATAAACCAAAACTGGCAGATGTACCAAAACTAGCAGATGTACCAAAATTAGCGGATGTACCAAAACCAGCAGAGGTACCAAAACTTGCACATGTACCAAAAATAGCAGAGGTACCAAAACTACAAGATGTATCAAAACTAGCAGATGTACCAAAATTAGCAAGTGTACCAAAACTAGCAAATGCACCAAAACTAGCAGATGGACCAAAATAGCAGATGTACCAAAACTACCATGTGTACCAAAACTAGCAGTTGTAACAAAACAAGCAAGTGTACCAAACTAGCAGATGTACCGAAAATAGCAGATTTACCAACACTATCAGATGTACCAAAAACAGCAGATGTACCAAAACTAGCAGATAAACCAAAACTGGCAGATGTACCAAAACTAGCAGATGTACCAAAACTACAAGATATATCAAAACTAGCAGATGTACCAACACTATCAGATGTACCAAAAAAAGCAGATGTACCAAAACTAGCAGATGTACCAAAACTAGCAGATAAAAGAAAACTGGCAGATATACCAAAACTAGCAGATGTACCAAAACCAGCAGATGTACCAAAACTGGCAGATGTACCAAAAACAGCAGATGTACTAAAACTACAAGATGTATCAAAACTAGCAGATGTACCAACACTATCAGATGTACCAAAAATAGCAGATGTACCAAAACTAGCAGATGTACCAAAACTAGCAGATAAAAGAAAACTGGCAGATATACCAAAATTAGCGGATGTAACAAAACTAGCCGATGTACCAAAACTAGCAGATGCACCAAAACTAGAAGATGTACCAAAACTACCAGACGTACCAAAACTAGCAGATGTACCAAAATTAGCGGATGTAAAAAACCTAGCAAATGTACCAAAACTAGCAAATGCACCAAAACTAGCAGATGGACCAAAATAGCAGATGTACCAAAACTACCATGTGTACCAAAACTAGCAGTTGTAACAAAACAAGCAAGTGTACCAAAACTAGCAGATGTACCGAAACTAGCAGATTTACCAACACTATCAGATGTACCAAAAATAGCAGAGGTACCAAAACTACAAGATGTATCAAAACTAGCAGATGTACCAAAATTAGCGGATGTAACAAAACTAGCAGATGTACCAAAACTAGCAGATGTTTCAAAACCAGCATATGTACCAAAACTAGAAGATATACCGAAACTAGACGATGTACCAAAACTAGCAGATGCACCAAAACAAGCAGATGTACGAAAATTAGCAGATGTACCCAAATTAGCGGATGTAAAAAAACTAGAAAATGTACCAAAACTAGCAAATGCACCAAAACTAGCAGATGGACCTAAATAGCAGATGTACCAAAACTAGCAGGTGTAACAAGACTAGCAAGTGTACCAAAAATAGCATATGTACCGAAACTAGCAGATTTACCAACACTATCAGATGTACCAAAAATAGCAGATGTACCAAAACGAGCAGATAAACCAAAACTGGCAGATGTACCAAAACTACAAGATATATCAAAACTAGCAGATGTACCAAAATTAGCGGATGTAACAAAACTAGCAGATGTACCAAAAACAGCAGATGTACAAAAACTACGAGATGTATCAAAATTAGCAGATATACCAAAATTAGCAGATGTAACAGAACTAGCAGATGTACCAAAACTGGCAGATGTTTCAAAACCAGCATATGTACCAAAACTAGAAGATATATCAAAACTAGCCGATGTACCAAAACTAGCATATGTACCAAAACTAGAAGATATACCAAAACTAGCAGATGTACCGAAAATAGCAGATGTACCAAATTTAGAAGATGTGCAAAAAGTAGCAGATGTACCAAATCTAGCAAATACACCAAAACTAGCAGATGGACCAAAATAGCAGATGTACCAAACATACCATATCTACCAAAATTAGCAGGTGTAACAAAACTAGCAACTGTACCAAAACTAGCAGATATACCGAAACCAGCAGAAGTACCAAAACTGGCAGATGTACCAAAACCAGCAGATGTACCAAAACCAGCAGATGTACCAAAACTAGCAGATGTACCAAAAACAGCAGATGCACCAAAACTACAAGATGTATCAAAAATAGCAAATGCACCAAAACTAGCAGATGGACCAAAATAGCAAATGTACCAAAACTAGCAGATGTACCGAAACCAGCAGAAGTACCAAAACTGGCAGATGTACCAAAACCAGCAGATGTACCAAAACCAGCAGATGTACCAAAACAAGCAGATGTAACAAAACTAGCAAATGTACCAAAACTAGCAGATGTACCGAAACTAGCAGATGTACCAACACTATCAGATGTACCAAAAATAGCAGATGTACCAAAACTAGCAGATGTACCAAAGCTAGCAGATAAACCAAAGCTGGCAAATGCACCAAAACTAGCAGATGGACCAAAATAGCAAATGTACCAAAACTACCATATGTACCAAAACAAGCAGATGTAACAAAACTAGCAAATGTGACAAAACTAGCAGATATACCAACACTATCAGATGTAACAATAATAGCAGATGTACCAAAACTAGCAGAAGTACCAAAACTGGAAGATGTACCAAAACCAGCAGATGTACCAAAACCAGCAGATGTACCAAAACTGGCAGATGTACCAAAAACAGCAGATGCACCAAAACTACAAGATGTATCAAAACTAGCAAATGCACCAAAACCAGCAGATGTACCAAAACAAGCAGATGTAACAAAACTAGCAAATGTACCAAAACTAGCAGATGTACCGAAACTAGCAGATGTACCAACACTATCAGATGTACCAAAAATAGCAGATGTACCAAAACTAGCAGACGTACCAAAGCTAGCAGATAAACCAAAGCTGGCAAATGCACCAAAACTAGCAGATGGACCAAAATAGCAAATGTACCAAAACTACCATATGTACCAAAACAAGCAGATGTAACAAAACTGGCAAATGTGACAAAACTAGCAGATATACCAACACTATCAGATGTAACAAAAATAGCAGATGTACCAAAACTAGCAGAAGTACCAAAACTGGAAGATGTACCAAAACCAGCAGATGTACCAAAACCAGCAGATGTACCAAAACTGGCAGATGTACCAAAAACAGCAGATGCAACAAAACTACAAGATGTATCAAAACTAGCAAATGCACCAAAACTAGCAGATGTACCGAAACTAGCAGACGTACCAACACTATCAGATGTACCAAAAATAGCAGATGTACCAAAACCAGCAGATGTACCAAAACTAGCAGATGTACCCAAAAATAGCAGATGTACCAAAACTACAGAGGTATCAAAACTAGCAGATGTACCGAAACTAGCAGTTCTATCAAAACGAGCAGATGTACCAAAACTAGCAGATGTACCAAAATTAGCGGATGTAACAAAACTAGCAGATGTACCAAAACTAGCAGATGTACCAAAACTAGCATATGTACCAAAACTAGAAGATATACCAAAACTAGCAGATGTACAAAAACTAGCAGATGTAGCAAAACTAGCAGATGTACCGAAACTAGCAGACGTACCAACACTATCAGATGTACCAAAAATAGCAGATGTACCAAAACAGGCAGATGTAACAAAACTAGCAAATGTACCAAAACTAGCAGATGTACCGAAACTAGCAGACGTACCAACACTATCAGATGTACCAAAAATAGCAGATGTACCAAAACCAGCAGATGCACCAAAACTAGCAGATGTACCCAAAAATAGCAGATGTACCAAAACTACAGAGGTATCAAAACTAGCAGATGTACCGAAACTAGCAGTTCTACCAAAACGAGCAGATGTACCAAAACTAGCAGATGTACCAAAATTAGCGGATGTAACAAAACTAGCAGATGTACCAAAACTAGCAGATGTACCAAAACTAGCATATGTACCAAAACTAGAAGATATACCAAAACTAGCAGATGTACAAAAACTAGCAGATGTAGCAAAACTAGCAGATGTGCAAAAAGTAGCAGATGTACCAAAAGTAGCAAATGCAACACAAATAGCAGATGGACCAAAATAGCAGATGTACCAAAACCAGCAGATGTACCAAAACTAGCAGATGTACCCAAAAATAGCAGATGTACCAAAACTACAGAGGTATCAAAACTAGCAGATGAACCAAAACTAGCAGTTCTACCCAAATGAGCAGATGTACCAAAACTAGCAGATGTACCAAAACTAGCAGATGTACCAAAACTAGCATATGTACCAAAACTAGAAGACATACCAAAAATAGCAGATGCCCCAAAACTAGCAGATGTACCAAAACTAGCAGACGTACCAAAACCAGCAGATGTACAAAATTAGCAGTTGTACCAAATTAGCAGATGCACCAAAACTACAAGGTGTAGCAAAACAAGCTGACGTACAAAAACTAGCAGATGTACCAAAACTAGCGGATGTAACACAACTAGCAGATGTACCTAAACTAGCATATGTACCAAAACTAGAAGATATACCAAAACTACCTTATGTACCAAAACTAGCAGATGTAACAAAACTAGAAAATGTTCCAAAACTAGCAGATATACCGAAACTAGCAGATATACCAAAACTAGCAGATGTACCAATACTAGCATATGTACCAAAACTGGCAGATGTAACAAAACTAGCAAATGTACCATAACTACAAAATGTATCAAAACTAGCAGTTTTACCAAAACTAAAAGATGTACCAAAACGAGCAGACGTACCAAACTAGCAGATGTAACAAAAATAGCGGATGTAACAAAACTAGCAGATGTACTAAAACTAGCAGATGTACCAAAACTAGCATATGTACCAAAACTAGAAGACATACCAAAACTAGCAGATGCCCTAAAACTAGCAGATGTACCAAAACTAGCAGACGTACCAAAACCAGCAGATGTAAAAAAACTAGCAGTTGTACCAAATTAGCAGATGCACCAAAACTACAAGGTGTAGCAAAACAAGCTGATGTACAAAAACCAGCAGATGTACCTAAACTTGCAGATGTAACAGACCTAACATATGTACCAAAACTAGCAGATGTAACACAACTAGCAGATGTACCTAAACTAGCATATGTACCACAACTAGAAGATATACCAAAACTACCTTATGTACCAAAACTAGCAGATGTAACAAAACTAGAAAATGTACCAAAACTAGCAGATATACCGAAACTAGCAGATGTACCAAAACTAGCAGATGTACCAAAACTAGCAAATGTACCATAACTACAAGATGTATCAAAACTAGCAGGTTTACCAAAACTAAAAGATGTACCAAAACGAGCAGACGTACCAAACTAGCAGATGTACCAAAAATAGCGGATGTAACAAAACTAGCAGATGTACTAAAACTAGCAGATGTACCAAAACTAGCATATGTACCAGAACTAGAAGACATACCAAAACTAGCAGATGCCCCAAAACTAGCGGATGTACCAAAACTAGCAGACGTACCAAAACCAGCAGATGTACAAAAACTAGCAGTTGTACCAAATTAGAAGATGCACCAAAACTAAAAAGTGTAGCAAAACAAGCTGATGTACAAAAACTAGCAGATGTACCTAAACTTGCAGATGTAACAAACCTAACATATGTACCAAAACTAGCAGATGTAACACAACTAGCAGATGTACCTAAACTAGCATATGTACCAAAACTAGAAGATATACCAAAACTACCTTATGTACCGAAACTAGCAGACGTACCAACACTATCAGATGTACCAAAAATAGCAGATGTACCAAAACCAGCAGATGCACCAAAACTAGCAGATGTACCCAAAAATAGCAGATGTACCAAAACTACAGAGGTATCAAAACTAGCAGATGTACCGAAACTAGCAGTTCTACCAAAACGAGCAGATGTACCAAAACTAGCAGATGTACCAAAATTAGCGGATGTAACAAAACTAGCAGATGTACCAAAGCTAGCAGATGTACCAAAACTAGCATATGTACCAAAACTAGAAGATATACCAAAACTAGCAGATGTACAAAAACTAGCAGATGTAGCAAAACTAGCAGATGTGCAAAAAGTAGCAGATGTACCAAAAGTAGCAAATGCAACACAAATAGCAGATGGACCAAAATAGCAGATGTACCAAAACCAGCAGATGTACCAAAACTAGCAGATGTACCCAAAAATAGCAGATGTACCAAAACTACAGAGGTATCAAAACTAGCAGATGAACCAAAACTAGCAGTTCTACCCAAATGAGCAGATGTACCAAAACTAGCAGATGTACCAAAACTAGCAGATGTACCAAAACTAGCATATGTACCAAAACTAGAAGACATACCAAAAATAGCAGATGCCCCAAAACTAGCAGATGTACCAAAACTAGCAGACGTACCAAAACCAGCAGATGTACAAAATTAGCAGTTGTACCAAATTAGCAGATGCACCAAAACTACAAGGTGTAGCAAAACAAGCTGACGTACAAAAACTAGCAGATGTACCAAAACTAGCGGATGTAACACAACTAGCAGATGTACCTAAACTAGCATATGTACCAAAACTAGAAGATATACCAAAACTACCTTATGTACCAAAACTAGCAGATGTAACAAAACTAGAAAATGTTCCAAAACTAGCAGATATACCGAAACTAGCAGATATACCAAAACTAGCAGATGTACCAATACTAGCATATGTACCAAAACTGGCAGATGTAACAAAACTAGCAAATGTACCATAACTACAAGATGTATCAAAACTAGCAGTTTTACCAAAACTAAAAGATGTACCAAAACGAGCAGACGTACCAAACTAGCAGATGTAACAAAAATAGCGGATGTAACAAAACTAGCAGATGTACTAAAACTAGCAGATGTACCAAAACTAGCATATGTACCAAAACTAGAAGACATACCAAAACTAGCAGATGCCCTAAAACTAGCAGATGTACCAAAACTAGCAGACGTACCAAAACCAGCAGATGTAAAAAAACTAGCAGTTGTACCAAATTAGCAGATGCACCAAAACTACAAGGTGTAGCAAAACAAGCTGATGTACAAAAACCAGCAGATGTACCTAAACTTGCAGATGTAACAGACCTAACATATGTACCAAAACTAGCAGATGTAACACAACTAGCAGATGTACCTAAACTAGCATATGTACCACAACTAGAAGATATACCAAAACTACCTTATGTACCAAAACTAGCAGATGTAACAAAACTAGAAAATGTACCAAAACTAGCAGATATACCGAAACTAGCAGATGAACCAAAACTAGCAGATGTACCAAAACTAGCAAATGTACCATAACTACAAGATGTATCAAAACTAGCAGGTTTACCAAAACTAAAAGATGTACCAAAACGAGCAGACGTACCAAACTAGCAGATGTACCAAAAATAGCGGATGTAACAAAACTAGCAGATGTACTAAAACTAGCAGATGTACCAAAACTAGCATATGTACCAGAACTAGAAGACATACCAAAACTAGCAGATGCCCCAAAACTAGCGGATGTACCAAAACTAGCAGACGTACCAAAACCAGCAGATGTACAAAAACTAGCAGTTGTACCAAATTAGAAGATGCACCAAAACTAAAAGGTGTAGCAAAACAAGCTGATGTACAAAAACTAGCAGATGTACCTAAACTTGCAGATGTAACAAACCTAACATATGTACCAAAACTAGCAGATGTAACACAACTAGCAGATGTACCTAAACTAGCATATGTACCAAAACTAGAAGATATACCAAAACTACCTTATGTACCAAAACTAGCAGATGTAACAAAACTAGAAAATGTACCAAAACTAGCAGATATACCGAAACTAGCAGATGTACCAAAACTGGCAGATGTACCAAAACTAGCAAATGTACCATAACTACAAGATGTATCAAAACTAGCAGGATTACCAAAACTAAAAGATGTACCAAAACGAGCAGACGTACCAAACTAGCAGATGTACCAAAAATAGCGGATGTAACAAAACTAGCAGATGTACTAAAACTAGCAGATGTACCAAAACTAGCTTATGTACCAAAACTAGAAGACATGCCAAAACTAGCAGATGCCCCAAAACTAGCAGATGTACCAAAACTAGCAGACGTACCAAAACCAGCAGATGTACAAAAATAGCAGATGTACCAAAACTAGCAGATGTACCAAAGGTAGCAAGTGCATCAGAACTAGTAGATGGACCAAAACTAGCAGATGTACCAAAACTAGCAGATCTACCAAAACTAGCATATGTACCAAAATTAGCAGATGTACCAAAACTAGCAGATGTACCAAACTAGCAGATGTACCAAACTAGCTGATCTACAAAAACTAGCAGATGTACCTAAAATAGCATATTTACCAAAACTAGCAGATGTATCACAACTAACAGATGTACCAAACTAGCAGATGCAACAAAACTAGCAGATCTACAAAAACTAGCAGATATACCAAAATTAAAAGATGCACCAAAACTAGCAGACGTACCAAAACAAGCAGATGTTTCAAAAGTAGCAGATGTACCAAAACTAGCAGATGTCAAAACTAGCAGATGTGCCAAAACTAGCAGATGTACCAAAATTAGGATCGGTACCAAAACTAGCAGACGTACCAAAATTAGCAGATGTACCAAAAATAGCAGATGTACCACAACTAGCAGATGTACCAAAACTAGTAGATGCACCAAAACTAGCAGAAGTACCGAAATAGCAGATGTACCAAAATTAGCATATGTAACAAAAACTAGCAGATGTACCAAAACTAGCAGATGTACCAAAACTAGCATATGTACCAAAACTAGAAGACATACCAAAACTAGCAGACGCCCCAAAACTACCAGATGTACCAAAACAAGCAGACGTACCAAAACCTGCAGATGTACAAAAACTAGCAGTTGTACCAAATTAGCAGATGCACCAAAACTACAAGATGTAGCAAAGCAAGCTGATGTACAAAAACTAGCAGATGTACCTAAACTTGCAGATGTAACAAACCTAACATATGTACCAAAACTAGCAGGTGTAACACAACTAGCAGATGTACCTAAACTAGCAGATGTACCAAAGCTAGCAGATATATCAAATCTAGCTGATCTACCAAAACTAGCAGATGTACCAAAACTAGCAGATGTACCAAAATAGCAAAAACAGCAGATGTACCAAAACTAGCAGATATACCAAAACTAGCATATGTACCAAAACTAGCAGATATACCAAAACTAGCAGATGTATCAAAACTAGCAGATGTACCAAAACTAGCAGATGTACCAAAACTAGCAGATCTACCAAAACTAGCATATGTATCAAAACTAGCAGATGTACCAAAACTAGCAGATGAACCAAAACTAGCAGATGTACCAAAAATAGCAGATGTACCAAAACTAGCTGATCTACAAAAACTAGCAGATGTACCAAAATAGCAAAAACAGCAGATGTACCAAAACTAGCAGATATACCAAAACTAGCATATGTACCAAAACTAGCAGATATACCAAAACTAGCAGATGTATCAAAACTAGCAGATGTACCAAAACTAGCAGATGTACCA
This sequence comes from Convolutriloba macropyga, assembly GCF_964194025.1. Classification (NCBI taxonomy): domain Eukaryota; kingdom Metazoa; phylum Xenacoelomorpha; order Acoela; family Convolutidae; genus Convolutriloba; species Convolutriloba macropyga. The sequence goes on along the minus strand of NC_134469.1, from coordinate 28,123,589 downwards.
AAACTAGCAGATGAACCAAAACTAGCAGATGTACCAAAAATAGCAGATGTACCAAAACTAGCAGATGTACCAAAGCTAGCAGATCTACCAAAACTAGCATATGTATCAAAATTAGCAGATGTACCAGAACTAGCAGATGTACCAAAACTAGCTGATCTACAAAAACTAGCAGATGTACCAAAAATAGCATATGTACCAAAACTAGCAGATGTATCAAAACTCACAGATGTACCAAACTAGCAGATGCACCAAAACTAGCAGATCTACAAAAACTAACAGATATACCAAGATTAAAAGATGCACCAAAACTAAAAGGTGTAGCAAAACAAGCTGATGTACAAAAACTAGCAGATGTACCTAAACTTGCAGATGTAACAAACCTAACATATGTACCAAAACTAGCAGATGTAACACAACTAGCAGATGTACCTAAACTAGCATATGTACCAAAACTAGAAGATATACCAAAACTACCTTATGTACCAAAACTAGCAGATGTAACAAAACTAGAAAATGTACCAAAACTAGCAGATATACCGAAACTAGCAGATGTACCAAAACTGGCAGATGTACCAAAACTAGCAAATGTACCATAACTACAAGATGTATCAAAACTAGCAGGATTACCAAAACTAAAAGATGTACCAAAACGAGCAGACGTACCAAACTAGCAGATGTACTAAAACTAGCAGATGTACCAAAACTAGCTTATGTACCAAAACTAGAAGACATGCCAAAACTAGCAGATGCCCCAAAACTAGCAGATGTACCAAAACTAGCAGACGTACCAAAACCAGCAGATGTACAAAAATAGCAGATGTACCAAAACTAGCAGATGTACCAAAGGTAGCAAGTGCATCAGAACTAGTAGATGGACCAAAACTAGCAGATGTACCAAAACTAGCAGATCTACCAAAACTAGCATATGTACCAAAATTAGCAGATGTACCAAAACTAGCAGATGTACCAAACTAGCAGATGTACCAAACTAGCTGATCTACAAAAACTAGCAGATGTACCTAAAATAGCATATTTACCAAAACTAGCAGATGTATCACAACTAACAGATGTACCAAACTAGCAGATGCAACAAAACTAGCAGATCTACAAAAACTAGCAGATATACCAAAATTAAAAGATGCACCAAAACTAGCAGACGTACCAAAACAAGCAGATGTTTCAAAAGTAGCAGATGTACCAAAACTAGCAGATGTCAAAACTAGCAGATGTGCCAAAACTAGCAGATGTACCAAAATTAGGATCGGTACCAAAACTAGCAGACGTACCAAAATTAGCAGATGTACCAAAAATAGCAGATGTACCACAACTAGCAGATGTACCAAAACTAGTAGATGCACCAAAACTAGCAGAAGTACCGAAATAGCAGATGTACCAAAATTAGCATATGTAACAAAAACTAGCAGATGTACCAAAACTAGCAGATGTACCAAAACTAGCATATGTACCAAAACTAGAAGACATACCAAAACTAGCAGACGCCCCAAAACTACCAGATGTACCAAAACAAGCAGACGTACCAAAACCTGCAGATGTACAAAAACTAGCAGTTGTACCAAATTAGCAGATGCACCAAAACTACAAGATGTAGCAAAGCAAGCTGATGTACAAAAACTAGCAGATGTACCTAAACTTGCAGATGTAACAAACCTAACATATGTACCAAAACTAGCAGGTGTAACACAACTAGCAGATGTACCTAAACTAGCAGATGTACCAAAGCTAGCAGATATATCAAATCTAGCTGATCTACCAAAACTAGCAGATGTACCAAAACTAGCAGATTTACCAAAATAGCAAAAACAGCAGATGTACCAAAACTAGCAGATATACCAAAACTAGCATATGTACCAAAACTAGCAGATATACCAAAACTAGCAGATGTATCAAAACTAGCAGATCTACCAAAACTAGCATATGTATCAAAACTAGCAGATGTACCAAAACTAGCAGATGAACCAAAACTAGCAGATGTACCAAAAATAGCAGATGTACCAAAACTAGCTGATCTACAAAAACTAGCAGATGTACCAAAATAGCAAAAACAGCAGATGTACCAAAACTAGCAGATATACCAAAACTAGCATATGTACCAAAACTAGCAGATATACCAAAACTAGCAGATGTATCAAAACTAGCAGATGTACCAAAACTAGCAGATGTACCAAAACTAGCAGATGAACCAAAACTAGCAGATGTACCAAAAATAGCAGATGTACCAAAACTAGCAGATGTACCAAAGCTAGCAGATCTACCAAAACTAGCATATGTATCAAAATTAGCAGATGTACTAGAACTAGCAGATGTACCAAAACTAGCTGATCTACAAAAACTAGCAGATGTACCAAAAATAGCATATGTACCAAAACTAGCAGATGTATCAAAACTCACAGATGTACCAAACTAGCAGATGCACCAAAACTAGCAGATCTACAAAAACTAACAGATATACCAAGATTAAAAGATGCACCAAAACTAGCAGACGTACCAAAACTAGCAGATGTTTCAAAAGCAGCAGATGTACCAAAACTAGCAGATATCAAAACTAGCAGATGTGTCAAAACTAGCAGATATACCAAAATTAGCATCAGTACCAAAACTAGCAGATGTACCAAATTAGCAGATGCATCAAAACTACAAGATGTAGCAAAACAAGCTGATGTACAAAAACTAGCAGATGTACCTAAACTAGCAGATGTACCAAAAATAGCAGATGTACCAAAACTAGCAGATGTACCAAAACTAGCATATGTACCAAAACTAGCAGGTGTAACACAACTAGCAGATGTACTTAAACTAGCAGATGTACCAAAGCTAGCAGATATATCAAATCTAGCTGATCTACCAAAACTAGCAGATGTACCAAAACTAGCAGATGTACCAAAAAAACAAAAACAGCAGAAGTACCAAAACTAGCAGATGTACCATAACTAGCATATGTACCAAAACTAGCAGATATACCAAAACTAGCAGATGTATCAAAACTAGCAGATGTACCAAAACTAGCAGATGTACCAAAACTAGCAGATGAACCAAAACTAGCAGATGTACCAAAAATAGCAGATGTACCAAAACTAGCAGATGTACCAAAGCTAGCAGATCTACCAAAACTAGCATATGTACCAAAATTAGCAGATGTACCAGAACTAGCAGATGTACCAAACTAGCAGATGTACCAAAACTAGCTGATCTACAAAAACTAGCAGATGTACCAAAAATAGCATATGTACCAAAACTAGTAGATGTACCAAAACTAGCAGATCTACCAAAACTAGCATATGTACCAAAATTAGCAGATGTACCAGAACTAGCAGATGTACCAAACTAGCAGATGTACCAAAACTAGCTGATCTACAAAAACTAGTAGATGTACCAAAAATAATATATGTACCAGAACTAGCAGATGTACCAAACTAGCAGATGTACCAAAACTAGCTGATCTACAAAAACTAGCAGATGTACCAAAACTGGCAGATGTACCAAAAACAGCAGATGTACTAAAACTAGCAGATGTTTCAAAAGCAGCAGATGTACCAAAACTAGCAGATATCAAAACTAGCAGATGTGTCAAAACTAGCAGATGTACCAAAATTAGCATCAGTACCAAAACTAGCAGATGTACCAAATTAGCAGATGCATCAAAACTACAAGATGTAGCAAAACAAGCTGATGTACAAAAACTAGCAGATCTACCAAAACTAGCATATGTACCAAAATTAGCAGATGTACCAGAACTAGCAGATGTACCAAACTAGCAGATGTACCAAAACTAGCTGATCTACAAAAACTAGCAGATGTACCAAAACTAGCAGATGTATCAAAACTAACAGATGTACCAAACTAGCAGATGCACCAAAACTAGCAGATCTACAACAACTAACAGATATACCAAAATTAAAAGATGCACCAAAACTAGCAGACGTACCAAAACTAGCAGATGTTTCAAAAGCAGCAGATGTACCAAAACTAGCAGATATCAAAACTAGCAGATGTGTCAAAACTAGCAGATGTACCAAAATTAGCATCAGTACCAAAACTAGCAGATGTACCAAATTAGCAGATGCATCAAAACTACAAGATGTAGCAAAACAAGCTGATGTACAAAAACTAGCAGATGTACCTAAACTTGCAGATGTAACAAACCTAACATATGTACCAAAACTAGCAGGTGTAACACAACTAGCAGATGTACCTAAACTAGCAGATGTACCAAAGCTAGCAGATATATCAAATCTAGCTGATCTACCAAAACTAGCAGATGTACCAAAACTAGCAGATGTACCAAAATAGCAAAAACAGCAGATGTACCAAAACTAGCAGATGTACCATAACTAGCATATGTACCAAAACTAGCAGATATACCAAAACTAGCAGATGTATCAAAACTAGCAGATGTACCAAAACTAGCAGATGTACCAAAACTAGCAGATGAACCAAAACTAGCAGATGTACCAAAAATAGCAGATGTACCAAAACTAGCAGATGTACCAAAGCTAGCAGATCTACCAAAACTAGCATATGTACCAAAATTAGCAGATGTACCAGAACTAGCAGATGTACCAAACTAGCAGATGTACCAAAACTAGCTGATCTACAAAAACTAGCAGATGTACCAAAAATAGCATATGTACCAAAACTAGTAGATGTACCAAAACCAGCAGATCTACCAAAACTAGCATATGTACCAAAATTAGCAGATGTACCAGAACTAGCAGATGTACCAAACTAGCAGATGTACCAAAACTAGCTGGTCTACAAAAACTAGCAGATGTACCAAAAATAGCATATGTACCAAAACTAGCAGATGTATCAAAACTAACAGATGTACCAAACTAGCAGACGTACCAAAACTAGCAGATGTTTCAAAAGTAGCAGATGTACCAAAACTAGCAGATATCAAAACTAGCAGATGTGTCAAAACTAGCAGATGTACCAAAATTAGCATCAGTACCAAAACTAGCAGATGTACCAAAACTAGCAGATCTACCAAAACTAGCATATGTACCAAAATTAGCAGATGTACCAAAACTGGCAGATGTACCACAACTAGCAGATGTACCAAAACTAGTAGATGCACCAAAACTAGCAGAAGTACCGAAATAGCAGATGTACCAAAATTAGCATATGTAACAAAAACTAGCAGATGAACCAAAACTAGCATATGTACCAAAACTAGCAGATAAAGCAAAACTAGTAGATGTACCTAAACTAGCATTTGTACCAAAACTAGCATATGTACCAAAAACTATCAGATGTACCAAAATTAGCATATGTACCAAACCTAGCAGATGTAACAAAACTAGCAGAGGTACCAAAACTAGCAGATCTACCAAACAAATCTAGCAGATTTACCAAAACTAGCAGATGTACCAAAGTTAGCCAACGTGCCAAAATTAGCAGATGTACAAATACTAGCAGATGTACCCAAACTAGCAGGTGTACCAGGAATAGCGGATGTACCAAAGCTAGCAGATGTACCAAAATTAGCAGAAGCACCAAAACTAGCAGATGTACCAAAACTAGCAGATGTTTCAAAAGTAGCAGATGTACCAAAACTAGCAGATGTCAAAACTAGCAGATGTACCAAAATTAGCAGATGTACCAAAATTAGCATAAGTAGCAAAACTAGCAGATGTACCAAAATTAGCAGATGTACCAAAACTAGCAGATGTAACACAAATAGCAGATGTACCAAAACCAGGAGATGTACCAGAACTAGCAGATGTACCAAAATTAGCATATGTAACAAAAACTAGCAGATGTACCAAAACTAGCAGTTGTACCAAAACTAGCATATGTACCAAAACTAGAAGACATTCCAAAACTAGCAGATGCCCCAAAACTAGCAGATGTAACAAAACTAGCAGACGTACCAAAACCAGCAGATGTACAAAAACTAGCAGTTGTACCAAATTAGCAGATGCACCAAAACTACAAGATGTAGCAAAACAAGCTGATGTACAAAAACTAGCAGATGTACCCAAACTTGCAGATGTAACAAACCTAACATATGTACCAAAACTAGCAGATGTAACACAACAAGCAGATGTACATGAACTAGCAGATTTACCAAAGCTAGCAGATATATCAAATCTAGCTGATCTACCAAAACTAGCAGATTTACCAAAACTAGCAGATGTACCAAAATAGCAAAAACAGCAGATGTACCAAAACTAGCAGATGTACCAAAACTAGCATATGTACCAAAACTAGCAGATATACCAAAACTAGCAGATGTATCAAAACTAGCAGATGTACCAAAACTAGCAGATGTACCAAAACTAGCAGATGAACCAAAACTAGCAGATGTACCAAAACTAGCAGATGTACCAAAACTAGCAGATGTACCAAAGCTAGCAGGTGTATCAAAACTAGTAGATGTACCAAAATTAGCAGAAGCACCAAAACTAGCAGATGTACCAAAACTAGCAGATGTTTCAAAAGTAGCAGATGTACCAAAACTAGCAGATGTCAAAACTAGCAGATGTACCAAAATTAGCAGATGTGACAAAATTAGCATAAGTAGCAAAAATAGCAAATGTACCAAAATTAGCAGATGTACCAAAACTAGCAGATGTAACGCAAATAGCAGATATACCAAAACCAGGAGATGTACCAGAACTAGCAGATGTAACAAAATTAGCATATGTAACAAAAACTAGCAGATGTACCAAAACTAGAAGTTGTACCAAAACTAGCATATGTACCAAAACTAGAAGACATTCCAAAACTAGCAGATGCCCCAAAACTAGCAGATGTAACAAAACTAGCAGACGTACCAAAACCAGCAGATGTACAAAAACTAGCAGTTGTACCAAATTAGCAGATGCACCAAAACTACAAGATGTAGCAAAACAAGCTGATGTACAAAAACTAGCAGATGTACCCAAACTTGCAGATGTAACCAACCTAACATATGTACCAAAACTAGCATATGTACCAAAACTAGCAGATATACCAAAACTAGCAGATGTATCAAAACTAGCGGATGTACCAAAACTAGCAGATGTACCAAAACTAGCAGATGAACCAAAACTAGCAGATGTACCAAAAATAGCAGATGTACCAAAACTAGCAGATGTACCAAAGCTAGCAGGTGTATCAAAACTAGTAGATGTACCAAAATTAGCAGAAGCACCAAAACTAGCAGATGTACCAAAACTAGCAGATGTTTCAAAAGTAGCAGATGTACCAAAACTAGCAGATGTCAAAACTAGCAGATGTACCAAAATTAGCAGATGTGACAAATTAGCATAAGTAGCAAAACTAGCAGATGTACCAAAATTAGCAGATGTACCAAAACTAGCAGATGTAACACAAATAGCAGATGTACCAAAACTAGAAGTTGTACCAAAACTAGCATATGTACCAAAACTAGAAGACATTCCAAAACTAGCAGATGCCCCAAAACTAGCAGATGTAACAAAACTAGCAGACGTACCAAAACCAGCAGATGTACAAAAACTAGCAGTTGTACCAAATTAGCAGATGCACCAAAACTACAAGATGTAGCAAAACAAGCTGATGTACAAAAACTAGCAGATGTACCCAAACTTGCAGATGTAACCAACCTAACATATGTACCAAAACTAGCATATGTACCAAAACTAGCAGATATACCAAAACTAGCAGATGTATCAAAACTAGCGGATGTACCAAAACTAGCAGATGTACCAAAACTAGCAGATGAACCAAAACTAGCAGATGTACCAAAAATAGCAGATGTACCAAAACTAGCAGATGTACCAAAGCTAGCAGGTGTATCAAAACTAGTAGATGTACCAAAATTAGCAGAAGCACCAAAACTAGCAGATGTACCAAAACTAGCAGATGTTTCAAAAGTAGCAGATGTACCAAAACTAGCAGATGTCAAAACTAGCAGATGTACCAAAATTAGCAGATGTGACAAATTAGCATAAGTAGCAAAACTAGCAGATGTACCAAAATTAGCAGATGTACCAAAACTAGCAGATGTAACACAAATAGCAGATGTACCAAAACCAGGAGATGTACCAGAACTAGCAGATGTAACAAAATTAGCATATGTAACAAAAACTAGCAGATTTACCAAAACTAGCAGTTGTACCAAAACTAGCATATGTACCAAAACTAGAAGACATTCCAAAACTAGCAGATGCCCCAAAACTAGCAGATGTAACAAAACTAGCAGACGTACCAAAACCAGCAGATGTACAAAAACTAGCAGTTGTACCAAATTAGCAGATGCACCAAAACTACAAGATGTAGCAAAACAAGCTGATGTACAAAAACTAGCAGATGTACCCAAACTTGCAGATGTAACAAACCTAACATATGTACCAAAACTAGCAGATGTAACACAACTAGCAGATGTACCTAAACTAGCAGATGTACCTAAGCTAGCAAATATATCAAATCTAGCTGATCTACCAAAACTAGCAGATGTACCAAAACTAGCAGATGTACCAAAATAGCAAAAACAGCAGATGTACCAAAACTAGCAGATGTACCAAAACTAGCATATGTACCAAAACTAGCAGATATACCAAAACTAGCAGATGTATCAAAACTAGCAGATGTACCAAAACTAGCAGATGTACCAAAACTAGCAGATGAACCAAAACTAGCAGATGTACCAAAAATAGCAGATGTACCAAAACTAGCAGATGTACCAAAGCTAGCAGGTGTATCAAAACTAGTAGATGTACCAAAATTAGCAGAAGCACCAAAACTAGCAGATGTACCAAAAATAGCAGATGTCAAAACTAGCAGATGTACCACAAATAGCAGATGTACCAAAACTAGGAGATGTACCAGAACTAGCAGATGTACCAAAATTAGCATATGTAACAAAAACTAGCAGATGTACCAAAACTAGCAGATGTACCAAAACTAGCATATGTACCAAAACTAGAAGACATACCAAAACTAGCAGATGCCCCAAAACTAGCAGACGTACCAAAACCAGCAGATTTACAAAAACTAGCAGTTGTACCAAATTAGCAGATGCACCAAAACTACAAGATGTAGCAAAACAAGCTGATGTACAAAATCTAGCATATGTACCCAAACTTGCAGATGTAACAAACCTAACATATGTACCAAAACTAGCAGATGTAACACAACTAGCAGATGTACCTAAACTAGCAGATGTACCAAAACTAGCGGATATATCAAGTCTAGCTGATCTATCAAAACTAGCAGATGTACCACAAATAGCAGATGTACCAAAACTAGGAGATGTACCAGAACTAGCAGATGTACCAAAATTAGCATATGTAACAAAAACTAGCAGATGTACCAAAGCTAGCGGATATATCAAATCTAGCTGATCTACCAAAACTAGCAGATGTACCAAAACTAGCAGATGTACCACATTAGCAGATGCACCAAAACTACAAGATGTAGCAAAACAAGCTGATGTACAAAATCTAGCAGATGTACCCAAACTTGCAGATGTAACAAACCTAACATATGTACCAAAACTAGCAGATGTAACACAACTAGCAGATGTACCTAAACTAGCAGATGTACCAAAGCTAGCGGATATATCAAGTCTAGCTGATCTATCAAAACTAGCAGATGTACCACAAATAGCAGATGTACCAAAACTAGGAGATGTACCAGAACTAGCAGATGTACCAAAATTAGCAAATGTAACAAAAACTAGCAGATGTACCAAAACTAGCAGATGTACCAAAACTAGCATATGTACCAAAACTAGAAGACATACCAAAACTAGCAGATGCCCCAAAACTAGCAGACGTATCAAAACCAGCAGATTTACAAAAACTAGCAGTTGTACCAAATTAGCAGATGCACCAAAACTACAAGATGTAGCAAAACAAGCTGATGTACAAAATCTAGCAGATGTACCCAAACTTGCAGATGTAACAAACCTAACATATGTACCAAAACTAGCAGATGTAACACAACTAGCAGATGTACCAAAACTAGCAGATGTACCAAAACTAGCATATGTACCAAAACTAGCAGATATACCAAAACCAGCAGATGTATCAAAACTAGCAGATGTACCACATTAGCAGATGCACCAAAACTACAAGATGTAGCAAAACAAGTTGATGTACAAAATCTAGCAGATGTACCCAAACTTGCAGATGTAACAAACCTAACATATGTACCAAAACTAGCAGATGTAACACAACTAGCAGATGTACCTAAACTAGCAGATGTACCAAAGCTAGCGGATATATCAAATCTAGCTGATCTACCAAAACTAGCAGATGTACCAAAACTAGCAGATGTACCACATTAGCAGATGCACCAAAACTACAAGATGTAGCAAAACAAGCTGATGTACAAAATCTAGCAGATGTACCCAAACTTGCAGATGTAACAAACCTAACATATGTACCAAAACTAGCAGATGTAACACAACTAGCAGATGTACCTAAACTAGCAGATGTACCAAAGCTAGCGGATATATCAAGTCTAGCTGATCTATCAAAACTAGCAGATGTACCACAAATAGCAGATGTACCAAAACTAGGAGATGTACCAGAACCAGCAGATGTACCAAAACTAGCATATGTACCAAAACTAGAAGACATACCAAAACTAGCAGACGTACCAAAACCAGCAGATTTACAAAAACTAGCAGTTGTACCAAATTAGCAGATGCACCAAAATTACAAGATGTAGCAAAACAAGCTGATGTACAAAATCTAGCAGATGTACCCAAACTTGCAGATGTAACAAACCTAACATATGTACCAAAACTAGCAGATGTAACACAACGAGCAGATGTACCAAAACTAGCAGATGTACCAAAACTAGCATATGTACCAAAACTAGCAGATATACCAAAACTAGCAGATGTATCAAAACTAGCAGATGTACCAAAACTAGCAGATGTATCAAAACTAGCACATGAACCAAAACTAGCAGATGTACCAAAAATCGCAGATGTACCAAAACTAGCAGATGTACCAAAGCTAGCAGGTGTATCAAAACCAGTAGATGGACCAAAACTAGCAGATGTACCAAAACTAGCAGATCTACCAAAACTAGCATATGCACCAAAATTTGCAGATGTACCAAAACTAGCAGATGTACCAAACTAGCAGATGTACCAAAACTAGCTGATCTACAAAAACTAGCAGATGTACCAAAAATAGCATATCTACCAAAACTAGCAGATGTATCAAAACTAACAGATGTACCAAACTAGCAGATGCACCAAAATTAGCAGATCTACAAAAACTAGCAGATATACCAAAATTAAAAGATGCAGCAAAACTAGCAGACGTACCAAAACTAGCAGATGTTTCAAAAGTAGCAGATGTACCAAAACTAGCAGATGTGCCAAAACTAGCAGATGTACCAAAATTAGCATCAGTACCAAAACTAGCAGATGTACCAAAATTAGCAGATGTACCAAAACTAGCAGATGTACCACAACTAGCAGATGTACCAAAACTAGTAGTTGCAACAAAACTAGCAGAAGTACCGAAATAGCAGATGTACCAAAATTAGCATATGTAACAAAAACTAGCAGATGTACCAAAACTAGCAGATGTACCAAAACTAGCCGATGTAGCAAAACTAGTAGATGTACCAAAGCTAGCATTTGTACCAAAACTAGCATATGTACCAAAAACTATCAGATGTACCAAAAGTAGCATATGTACCAAACCTAGCAGATGTACCAAAACTAGCAGATGTACCAAAACTAGCAGATGTACCAAAACTAGCAGATCTACCAAAACTAGCATATGCACCAAAATTAGCAGATGTACCAAAACTAGCAGATGTACCAAACTAGCAGATCTACCAAAACTAGCATATGCACCAAAATTAGCAGATGTACCAAAACGAGCAGATGTAACAAAATAGCAGATGTACCAAAACTAGCTGATCTACAAAAACTAGCAGATGTACCAAAAATAGCAGATGTACCAAACTAGCAGATCTACCAAAACTAGCATATGCACCAAAATTAGCAGATGTATCAAAACTAACAGATGTACCAAACTAGCAGATGCACCGAAACTAGCAGATCTACAAAAACTAGCCGATGTAGCAAAACTAGTAGATGTACCAAAGCTAGCAGACGTACCAAAACTAGCAGATGTTTCAAAAGTAGCAGATGTACCAAAACTAGCAGATGTCAAAACTAGCAGATGTGCCAAAACTAGCAGATGTACCAAAATTAGCATCAGTACCAAAACTAGCAGATGTACCAAAATTAGCAGATGTACCAAAACTAGCAGATGTACCACAACTAGCAGATGTACCAAAACTAGTAGATGCACCAAAACTAGCAGGAGTACCCAAATAGCAGATGTACCAAAATTAGCATATGTAACAAAAACTAGCAGATGTACCAAAACTAATAGATTCACCAAAACTAGCAGATTTACCAAAATAGCAGATGTACCAAAACTAGCATATGTACCAAAACTAGCAGATGTAGCAAAACTAGTAGATGTACCTAAACTAGCATTTGTACCAAAACTAGCATATGTACCAAAAACTATCAGATGTACCAAAAGTAGCATATGTACCAAACCTAGCAGATGTACCAAAACTAGCAGATGTACCAAAACTAGCAGATGTACCAAACAAATCTAGCAGATGTACCAAAATTAGCAGATGTACCAAAGTTAGCCAACGTGCCAAAATTAGCTGATGTACAAAAACTAGCAGATGTACCCAAAATAGCAGGTGTACCAAGAATAGCGGATGTACCAAAACTAGCAGATGTACCAAAATTAGCAGAAGCACCAAAACTAGCAGATGTACCAAAACTAGCAGATGTTTCAAAAGTAGCAGTTGTACCAAAACTAGCAGATGTAAAAACTAGCAGATGTCCCAAAATAAGCAGATGTACCAAATTAGCATAAATAGCAAAACTAGCAGATGTACCAAAATTAGCAGATGTACCAAACTAGCAGATGTACCACAACTAGCAGATATACCAAAACTAGGAGATGTACCAAAACTAGTAGATGTACCTAAACTAGCGTATGTACCAAAACTAGCAGATGTCAAAACAAGCAGATGTACCAAAATTAGCATAAGTACCAAAACTAGCATATGTACCAAAATTAGCAGATTTACCAAAATAGCAGATGTACCAAAACTAGCATATGTACGAAAACTAGCAGTAGTACCAGAACTAGCATATGTACCAAAACTAGCAGATGTACCACAACTAGCAGATGTACCAAAACTAGTAGATGTACCAAAACTAGTAGATATACCTAAACTAGCATATGTACCAAAACTAGCAGACGTCAAAACAAGCAAATTACAAAACTAGCAGATGTACCAAAATTAGCATAAGTACCAAAACTAGCAGATATACCAAAATTAGCAGATTTAACAAAATAGCAGATGGACCAAAACTAGCATATGTACCAAAACTAGCAGATGTACCAAAACTAGTAGATGTACCTAAAGTAGCATATGTACCAAAACTAGCATATGTACCAAAAACCAGCAGATGTACCAAAACTAGCAGATGTACCAAAACTAGTAGATGCACCAAAACTAGCACATTTACCAAAATAGCAGATGTACCAAAAGTAGCATATGTACCAAAACTGGCAGATGTACCAAAACTAGCAAATGTACCAAAACTAGCAGATGTACCAAACAAAACTAGCAGATGTACCAAAACTAGCAGATGTACCAAAACTAGCCAAAGTGCCAAAATTAGCAGATGTATAAAAACTAGCAGTTGTACCAAAACTAGCAGGTGTACCAAAATTAGCGGATGTACCAAAACTAGCAGATGTACCAAAATTAGCAGATGCACCAAAACTAGCAGATGTACCAAAACTAGCAGATGTTTCAAAAGTAGCAGATGTACCAAAACTAGCAGATGTCAAAACTAGCAGATGTACCAAAACTAGCAGATGTACCAAAATTAGCATAAGTGCCAAAACTAGCAGATGTACCAAAATTAGCAGATGTACCAAAACTAGCAGATGTACCACAACTAGCAGATGTACCAAAACTAGTAGATGCACCAAAACTAGCAGATGTACCAAAATAGCAGATGTAACAAAATTAGCATATGTACCAAAAACTAGCAGATGTACCAAAACAAGCAGATGTACCACAAATAGCAGATGTACCAAAACTAGGAGATGTACCAAAACTAGCAGATGTACCAAAATTAGCATATGTAACAAAAACTAGCAGATGTACCAAAACTAGCAGATGTACCAAAACTAGCATATGTACCAAAACTAGAAGACATACCAAAGCTAGCAGATGCCCCAAAACTAGCAGATGTAACAAAACTAGCAGACGTACCAAAACCAGCAGATGTACAAAAACTAGCAGTTGTACCAAATTAGCAGATGCACCAAAACTACAAGATGTAGCAAAACAAGCTGATGTAGAAAAACTAGCGGATGTACCTAAACTTGCAGATGTAACAAACCTAATATATGTACCAAAACTAGCAGATGTAACACAACTAGCAGATGTACCTAAACTAGCAGATGTACCAAAGCCAGCAGATATATCAAATCTAGCTGATCTACCAAAACTAGCAGATGTACCAAAACTAGCAGATGTACCAAAATAGCAAAAACAGCAGATGTACCAAAACTAGCAGATGTACCAAAACTAGCATATGTACCAAAACTAGCAGATATACCAAAACTAGCAGATGTATCAAAATTAGCAGATGTACCAAAACTAGCAGATGTACCAAAACTAGCAGATGAACCAAAACTAGCAGATGTACCAAAAATAGCAGATGTACCAAAACTAGCAGATGTACCAAAGCTAGCAGGTGTAACAAAACTAGTAGATGGACCAAAACTAGCAGATGTACCAAAACTAGCAGATCTACCAAAACTAGCATATGTACCAAAATTAGCAGATGTTTCAAAACTAGCAGATGTACCAAATTAGCAGATGTACCAAAACTAGCTGATCTACAAAAACTAGCAGATGTACCAAAAATAGCATATGTACCAAAACTAGCAGATGTATCAAAACTAACAGATGTACCAAACTAGCAGATGCACTAAAACTAGCAGATCTACAAAAACCAGCAGATATACCAAAATTAAAAGATGCACCAAAACTAGCAGACGCACCAAAACTAGCAGATGTTTCAAAAGTAGCAGATGTACCAAAACTAGCAGATGTCAAAACTAGCAGAAGTGCCAAAACTAGCAGATGTACCAAAATTAGCATCAGTACCAAAACTAGCAGATGTACCAAAATTAGCAGATGTACCAAAACTAGCAGATGTACCACAACTAGCAGATGTACCAAAACTAGTAGATGCACCAAAACTAGCAGAAGTACCGAAATAGCAGATGTACCAAAATTAGCATATGTAACAAAAACTAGCAGATGTACCAAAACTAGCAGATGTACCAAAACTAGTAGATTCACCAAAACTAGCAGATTTTTCAAAATAGCAGACGTACCAAAACTAGCATATGTACCAAAACTAGCAGATGTAGCAAAACTAGTAGATGTACCTAAACTAGCATTTGTACCAAAACTAGCATATGTACCAAAAACTATCAGATGTACCAAAAGTAGCATATGTACCAAACCTAGCAGATGTACCAAAACTAGCAGATGTACCAAAACTAGCAGATGTACCAAACAAATCTAGCAGATGTACCAAAACTAGCAGATGTACCAAAGTTAGCCAACGTGCCAAAATTAGCAGATGTACAAAAACTAGCAGATGTACCCAAACTAGCAGGTGTACCAAGAATAGCGGACGTACCAAAACTAGCAGATGTACCAAAATTAGCAGAAGCACCAAAACTAGCAGAAGTTTCAAAAGTAGCAGATGTACCAAAACTAGCAGATGTCAAAACTAGCAGATGTACCAAAATTAGCAGATGTACCAAAATTAGCATAAGTAGCAAAACTAGCAGATGTACCAAAAATAGCAGATGTACCAAAACTAGCAGATGTACCACAACTAGCAGATGTACCAAAACTAGGAGATGTACCAAAACTAGTAGATGTACATAAACTAGCATATGTACCAAAACTAGCAGATGTCAAAACAAGCAGATGTACCAAAATTAGCATAAGTACCAAAACTAGCAGAAGTACCACAACTAGCAGATGTACCAAAACTAGTAGATGTACCAAAACTAGTAGATATACCTAAACTAGCATATGTACCAAAACTAGCAGATGTCAAAACAAGCAGATGTAACGAAACTAGCAGATGTACCAAAATTAGCATAAGTACCAAAACTAGCAGATATACCAAAATTAGCAGATTTACCAAAATAGCAGATGTACCAAAACTAGCATATGTACCAAAACTAGCAGATGTACCAAAACTAGTAGATGTACATAAAGTAGCATATGTACCAAAACTAGCATATGTACCAAAAACTAGCAGATGTACCAAAACTAGCAGATGTACCAAAACTAGTAGATGCACCAAAACTAGCAGATTTACCAAAATAGCAGATGTACCAAAAGTAGCATATGTACCAAAACTGGCAGATGTACCAAAACTAGCAGATGTACCAAAACTAGCAGATGTACCAAACAAAACTAGCAGATGTACCAAAACTAGCAGATGTACCAAAACTAGCCAACGTGCCAAAATTAGCAGATGTATAAAAACTAGCAGTTGTACCAAATTTAGCAGGTGTACCAAAACTAGCGGATGTACCAAAACTAGCAGATGTACCAAAATAAGCAGATGCACCAAAACTAGCAGATGTACCAAAACTAGCAGATGTTTCAAAAGTAGCAGATGTACCAAAACTAGCAGATGTCAAAACTAGCAGATGTACCAAAACTAGCAGATGTACCAAAATTAGCATAAGTACCAAAACCAGCAGATGTACCAAAATTAGCAGATGTACCAAAACTAGCAGATGTACCACAACTAGCAGATGTACCAAAACTAGTAGATAAACCAAAACTAGCAGATGTAACAAAATTAGCATATGTACCAAAACTAGCAGATGTCAAAACAAGCAGATGTAACGAAACTAGCAGATGTACCAAAATTAGCATAAGTACCAAAACTAGCAGATATACCAAAATTAGCAGATTTACCAAAATAGCAGATGTACCAAAACTAGCATATGTACCAAAACTGGCAGATGTACCAAAACTAGCAGATGTACCAAAACTAGCAGATGTACCAAACAAAACTAGCAGATGTACCAAAACTAGCAGATGTACCAAAACTAGCCAACGTGCCAAAATTAGCAGATGTATAAAAACTAGCAGTTGTACCAAATTTAGCAGGTGTACCAAAACTAGCGGATGTACCAAAACTAGCAGATGTACCAAAATAAGCAGATGCACCAAAACTAGCAGATGTACCAAAACTAGCAGATGTTTCAAAAGTAGCAGATGTACCAAAACTAGCAGATGTCAAAACTAGCAGATGTACCAAAACTAGCAGATGTACCAAAATTAGCATAAGTACCAAAACCAGCAGATGTACCAAAATTAGCAGATGTACCAAAACTAGCAGATGTACCACAACTAGCAGATGTACCAAAACTAGTAGATGCACCAAAACTAGCAGATGTAACAAAATTAGCATATGTACCAAAACTAGCAGATGTCAAAACAAGCAGATGTAACGAAACTAGCAGATGTACCAAAATTAGCATAAGTACCAAAACTAGCAGATATACCAAAATTAGCAGATTTACCAAAATAGCAGATGTACCAAAACTAGCATATGTACCAAAACTAGCAGATGTACCAAAACTAGTAGATGTACATAAAGTAGCATATGTACCAAAACTAGCATATGTACCAAAAACTAGCAGATGTACCAAAACTAGCAGATGTACCAAAACTAGTAGATGCACCAAAACTAGCAGATTTACCAAAATAGCAGATGTACCAAAAGTAGCATATGTACCAAAACTGGCAGATGTACCAAAACTAGCAGATGTACCAAAACTAGCAGATGTACCAAACAAAACTAGCAGATGTACCAAAACTAGCAGATGTACCAAAACTAGCCAACGTGCCAAAATTAGCAGATGTATAAAAACTAGCACTTGTACCAAATTTAGCAGGTGTACCAAAACTAGCGGATGTACCAAAACTAGCAGATGTACCAAAATAAGCAGATGCACCAAAACTAGCAGATGTACCAAAACTAGCAGATGTTTCAAAAGTAGCAGATGTACCAAAACTAGCAGATGTCAAAACTAGCAGATGTACCAAAACTAGCAGATGTACCAAAATTAGCATAAGTACCAAAACCAGCAGATGTACCAAAATTAGCAGATGTACCAAAACTAGCAGATGTACCACAACTAGCAGATGTACCAAAACCAGCAGATGTACCAAAACTAGTTGATGCACCAAAATTAGCAGATTTACCAAAATAACACATGTACCAAAACTAGCATATGTACCAAAACTAGCAGATGTACCAAAACTAGTAGATGTACCTAAACTAGCAGATGTACCACAACTAGCAGATGTACCAAAACTAGATGTACCAAAACTAGTAGCTGTACCTAAACTAGCATATGTACCAAAACTAGCAGATGTCAAAACAAGCAGATGTACCAAAATTAGCACAAGTACCAAAACTAGCAGAAGTACCACAACTAGCAGATGTACCAAAACTAGCAGATGTACCAAAATTAGCATAAGTACCAAAACCAGCAGATGTACCAAAATTAGCAGATGTACCAAAACTAGCAGATGTACCACAACTAGCAGATGTACCAAAACTAGTAGATGTACCAAAATAAGCAGATGCACCAAAACTAGCAGATGTACCAAAACTAGCAGATGTTTCAAAAGTAGCAGATGTACCAAAACTAGCAGATGTCAAAACTAGCAGATGTACCAAAACTAGCAGATGTACCAAAATTAGCATAAGTACCAAAACCAGCAGATGTACCAAAATTAGCAGATGTACCAAAACTAGCAGATGTACCAAAACTAGCAGATGTACCACAACTAGCAGATGTACCAAAACTAGTAGATGCACCAAAACTAGCAGATGTACCAAAATAGCAGATGTAACAAAATTAGCATATGTACCAAAAACTAGCAGATGTACCAAAACCAGCAGATGTACCAAAACTAGTTGATGCACCAAAATTAGCAGATTTACCAAAATAACACATGTACCAAAACTAGCATATGTACCAAAACTAGCAGATGTACCCAAACTAGTAGATGTACCTAAACTAGCATATGTATCAGAACTAGCATATGTACATGTACCAAAATTAGTAGATGCACCAAAACTAACAGAATTACCAAAATAGCAGATGTACCAAAAGTGGAATATGTACCAAAACTAGCAGATGTACCAAAACTAGCAGATGTACCAAAACTAGCAAACGTGCCAAAATTAGCAGATGTACAAAAACTAGCAGATGTACCAAAACTAGGTGTACCAAAACTAGCAGATGTACCAAAATTTACGTTATGAACAGTTTTATTAATATTGTCCAAAGGGCTTTGAACTGCTGAATTTGGAAAGAAATTGAGCCTTTCACAAGAAGCTGCCTTATCTTTAGGAGCAACAAAATCACTGTCTGCTTCGCAGTTCCTTATCGAAAGTCAAAATCTCTTTCGCAAAACTTTTGCCTAGTGTTTCACTTCAATCACATTTGAAACTTTTTTGTCCATTATTATTTTTTAATGAGATAATACTCATCAAGATTAATATTGAAGTTACCCTAAGGAAAAGTGCAAAACAATAGTTCAATTTAAACTAAGTTTCGTTTTTCAAAAAATAAAAAAAACAATATATAAATTTTTGGTCATAAGTTTTAGAATTTCGCCGCTTCATAACTTAGCTCTTGGAATGGGAAAATTTTTCATCTAGAAACAAACTTAAATTATTGTATATAAGAATTCATTAAGGCTGACAATGAGCGCTTAGTTAAAAAATTTCGTTTCTTGAAGAATCATCCCAACCTTTACTGCTTAAGGAATTTAACTAGTCAAGGTATATATATTTACATCTTTGCTTCTGATTGTACATTTTTTTCACTTAAGTTTACTATGACATCGCAATTCGGAAATTTTTGTTATATTTAAATTTTCATTAACACAAACTTTCCTTCTCAACTTTAGTGATAATAATTTTTATGTATGAAAAATCAACAAAGGTGGCTTCCAATTTCCAGCTGTTCAAATTCTTTTGAAATGCCTCCTCTATTGCGATGCATGTGTCAAAGGGTTGGTTATTCATATATAAGCATCCTGACTCAATTTAAATTTTAGATGTGTTCATATTCATTTTTTGAGCTAACTTGAATCGATATTCGTAAAGGCTATTTTTTCTCCCTTTCTTTTTTTTTCTGGCAGTAACTTTTTTTTCAAAACGTTCTGACTTTTAGGTTTCTAATTAGACATTAAGAGTAAATGTGCAGATTCAACGGGTTGACCAATTTCACAACAAGAGGTCGTAGTTTTCTTTCTGTTTCACTGATTTTGCATAGAAGGAAGACGTCCTAAACCATAAACAACTTTATTCCTACCTATTCTGCTGTTTGTCTACTTCTATTTTATCTTGACTGATTATTTCCAGGTTACTGGATGTCTGAGCGGTTGGATCCCTTTATTTTTCCTTTTATCCAAATATGATAACTTTGTTGTGCATTTGAGAATTTGCATTTGCTGGTTTGCTTTGAGTATAGGTTGCTGTTTACTGCTTGTTGATTAGCTTATGAAATTACATTGGATTGCAACTTTTTGAGACTTTTGCGTATCTCAATTATAAGCAAATCAATTTAGGCATTTAGATTCTACTTCATATGATCCACTTCACATGTTAGTTCACTTTCAGTTTTGTATGTCCAATATCAGTTTTGTACTGTCAAAACAAGTGTTCTGCAGTTTGCGCATGCCCATAAGGGTTTATTGATTTTCCCCAATTGCATAAAAAATATCGACAGAAAAGTTTAACATTGTATATGGAACCATTCAAGGCATTTACAGCATTGGATGCAGTACCTTTCACAGTTTGCCTTACAAGAGCTAAAAAGACATAATTTTTTGTTCCCTGTGTGTGTGTGTGATCGTCTAGATGAACAATGTAATTTACAACATGCAATATACTAAATTAGTTAAAAACTAAGAATAAGTACACAAAGAACTACAAGTTTAACCCCTTTGTATGTGACATCTCAGTAGAAAATGTAATACAACAATTTCTAATATAACAACTAAACCATATAGTAAACACCTTAGTTATAATAAACAATCCAACATTATTTAGATGAACATACAATACCTGGACTTTGTTATCTCACTGACAAACAGCGAGCGAAAACTGGCGTGTACTGCGGCCAAGAATTTGCGCAGGTCATATGCGCCACAAATGCAAAAAAATCAACAACATCAGGCTCAAATGCAAGACAATTAGAATGGACAAATTTGGTCAAAGGGCATTTCCCGCCCAGTTCATAGAACTAAGAGAAGTGTTGAAGCAAATATATTCAGGAAATGGAACGCAAGTCACAGGCAAAACAAATATTAGACAGCTTATATGCACTTTGAACTAAACTTATCTAACTGAGCACCACATCGAGCATTATCAAGGAGTTCTATAAAGCATAAGTGCACGTCAGAAATTCGGATATAGCCAAGTTTGAAACTAAAAAGGAAAGATCAACCTTTTTGATTCAACATGCGGATAGAGGCCCTCAAAAACTATTGAACAAAATTCTGGAGCAGCGTAGAGCATAGCAATATAAAGACCTATTGGGGAAAGATTTAGGATGTAAGAAAATCAAAAGATCTCGCAGGCAAAGAGATTATGTCACTATTTTTTCATCTTCGCGTTCCTGCATATCAACTACCAGAAATTTTTCCAGAGCATTGAAAAAGATGTTCCCAAAACGGAACCCAAATATGACAACGCTTTCCAAAACAGGCCAGATTTTACGAATATTCTTCTTTTCAGCCCACAACAAACGATTGCTGCGACAACAAAACAACGATCGGCTCCAACATGTTACACATCAGACTTCGAATCAATGTCTATCAGACGAAGCAGACGTCAAAACAAGAAAACTAGCACTGGGCAATCTCAAAGCAAAGAAAAGCAAACAGTAATTGAAAATATTAATAGCACACAAGGATATAACAATCCCATTTCCGACATAAGCCCTACTTTTATAGGCACTTGCTCCCCTCGCAATCTAAACGACAGTTGGACGTTCAATTGGCACCGCAATATACCAATCGAAAAAAATGACGGTCTATGGGGCCGAACAATGTGATGATGACCACTCTGACTAAAAAAATATTGAAGACGAAAAACTTCAATTGTTTATTCACTAAAACTGTTTATTATTCAACAATAATTCTAATTAACCTATGAATAAATATTCTGATTTTTTTTAAAATTATACTGTACATTATCAGTTTCTCGCAAAAGGGGAAAGATAAGACAGATAGGATAATGGAACGATATGCCACATCGTGTTTAGTTCAAATTTTGACCTGCAATTTTTTTGTTCATATATATATATATATTATATATATATATATATATATATATATTATATATATATATATATAATATTATATATATATATTTATAATTTGAACAAACACGATTTATATCGTTTCAATATGCTATCTGTATGATATTTCCCCTTTTGCGAGAAACTGATTATGTACAGTATGTTTTTTAAAAATAAATATTTATATATATGTATACAAATATATTATATATATATATTATATATATATATATATATATATATATATATATTATATATATATATATTATATATATATAGCCAGGATACTGTCTATTCACGATCTAAACATTTCTGTATTTTCGCCGTTCTGTATGGTCAACATGTGATCACTTCATTTCTTTATTCTTCTGATTTCGTTACTACAACTTAGTTGATAATTAAATCTTAATCAACTGCAAAATAGTGATTACAAGACTTATTGGCCATTCGCGACGTGATCTCCAATTCCTTTTTGTAGAAAAATCTAAAATGAGTGATCAGAAGAGGCAAACGCGGCGCAAACTCGTGAGTTGTAAGGTTTTTGAAGCGCAATTGGCTCACCTAGACGATCATACTGTTATAACAGCGTTAAGGAGCTAAGCAGCTGCTTTTCGTTAGTTGATGCTCACACATATGCAACGCGGAGATCGGTGTAATTTTAAAAAAGAAACACTCAAGGCCTAATTTAAAGTTAATCGGTTTCTCAATACTGCATAGATGTAGCAAGTTATACAATATTTTAGTCAATAGCGAAGTGTTGATGAGTTGCTATGATAATCCGGCTTTAGTTTTTAATAATTTAATGCATAGAATTTAGTACTCGTATAACTTATCTACCGAGGAACTCGTCAAAAAAATCGTCGAGCCCCACCACCGGGTAAAATCTCTTTCTTAAGTGCAATGTCCCGAGAACTCGTATTTGAAGTCAAATTTGCAAATTTCGCACAGGATCAGTTTTTAAATTGCAAAGCAATCTCTCAACAAACTTGGAAATTCTTAGGGGCCTTCAAATTCAATTAAAGACCATTATTATGTTTTGTAACAGGACAACGCGTGGTGATCCGAGTGTGTCCGTACATTGTCCTCGCTGTTTATCCTTCACGAAGTTTTAACAATTGCATTATATTCATATATTATTTTTTTATATATTCAAAGAAAAGAGAAATTTACTCTCGCTCTCTCCATCTCTCTCTCTCTCTCTCTCTCTCTCTCTCTTTCAATAAATTTACCCTAAATAAAATCAGATAAGGCTAGTTTATTTTTTCAGAAGTTTTGTCACACGAAAGTAGCACAATATTTTGGGTCGCTCAAAAGTCGGAAAAGTTTTCGGATTGCACGAAAGTTGCTCAATGGTTGCACCACATCTTGGGTCCTACTACGGTCGGATCAGAGGGCTTTGGGTCTCACAACTGTCTGATCAGAGAGCATAGTCAGGAAAATGGTCTGATCAGAGCGGTCTTGGACCGTACAAAACCTGGGATGTCCTTTTAAATTTGTCTTAAGAACACTTAAGCCACTTCTTCAATTCGAAATTGTCAAAACGTTTCGCATGGAGCGTTGTATATATTTTTCTCAACTAAAAGTAGAGGTGATGGTAACTCTAAACTACAGTGAACACTGATTTTTTTCTGTCCTCTCTCTCTGGTCTTAATAATTTTTTTTCGCTCACTTTGATGTTTTACTGTTTTCTATCTGTTGTTCACATTTCACTTGTCGTTTTTCTGAGATCTTATTTTTGTCCACCGAATATTTATTACCTACGAATATTACCTACGGTTTATTGTGTGTAAACAATCACTGAACAGCTGTTATGTTTAATTGGACAACAATAGTTCCAATGTCAGATGGTTTTGAAGCTAAGGACACATTTCCTTCAAATCTAATTTTCTGACGAATATCAAAGAAGCGCATTTTATTATTCTAACGAGCTGTTTCTGAAAAATATTCAAGATTATGCTGTCAATATTCTGCAGAGGAATCAAAACTAGCAGATGTACCAAAACTAGCAGATGTACCAAAACTAGCAGATGTACCAACACTAGCAGGTGTACAAGAACTAGCAGTTGTACCAGAACTACCAGTTGTACCAGAACCAGCTGATTCACAAAAACCAGCAGATGTACCGAAATAGCAGATGTTACAAAACTGGCATATGTACCAAAACTAGCAGATCTACTAAATCTAGCAGATGTACCAAAACTAGCAGATGTAACAAAACTAACAGATTTACCAAAACTAGCAGATTTACCAAATCTAGCAGATGCACCAAAACTAGCAGATGGACCAAAACTAGAAGATATACCAAAACTAACAGATGTACCAAAACTAGCAGATGTACCAAAACTAGCAGATGCACCAAAACTAGCAGATGTACCAAAATAGCAGATGTACCAAAACTAGCATATGTAACAAAACTAGCAGATGTACCAAATATAACAGATGTACCAAACTACCAGATGTATCAAAACTAGCAGATATACCAAAACTAGCAGATGTACCAGAACCAGCAGATGTATCAAAACTAGCAAATGTACCAAAACTAGCAGATGCAGCAAAACTAGCAGATGTTTCAAGACTAGCAGATGTACCGAAACTAGCAGATGTACCAAAACCAGCAGGTGTACCAAAAATTGCAGATGTACCAAGAGTAGCAGATGTACCACAACTTGCAGATGTATCAAAACTAGCAAATGTACCAAAACCAGCAGATAAAACAAAACTAGCAGATGTACCAAAATTAGCAGTTGTACCAAAACAAAACTAGCAGATGTACCAAAACTAGCGGATGTACCAAAACTAGCAGATGGAACAAAATAGCAGATGTGCAAAAAGCAGGAGACGTACCAAAACTAGCAAATGCACCAAAACTAGCAGATGGAACAAAATAGCAGATGTACCAAAACTACCATATGTACCAAAACTAGCAGATGTAGCAAAACTAGCAAATATACCAAAACTAGCAGATGTACCGAAACTAGCAGATGTAGCAAAAATGGCAGATGTACCAAAAATAGCAGATGTACCAAAACTAGCAGATGTACCAAAACTAGCAGATGTACCAAAACTGGCAGATGTACCAAAACTAGCCAATATACCAAAACTAACAGATGTACCAACACTAGCAGATGTACCAAAAATAGCAGATGTACCAAAACTAGCAGATGTACCAAAACTAGCAGATGTACCAAAACTGGCAGTTGTACCAAAACTAGCAGATGTACCAAAACCAGCAGATGTACCAAAACTAGCAGATGTACCAAAAATGGCAGATGTACCAAAACTACAAGATGTATCAAAACTAGCAGATGTACCAAAATTAGCGGATGTAACAAAACTAGCAGATATACCAAAACGAACAGATGTTTCGAAACCAGTATATGTACCAAAACTAGAAGATATACCAAAACTAGCAGATGTACCAAAACTAGCAGATGCACTAAAACTAGCAGATGTACCAAAACTAGCAGACGTACCAAAACTACCAGATGTACCAAAATTAGCGGATGTAACAAAACTAGCAAATGTACCAAACTAGCGGATGTACCAAAACTAGCATATGTACCAAAACTAGAAGATATACCAAACTATCAGATGTACCAAAACTAGCAGATGTACCAAAATTAGCAGATGTACCAAAACTAGCAAATGCACAAAAACTAGCAGATGGACCAAAATAGCAGATGTACCAAAACTACCATATGTACCAAAACTAGCAGATGTAACAAAATTAGTAAGTGTACCAAAACTAGCAGATGTACCGAAACTTGCATATGTACCAAAACTAGCAGATATACCAAAACTAGCAGATGTATCAAAATTAGCAGATGTACCAAAATAGCAGATGTACCAAAACTACCATATGTACCAAAACTAGCAGATGTAACAAAATTAGTAAGTGTACCAAAACTAGCAGATGTACCAAAACTAGCATATGTACCAAAACTAGCAGATATACCAAAACTAGCAGATGTATCAAAATTAGCAGATGTACCAAAACTAGCAGATGTACCAAAACTAGCAGATTTACCAACACTAGCAGATGTAACAAAAATAGCAGATGTACCAAAACTAGCAGATGTACCAAAACTAGCAGATGTAATAAAACTGGCAGATGTACCAAAACCAGCAGATGTACCAAAACCAGCAGATGTACCAAAACTAGCATATGTACCAAAACAAGCAGATGTAACAAAACTAGCAAATGTACCAAAACTAGCAGATGTACCAAAACTAGCAGATGTACCGACACTATCAGATGTACCAAAAATAGCAGATGTACCAAAACTAGCAGATGTACCAAAACTAGCAGATAAACCAAAACTGGCAGATGTACCAAAACTAGCAGATGTACCAAAACCAGCAGATGTACCAAAACTAGCAGATGTGCCAAAATTAGCAGATGTACCAAAACTAGCAAATGCACAAAAACTAGCAGATGTAACAAAATTAGTAAGTGTACCAAAACTAGCAGATGTACCGAAACTAGCAGATTTACCAACACTAGCTGATGTACCAAAAATAGCAGATGTACCAAAACTAGCAGATGTAACAAAATTAGTAAGTGTACCAAAACTAGCAGATGTACCGAAACTTGCAGATTTACCAACACTAGCAGATGTACCAAAAATAGCAGATGTACCAAAACTAGCAGATGTACCAAAACTAGCAGATGTACTAAAACTGGCAGATGTACCAAAACCAGCAGATGTACCAAAACCAGCAGATGTACCAAAACTAGCATATGTACCAAAACAAGCAGATGTAACAAAACTAGCAAATGTACCAAAACTAGCAGATGTACCGAAACTAGCAGATGTACCGACACTATCAGATGTACCAAAAATAGCAGATGTATCAGAACTAGCAGATGTACCAAAACTAGCAGATAAAACGAAACTGGCAGATGTACCAAAACTAGCAGATGTACCAAAACCAGCAGATGTATCAAAACTAGCAGATGTACCAAAACTAGCAGATGTTTCAAAACCAGCATATGTACCAAAACTAGAAGATATAACAAAACTAGCCGATGTACCAAAACTAGCAGACGTACCAAAACTAGCAGATGTACCAAAATTAGAGGATGTAAAAAAACTAGCAGATGTACCAAAACTAACAGATGCACCAAAACTAGCAGATGTACCAAAACTAGCAGACGTACCAAAACTAGCAGATGTACCGAAATTAGCGGATGTAAAAGAACAAGCAAATGTACCAAAACTAGCAGATGTACCAAAACCAGCAGATGTACCAAAACCAGCAGATGTACCAAAACTAGCAGATGTACCAAAAATTGCAGATGCACCAAAACTACCATATGTACCAAAACAAGCAGATGTAACAAAACTAGCAAATGTACCAAAACTAGCAGATGTAGCGAAACTAGCAGATGTACCAACACTATCAGATGTACCAAAAATAGCAGATGTACCAAAACTAGCAGATGTACCAAAACTAGCAGATAAACCAAAACTGGCAGATGTACCAAAACTAGCAGATGTACCAAAACCAGCAGATGTACTAAAACTGGCAGATGTACAAAAAACAGCAGATGTACCAAAACTACAAGATTTATCAAAACTAGCAGATGTACCAAAATTAGCGGATGGAACAAAACTAGCAGATGTACCAAAACTAGCAGATGTTTCAAAACCAGCATATGTACCAAAACTAGCAGACGCACCAAAACTAGCAGATGTACCGAAACTTGCAGATTTACCAACACTAGCAGATGTACCAAAAATAGCAGATGTACCAAAACTAGCAGATGTACCAAAACTAGCAGATGTACTAAAACTGGCAGATGTACCAAAACCAGCAGATGTACCAAAACCACCAGATGTACCAAAACTAGCATATGTATCAAAACAGGCAGATGTAACAAAACTAGCAAATGTACCAAAACTAGCAGATTTACCGAAACTAGCAGATGTACCGACACTATCAGATGTACCAAAAATAGCAGATGTATCAAAACTAGCAGATGTACCAAAACTAGCAGATAAAACGAAACTGGCAGATATAACCAAAACTAGCCGATGTACCAAAACTAGCAGACGTACCAAAACTAGCAGATGTACCAAAATTAGAGGATGTAAAAAAACTAGCAAATGTACCAAAACTAACAGATGCACCAAAACTAGCAGATGTACCAAAACTAGCAGACGTACCAAAACTAGCAGATGTACCGAAATTAGCGGATGTAAAAAAAACAAGCAAATGTACCAAAACTAGCCGATGTACCAAAACCAGCAGATGTACCAAAACCAGCAGATGTACCAAAACTAGCAGATGTACCAAAAATTGCAGATGCACCAAAACTACCATATGTACCAAAACAAGCAGATGTAACAAAACTAGCAAATGTACCAAAACTAGCAGATGTACCGAAACTAGCAGATGTACCAACACTATCAGATGTACCAAAAATAGCAGATGTACCAAAACTAGCAGATGTACCAAAACTAGCAGATAAACCAAAACTGGCAGATATACCAAAACTAGCAGATGTACCAAAACCAGCAGATGTACTAAAACTGGCAGATGTACAAAAAACAGCAGATGTACCAAAACTACAAGATTTATCAAAACTAGCAGATGTACCAAAATTAGCGGATCTAACAAAACTAGCAGATGTACCAAAACTAGCAGATGTTTCAAAACCAGCATATGTACCAAAACTAGCAGACGCACCAAAACTAGCAGATGTACCAAAATTAGCGGATGTAAAAAAACTAGCAAATGTACCAAAACTAGCAAATGCACCAAAACTAGCAGATGGACCAAAATAGTAGGTGTACCAAAACTACCATGTGTACCAAAACTAGCAGTTGTAACGAAACAAGCAGGTGTACCAAAACTAGCAGATGTATCGAAAATAGCAGATTTACCAACCCTATCAGATGTACCAAAAATAGCAGATGTACCAAAACTAGCAGATAAACCAAAACTGGCAGATATACCAAAACTAGCAGATGTATCAAAACTACAAGATGTATCAAAACTAGCAGATGTACCAACACTATCAGATGTACCAAATTTAGCAGATGTACCAAAACTAGCAGATGTACCAAAACTAGCAGATAAACCAAAACTGGCAGATATACCAAAACTAGCAGATGTACCAAAACCAGCAGATGTACCAAAACTGGCAGATGTACCAAAAACAGCAGATGTACCAAAACTACAAGATGTATCAAAATTAGCAGATGTACCAAAATTAGCGGATGTAACAAAACTAGCCGATGTACCAAAACTAGCAGATGCACCAAAACTAGCAGATGTACCAAAACTACCAGACGTACCAAAACTAGCAGATGTACCAAAATTAGCGGATGTAAAAAAACTAGCAAATGTACCAAAACTAGCAAATGCACCAAAATAGCAGATGTACCAAAACTACCATGTGTACCAAAACTAGCTGTTGTAACAAAACAAGCAAGTGTACCAAAACTAGCAGATGTACCGAAACTAGCAGATTTACCAACACTATCAGATGTAACAATAATAGCAGATGTATCGAAACTAGCAGATAAACCAAAACTGGCAGATGTGCCAAAACTAGCAGATGTACCAAAACTACAAGATGTATCAAAACTAGCAGATGTACCAAAAATAGCAGAGGTACCAAAACTACAAGATGTATCAAAACTAGCAGATGTACCAAAATTAGCAAATGTACCAAAACTAGCAAATGCACCAAAACTAGCAGATGGACCAAAATAGCAGATGTACCAAAACTACCATGTGTACCAAAACTAGCGGTTGTAACAAAACAAGCAAGTGTACCAAAACTAACAGATGTACCGAAAATAGCAGATTTACCAACACTATCATATGTACCAAAAACAGCAGATGTACCAAAAATAGCAGATAAACCAAAACTGGCAGATGTACCAAAACTAGCAGATGTACCAAAACTACAAGATATATCAAAACTAGCAGATGTACCAACACTATCAGATGTAACAAAAATAGCAGATGTATCCAAACTAGCAGATAAACCAAAACTGGCAGATGTACCAAAACTAGCAGATGTACCAAAACTACAAGATGTATCAAAACTAGCAGATGTACCACAATTAGCGGATATACCAAAACCAGCAGAGGTACCAAAACTTGCAGATGTACCAAAACTGGCAGATGTACCAAAAACAGCAGATGTACCAAAACTACAAGATGTATCAAAACTAGCAGATGTACCAAAATTAGCGGATGTAACAAAACTAGCCGATGTACCAAAACTAGCAGATGCACCAAATTTAGCAGATGTACCAAAACTACCAAACGTACCAAAACTAGCAGATGTACCAAAATTAGCGGATGTAAAAAAACTAGCAAATGTACCAAAACTAGCAAATGCACCAAAATAGCAGATGTACCAAAACTACCATGTGTACCAAAACTAGCTGTTGTAACAAAACAAGCAAGTGTACCAAAACTAGCAGATGTACCGAAACTAGCAGATTTACCAACACTATCAGATGTAACAAAAATAACAGATGTATCGAAACTAGCAGATAAACCAAAACTGGCAGATGTACCAAAAGTAGCAGATGTACCAAAACTACCATGTGTACCAAAACTAGCTGTTGTAACAAAACAAGCAAGTGTACCAAAACTAGCAGATGTACCGAAACTAGCAGATTTACCAACACTATCAGATGTAACAAAAATAGCAGATGTATCGAAACTAGCAGATAAACCAAAACTGGCAGATGTACCAAAACTAGCAGATGTACCAAAACTACAAGATGTATCAAAACTTGCAGATGCACCAAAAATAGCAGAGGTACCAAAACTACAAGATGTATCAAAACTAGCAGATGTACCAAAATTAGCAAATGTACCAAAACTAGCAAATGCACCAAAACTAGCAGATGGACCAAAATAGCAGATGTACCAAAACTACCATGTGTACCAAAACTAGCGGTTGTAACAAAACAAGCAAGTGTACCAAAACTAGCAGATGTACCGAAAATAGCAGATTTACCAACACTATCAGATGTACCAAAAACAGCAGATGTACCAAAAATAGCAGATAAACCAAAACTGGCAGATGTACCAAAACTAGCAGATGTACCAAAACTACAAGATATATCAAAACTAGCAGATGTACCAACACTATCAGATGTAACAAAAATAGCAGATGTATCGAAACTAGCAGATAAACCAAAACTGGCAGATGTACCAAAACTAGCAGATGTACCAAAACTACAAGATGTATCAAAACTAGCAGATGTACCAAAATTAGCGGATGTACCAAAACCAGCAGAGGTACCAAAACTTGCAGATGTACCAAAACTGGCAGATGTACCAAAAACAGCAGATGTACCAAAACTACAAGATGTATCAAAACTAGCAGATGTACCAAAATTAGCGGATGTAACAAAACTAGCCGATGTACCAAAACTAGCAGATGCACCAAAACTAGCAGATGTACCAAAACTACCAGACGTACCAAAACTAGCAGATGTACCAAAATTAGCGGATGTAAAAAAACTAGCAAATGTACCAAAACTAGCAAATGCACCAAAATAGCAGATGTACCAAAACTACCATGTGTACCAAAACTAGCTGTTGTAACAAAACAAGCAAGTGTACCAAAACTAGCAGATGTACCGAAACTAGCAGATTTACCAACACTATCAGATGTAACAAAAATAGCAGATTTATCGAAACTAGCACATAAACCAAAACTGGCAGATGTACCAAAACTAGCAGATGTACCAAAACAACAAGATGTATCAAAACTAGCAGATGTACCAAAATTAGCGGATGTACCAAAACCAGCAGAGGTACCAAAACTTGCAGATGTACCAAAAATAGCAGAGGTACCAAAACTACAAGATGTATCAAAACTAGCAGATGTACCAAAATTAGCAAATGTACCAAAACTAGCAAATGCACCAAAACTAGCAGATGTACCGAAACTAGCAGATTTACCAACACTATCAGATGTAACAAAAATAGCAGATGTATCGAAACTTGCAGATAAACCAAAACTGGCAGATGTACCAAAACTAGCAGATGTACCAAAACTACAAGATGTATCAAAACTAGCAGATGTACCAAAATTAGCGGATGTACCAAAACCAGCAGAGGTACCAAAACTTGCAGATGTACCAAAACTGGCAGATGTACCAAAAACAGCAGATGTACCAAAACTACAAGATGTATCAAAACTAGCAGATGTACCAAAATTAGCGGATGTAACAAAACTAGCCGATGTACCAAAACTAGCAGATGCACCAAAACTAGCAGATGTACCAAAACTACCAGACGTACCAAAACTAGCAGATGTACCAAAATTAGCGGATGTAAAAAAACTAGCAAATGTACCAAAACTAGCAAATGCACCAAAATAGCAGATGTACCAAAACTACCATGTGTACCAAAACTAGCTGTTGTAACAAAACAAGCAAGTGTACCAAAACTAGCAGATGTACCGAAACTAGCAGATTTACCAACACTATCAGATGTAACAAAAATAGCAGATTTATCGAAACTAGCACATAAACCAAAACTGGCAGATGTACCAAAACTAGCAGATGTACCAAAACTACAAGATGTATCAAAACTAGCAGATGTACCAAAATTAGCGGATGTACCAAAACCAGCAGAGGTACCAAAACTTGCAGATGTACCAAAAATAGCAGAGGTACCAAAACTACAAGATGTATCAAAACTAGCAGATGTACCAAAATTAGCAAATGTACCAAAACTAGCAAATGCACCAAAACTAGCAGATGTACCGAAACTAGCAGATTTACCAACACTATCAGATGTAACAAAAATAGCAGATGTATCGAAACTAGCAGATAAACCAAAACTGGCAGATGTACCAAAACTAGCAGATGTACCAAAACTACAAGATGTATCAAAACTAGCAGATGTACCAAAATTAGCGGATGTACCAAAACCAGCAGAGGTACCAAAACTTGCAGATGTACCAAAACTGGCAGATGTACCAAAAACAGCAGATGTACCAAAACTACAAGATGTATCAAAACTAGCAGATGTACCAAAATTAGCGGATGTAACAAAACTAGCCGATGTACCAAAACTAGCAGATGCACCAAAACTAGCAGATGTACCAAAACTACCAGACGTACCAAAACTAGCAGATGTACCAAAATTAGCGGATGTAAAAAAACTAGCAAATGTACCAAAACTAGCAAATGCACCAAAATAGCAGATGTACCAAAACTACCATGTGTACCAAAACTAGCTGTTGTAACAAAACAAGCAAGTGTACCAAAACTAGCAGATGTACCGAAACTAGCAGATTTACCAACACTATCAGATGTAACAAAAATAGCAGATGTACCAAAACTAGCAGATGTACCAAAACTACAAGATGTATCAAAACTAGCAGATGTACCAAAATTAGCGGATGTACCAAAACCAGCAGAGGTACCAAAACTTGCAGATGTACCAAAAATAGCAGAGGTACCAAAACTACAAAATGTATCAAAACTAGCAGATGTACCAAAATTAGCAAATGTACTAAAACTAGCAAATGAACCAAAACTAGCAGATGTACCGAAACTAGCAGATTTACCAACACTATCAGATGTAACAAAAATAGCAGATGTATCGAAACTAGCAGATAAACCAAAACTGGCAGATGTACCAAAACTAGCAGATGTACCAAAACTACAAGATGTATCAAAACTAGCAGATGTACCAAAATTAGCGGATGTACCAAAACCAGCAGAGGTACCAAAACTTGCAGATGTACCAAAACTGGCAGATGTACCAAAAACAGCAGATGTACCAAAACTACAAGATGTATCAAAACTAGCAGATGTACCAAAATTAGCGGATGTAACAAAACTAGCCGATGTACCAAAACTAGCAGATGCACCAAAACCAGCAGATGTGCCAAAACTACCAGACGTACCAAAACTAGCAGATGTACCAAAATTAGCGGATGTAAAAAAACTAGCAAATGTACCAAAACTAGCAAATGCACCAAAACTACCATGTGTACCAAAACTAGCTGTTGTAACAAAACAAGCAAGTGTACCAATACTAGCAGATGTACCGAAACTAGCAGATTTACCAACACTATCAGATGTAACAAAAATAGCAGATGTATCGAAACTAGCAGATAAACCAAAACTGGCAGATGTACCAAAACTAGCAGATGTACCAAAACTACAAGATGTATCAAAACTAGCAGATGTACCAAAATTAGCGGATGTACCAAAATTAGCAGAGGTACCAAAACTACAAGATGCACAAAACTAGCAGATGTACCAAAATTAGCAAATGTACCAAAACTAGCAAATGCACCAAAACTAGCAGATGGACCAAAATAGCAGATGTACCAAAACTACCATGTGTACCAAAACTAGCGGTTGTAACAAAACAAGCAAGGGTACCAAAACTAGCAGATGTACCGAAAACAGCAGATTTACCAACACTATCAGATGTACCAAAAACAGCAGATGTACCAAAAATAGCAGATAAACCAAAACTGGCAGATGTACCAAAACTAGCAGATGTACCAAAACTACAAGATATATCAAAACTAGCAGATGTACCAACACTATCAGATGTAACAAAAATAGCAGATGTATCGAGACTAGCAGATAAACCAAAACTGGCAGATGTACCAAAACTAGCAGAGGTACCAAAACTACAAGATGTATCAAAACTAGCAGATGTACCAAAATTAGCGGATGTACCAAAACCAGCAGAGGTACCAAAACTTGCAGATGTACCAAAACTGGCAGATGTACCAAAAACAGCAGATGTACCAAAACTACAAGATGTATCAAAACTAGCAGATGTACCAAAATTAGCGGATGTAACAAAACTAGCCGATGTACCAAAACTAGCAGATGCACCAAAACTAGCAGATGTACCAAAACTACCAGACGTACCAAAAGTAGCAGATGTACCAAAATTAGCGGATGTAAAAAAATTAGCAAATGTACCAAAACTAGCAAATGCACCAAAATAGCAGATGTACCAAAACTACCATGTGTACCAAAACTAGCGGTTGTAACAAAACAAGCAAGTGTACCAAAACTAGCAGATGTACCGAAAATAGCAGATTTACCAACACTATCAGATGTACCAAAAACAGCAGATGTACCAAAAATAGCAGATAAACCAAAACTGGCAGATGTACCAAAACTAGCAGATGTACCAAAACTACAAGATATATCAAAACTAGCAGATGTACCAACACTATCAGATGTAACAAAAATAGCAGATGTATCGAAACTAGCAGATAAACCAAAACTGGCAGATGTACCAAAACTAGCAGATGTACCAAAACTACAAGATGTATCAAAACTAGCAGATGTACCAAAATTAGCGGATGTACCAAAACCAGCAGAGGTACCAAAACTTGCAGATGTACCAAAACTGGCAGATGTACCAAAAACAGCAGATGTACCAAAACTACAAGATGTATCAAAACTAGCAGATGTACCAAAATTAGCGGATGTAACAAAACTAGCCGATGTACCAAAACTAGCAGATGCACCAAAACTAGCAGATGTACCAAAACTACCAGACGTACCAAAACTAGCAGATGTACCAAAATTAGCGGATGTAAAAAAATTAGCAAATGTACCAAAACTAGCAAATGCACCAAAATAGCAGATGTACCAAAACTACCATGTGTACCAAAACTAGCGGTTGTAACAAAACAAGCAAGTGTACCAAAACTAGCAGATGTACCGAAAATAGCAGATTTACCAACACTATCAGATGTACCAAAAACAGCAGATGTGCCAAAAATAGCAGATAAACCAAAACTTGCAGATGTACCAAAACTAGCAGATGTACCAAAACTACAAGATATATCAAAACTAGCAGATGTACCAACACTATCAGATGTAACAAAAATAGCAGATGTATCGAAACTAGCAGATAAACCAAAACTGGCAGATGTACCAAAACTAGCAGATGTACCAAAACTACAAGATGTATCAAAACTAGCAGATGTACCAAAATTAGCGGATGTACCAAAACCAGCAGAGGTACCAAAACTTGCAGATGTACCAAAACTGGCAGATGTACCAAAAACAGCAGATGTACCAAAACTACAAGATGTATCAAAACTAGCAGATGTACCAAAATTAGCGGATGTAACAAAACTAGCCGATGTACCAAAACTAGCAGATGCACCAAAACTAGCAGATGTACCAAAACTACCAGACGTACCAAAACTAGCAGATGTACCAAAATTAGCGGATGTAAAAAAATTAGCAAATGTACCAAAACTAGCAAATGCACCAAAATAGCAGATGTACCAAAACTACCATGTGTACCAAAACTAGCAGATGTACCAAAATTAGCAAATGTACCAAAACTAGCAAATGCACCAAAACTAGCAGATGGACCAAAATAGCAGATGTACCAAAACTACCATGTGTACCAAAACTAGCGGTTGTAACAAAACAAGCAAGGGTACCAAAACTAGCAGATGTACCGAAAACAGCAGATTTACCA
Source organism: Convolutriloba macropyga (assembly GCF_964194025.1). Lineage (NCBI taxonomy): Eukaryota > Metazoa > Xenacoelomorpha > Acoela > Convolutidae > Convolutriloba > Convolutriloba macropyga. The sequence goes on along the minus strand of NC_134469.1, from coordinate 28,086,657 downwards.
ACACTATCAGATGTACCAAAAACAGCAGATGTACCAAAAATAGCAGATAAACCAAAACTGGCAGATGTACCAAAACTAGCAGATGTACCAAAACTACAAGATATATCAAAACTAGCAGATGTACCAACACTATCAGATGTAACAAAAATAGCAGATGTATCGAAACTAGCAGATAAACCAAAACTGGCAGATGTACCAAAACTAGCAGATGTACCAAAACTACAAGATGTATCAAAACTAGCAGATGTACCAAAATTAGCGGATGTACCAAAACCAGCAGAGGTACCAAAACTTGCAGATGTACCAAAACTGGCAGATGTACCAAAAACAGCAGATGTACCAAAACTACAAGATGTATCAAAACTGGCAGATGTACCAAAACTAGCAGATGTACCAAAACTACAAGATGTATCAAAACTAGCAGATGTACCAAAATTAGCGCATGTACCAAAACCAGCAGAGGTACCAAAACTTGCAGATGTACCAAAACTGGCAGATGTACCAAAAACAGCAGATGTACCAAAACTACAAGATGTATCAAAACTAGCAGATGTACCAAAATTAGCGGATGTAACAAAACTAGCCGATGTACCAAAACTAGCAGATGCACCAAAACTAGCAGATGTACCAAAACTACAAGATATATCAAAACTAGCAGATGTACCAACACTATCAGATGTAACAAAAATAGCAGATGTATCGAAACTAGCAGATAAACCAAAACTGGCAGATGTACCAAAACTAGCAGAGGTACCAAAACTACAAGATGTATCAAAACTAGCAGATGTACCAAAATTAGCGGATGTACCAAAACCAGCAGAGGTACCAAAACTTGCAGATGTACCAAAACTGGCAGATGTACCAAAAACAGCAGATGTACCAAAACTACAAGATGTATCAAAACTAGCAGATGTACCAAAATTAGCGGATGTAACAAAACTAGCCGATGTACCAAAACTAGCAGATGCACCAAAACTAGCAGATGTACCAAAACTACCAGACGTACCAAAACTAGCAGATGTACCAAAATTAGCGGATGTAAAAAAATTAGCAAATGTACCAAAACTAGCAAATGCACCAAAATAGCAGATGTACCAAAACTACCATGTGTACCAAAACTAGCGGTTGTAACAAAACAAGCAAGTGTACCAAAACTAGCAGATGTACCGAAAATTGCAGATTTACCAACACTATCAGATGTACCAAAAACAGCAGATGTACCAAAAATAGCAGATAAACCAAAACTGGCAGATGTACCAAAACTAGCAGATGTACCAAAACTACAAGATATATCAAAACTAGCAGATGTACCAACACTATCAGATGTAACAAAAATAGCAGATGTATCGAAACTAGCAGATAAACCAAAACTGGCAGATGTACCAAAACTAGCAGATGTACCAAAACTACAAGATGTATCAAAACTAGCAGATGTACCCAAATTAGCGGATGTACCAAAACACGCAGAGGTACCAAAACTTGCAGATGTACCAAAACTGGCAGATGTACCAAAAACAGCAGATGTACCAAAACTACAAGATGTATCAAAACTAGCAGATGTACCAAAATTAGCGGATGTAACAAAACTAGCCGATGTACCAAAACTAGCAGATGCACCAAAACTAGCAGATGTACCAAAACTACCAGACGTACCAAAACTAGCAGATGTACCAAAATTAGCGGATGTAAAAAAATTAGCAAATGTACCAAAACTAGCAAATGCACCAAAATAGCAGATGTACCAAAACTACCATGTGTACCAAAACTAGCAGATGTACCAAAATTAGCAAATGTACCAAAACTAGCAAATGCACCAAAACTAGCAGATGGACCAAAATAGCAGATGTACCAAAACTACCATGTGTACCAAAACTAGCAGTTGTAACAAAACAAGCAAGGGTACCAAAACTAGCAGATGTACCGAAAACAGCAGATTTACCAACACTATCAGATGTACCAAAAACAGCAGATGTACCAAAAATAGCAGATAAACCAAAACTAGCAGATGTACCAAAACTAGCAGATGTACCAAAACTACAAGATATATCAAAACTAGCAGATGTACCAACACTATCAGATGTAACAAAAATAGCAGATGTATCGAAACTAGCAGATAAACCAAAACTGGCAGATGTACCAAAACTAGCAGATGTACCAAAACTACAAGATGTATCAAAACTAGCAGATGTACCAAAATTAGCGGATGTACCAAAACCAGCAGAGGTACCAAAACTTGCAGATGTACCAAAACTGGCAGATGTACCAAAAACAGCAGATGTACCAAAACTACAAGATGTATCAAAACTAGCAGATGTACCAAAATTAGCGGATGTAACAAAACTAGCCGATGTACCAAAACTAGCAGAAGCACCAAAACTAGCAGATGTACCAAAACTACCAGACGTACCAAAACTAGCAGATGTACCAAAATTAGCGGATGTACCAAAACCAGCAGAGGTACCAAAACTTGCAGATGTACCAAAACTGGCAGATGTACCAAAAACAGCAGATGTACCAAAACTACAAGATGTATCAAAACTAGCAGATGTACCAAAATTAGCGGATGTAACAAAACTAGCCGATGTACCAAAACTAGCAGATGCACCAAAACTAGCAGATGTACCAAAACTACCAGACGTACCAAAACTAGCAGATGTACCAAAACTAGCAAATGCACCAAAATAGCAGATGTACCAAAACTACCATGTGTACCAAAACTAGCGGTTGTAACAAAACAAGCAAGTGTACCAAAACTAGCAGATGTACCGAAAATAGCAGATTTACCAACACTATCAGATGTACCAAAAACAGCAGATGTACCAAAAATAGCAGATAAACCAAAACTGGCAGATGTACCAAAACTAGCGGATGTACCAAAACTACAAGATATATCAAAACTAGCAGATGTACCAACACTATCAGATGTAACAAAAATAGCAGATGTATCGAAACTAGCAGATAAACCAAAACTGGCAGATGTACCAAAACTAGCAGATGTACCAAAACTACAAGATGTATCAAAACTAGCAGATGTACCAAAATTAGCGGATGTACCAAAACCAGCAGAGGTACCAAAACTTGCAGATGTACCAAAACTGGCAGATGTACCAAAAACAGCAGATGTACCAAAACTACAAGATGTATCAAAACTAGCAGATGTACCAAAATTAGCTGATGTAACAAAACTAGCCGATGTACCAAAACTAGCAGATGCACCAAAACTAGCAGATGTACCAAAACTACCAGACGTACCAAAACTAGCAGATGTACCAAAATTAGCGGATGTAAAAAAACTAGCAAATGTACCAAAACTAGCAAATGCACCAAAATATCAGATGTACCAAAACTACCATGTGTACCAAAACTAGCTGTTGTAACAAAACAAGCAAGTGTACCAAAACTAGCAGATGTACTGAAACTAGCAGATTTACCAACACTGTCAGATGTAACAAAAATAGTAGATGTATCGAAACTAGCAGATAAACCAAAACTGGCAGATGTACCAAAACTAGCAGAAGTACCAAAACTACAAGATGTATCAAAACTAGCAGATGTACCAAAATTAGCGGATGTACCAAAACCAGCAGAGGTACCAAAACTTGCAGATGTACCAAATATAGCAGAGGTACCAAAACTACAAGATGTATCAAAACTAGCAGATGTACCAAAATTAGCAAATGTACCAAAACTAGCAAATGCACCAAAACTAGCAGATGGACCAAAATAGCAGATGTACCAAAACTACCATGTGTACCAAAACTAGCGGTTGTAACAAAACAAGCAAGTGTACCAAAACTAGCAGATGTACCGAAAATAGCAGATTTACCAACACTATCAGATGTACCAAAAACAGCAGATGTACCAAAAATAGCAGATAAACCAAAACTGGCAGATGTACCAAAACTAGCAGATGTACCAAAACTACAAGATATATCAAAACTAGCAGATGTACCAACACTATCAGATGTACCAAAAATAGCAGATGTACAAAAACTAGCAGATGTACCAAAACTAGCAGATAAACCAAAACTGGCAGATATACCAAAACTAGCAGATGTACCAAAACCAGCAGATGTACCAAAACTGGCAGATGTACCAAAAACAGCAGATGTACCAAAACTACAAGATGTATCAAAACTAGCAGATGTACCAAAATTAGCGGATGTAACAAAACTAGCCGATGTACCAAAACTAGTAGATGCACCAAAACTAGAAGATGTACCAAAACTACCAGACGTACCAAAACTAGCAGATGTACCAAAATTAGCGGATGTAAAAAAACTAGCAAATGTACCAAAACTAGCAAATGCACCAAAACTAGCAGATGGACCAATATAGCAGATGTACCAAAACTACCATGTGTACCAAAACTAGCAGTTGTAACAAAACAAGCAAGTGTACCAAAACTAGCAGATGTACGGAAGCTAGCAGATCTACCAACACTATCAGATGTACCAAAAATAGCAGATGTATCAAAACTAGCAGAGGAACCAAAACTGGCAGATGTACCAAAACTAGCAGATGTACCAAAACTACAAGATGTATCAAAACTAGCAGATGTACCAAAATTTGCGGATGTAACAAAACTAGCAGATGTACCAAAACTAGCAGATGTTTCAAAACCAGCATATGTACCAAAACTGGCAGATGTACCAAAAACAGCAGATGTACCAAAACTACAAGATGTATCAAAACTAGCAGATGTACCAAAATAAGCGGATGTAACAAAACTAGCCGATGTACCAAAACTAGCAGATGCACCAAAACTAGAAGATGTACCAAAATTAGCGGATGTAAAAAAACTAGCAAATGTACCAAAACTAGCAAATGCACCAAAACTAGCAGACGGAACAATATAGCAGATGTACCAAAACTACCATGTGTACCAAAAATAGCAGTTGTGACAAAACAAGCAAGTGTACCAAAACTAGCAGATGTACGGAAACTAGCAGATTTACCAACACTATCAGATGTACCAAAAATAGCAGATAAATCAAAACTAGCAGATGAACCAAAACTGGCAGATGTACCAAAACTAGCAGATGTACCAAAACTACAAGATGTATCAAAACTAGCAGATGTACCAAAATTTGCGGATGTAACAAAACTAGCAGATGTACCAAAACTAGCAGATGTTTCAAAACCAGCATATGTACCAAAACTAGCAGACGTACCAAAATTAGCAGATGTACCCAAATTAGCGGATGTAAAAAAACTAGAAAATGTACCAAAACTAGCAAATGCAACAAAACTAGCAGATGGACCTAATTAGCAGATGTACCAAAACTAGCAGGTGTAACAAAACTAGCAAGTGTACCAAAACTAGCAGATGTACCGAAACTAGCAGATTTACCAACACTATCAGATGTACCAAAAATAGCAGATGTACCAAAACGAGCAGATAAACCAAAACTGGCAGATGTACCAAAACTACAAGATATATCAAAAATAGCAGATGTACCAAAATTAGCGGATGTAACAAAACTAGCAGATGTACCAAAACAGCAGATGTACCAAAACTACGAGATGTATCAAATTTAGCAGATGTACCAAAATTAGCAGATGTAACAGAACTAGCAGATGTACCAAAACTGGCAGATGTTTCAGAACCAGCATATGTACCAAAACTAGAAGATATACCAAAACTAGCCGATATACCAAAACTAGCATATGTACCAAAACTAGAAGATATACCAAAACTAGCAGAAGTACCGAAACTAGCAGATGTACCAAATTTAGAAGATATGCAAAAAGTAGCAGATGTACCAAAACTAGCAAATGCACCAAAACTAGCAGATGGACCAAAATAGCAGATGTACCAAACATACCATATCTACCAAAATTAGCAGGTGTAACAAAACTAGCAAGTGTACCAAAACTAGCAGATATACCGAAACTAGCAGAAGTACCAAAACTGGCAGATGTACCAAAACCAGCAGATGTACCAAAACCAGCAGATGTACCAAAACTGGCAGATGTACCAAAACCAGCAGATGTACCAAAACAGCAGATGTACCAAAACTAGCAGATGTACCAAAAACAGCCGATGCACCAAAACTACAAGATGTATCAAATTAGCAAATGCACCAAAACTAGCAGATGGACCAAAATAGCAAATGTACCAAAACTACCATATGTACCAAAACAAGCAGATGTAACAAAACTAGCAAATGTACCAAAACTAGCAGATGTACCGAAACTAGCAGAAGTACAAAAACTGGCAGATGTACCAAAACCAGCAGATGTACCAAAACCAGCAGATGTACCAAAACTGGCAGATGTACCAAAACCAGCAGATGTACCAAAAGCAGCAGATGTACCAAAACTAGCAGATGTACCAAAAACAGCCGATGCACCAAAACTACAAGATGTATCAAAACTAGCAAATGCACCAAAACTAGCAGATGGACCAAAATAGCAAATGTACCAAAACTACCATATGTACCAAAACAAGCAGATGTAACAAAACTAGCAAATGTACCAAAACTAGCAGATGTACCGAAACTAGCAGATGTACCAACACTATCAGATGTACCAAAAATAGCAGATGTACCAAAACTAGCAGATGTACCAAAGCTAGCAGATAAACCAAAGCTGGCAAATGCACCAAAACTAGCAGATGGACCAAAATAGCAAATGTACCAAAACTACCATATGTACCAAAACAAGCAGATGTAACAAAACTAGCAAATGTGACAAAACTAGCAGATATACCAACACTATCAGATGTAACAAAAATAGCAGATGTACCAAAACTAGCAGAAGTACCAAAACTGGAAGATGTACCAAAACCAGCAGATGTACCAAAACCAGCAGATGTACCAAAACTGGCAGATGTACCAAAAACAGCAGATGCACCAAAACTACAAGATGTATCAAAACTAGCAAATGCACCAAAACTAGCAGGTGGACCAAAATAGCAAATGTACCAAAATTACCATATGTACCAAAACAGGCAGATGTAACAAAACTAGCAAATGTACAAAAACTAACAGATGTACCGAAACTAGCAGACGTACCAACACTTTCAAATGTACCAAAAATAGCAGATGTACCAAAACCAGCAGATGTACCAAAACTAGCAAATGTACCAAAAATAGCAGATGTACCGAAACTAGCAGACGTACCAACACTATCAAATGTACCAAAAATAGCAGCTGTACCACAACTAGCAGATGTACCCAAATATAGCAGATGTACCAAAACTACAGAGGTATCAAAACTAGCAGATGTACCAAAACTAGCACATCTACCAAAACGAGCAGATGTACCAAAACTAACAGATGTACCAAAATTAGCGGATGTAACAAAACTAGCAGATGTACCAAAACTAGCAGATGTACCAAAACTAGCATATGTACCAAAACTAGAAGATATACCAAAACTAGCAGATGTACCAAAACTAGCAGATGTAGCAAAACTAGCAGATGTGCAAAAAGTAGCAGATGTACCAAATGTAGCAAATGCAACAGAAAAAATAGCAGATGGACCAAAATAGCAGATGTACCAAAACTACCTTATGTACCAAAACTAGCAGATGTAACAAAACTAGAAAATGTACCAAAACTAGCAGATATACCGAAACTAGCAGATGTACCAAAACTAGCAGATGTACCAATACTAGCATATGTAACAAAACTGGCAGATGTACCAAAACTAGCAAATGTACCATAACTACAAGATGTATCAAAACTAGCAGGTTTACCAAAACTAAAAAATGTACCAAAACGAGCAGACGTACCAAACTAGCAGGTGTACCAAAAATAGCGGATGTAACAAAACTAGCAGATGTACTAAAACTAGCAGATTTACCAAAACTAGCAGATGTACCAAAACTAGCAGACGTACCAAATTAGCAGATGCACCAAAACTACAAGATGTAGCAAAACAAGCTGATGTACAAAAACTAGCAGATGTACCTAAACTTGCAGATGTAACAAACCTAACATATGTACCAAAACTAGCAGATGTAACACAACTAGCAGATGTACCTAAACTAGCCGATGTACCAAAGCTAGCAGATATATCAAATCTAGCTGATCTACCAAAACTAGCAGATGTACCAAAACTAGCAGACGTACCAAAACCAGCAGATGTACAAAAATTAGCAGATGTACCAAAACTAGCAGATGTACCAAAACTAGCAGATGAACCAAAACTAGCAGATGTACCAAAAATAGCAGATGTACCAAAACTAGCAGATGTACCAAAGCTAGCAAGTGTATCAAAACTAGTAGATGGACCAAAACTAGCAGATGTACCAAAACTAGCAGATCTACCGAAACTAGCATATGTACCAAAATTAGCAGATGTACCAAAACTAGCAGATGTACCAAACTAGCAGATGTACCAAAACTAGCTGATATCAAAACTAGCAGATGTACCAAAAATAGCTTATGTACCAAAACTAGCAGATGTATCAAAACTAACAGATGTACCAAACTAGCAGATGCACCAAACCTAGCAGATCTACAAAAACTAGCAGATATACCAAAATTAAAAGATGCACCAAAACTAGCAGACCTACCAAAACTAGCAGATGTTTCAAAAGTAGCAGATGTACCAAAACTAGCAGATGTCAAAACTACCAGATGTGCCAAAACTAGCAGATGTACCAAAATTAGGATCAGTACCAAAACTAGCAGACGTACCAAAATTAGCAGATGTACCAAAACTAGCAGATGTACCACAACTAGCAGATGTACCAAAACTAGTAGATGCACCAAAACTAGCAGAAGTACCGAAATAGCAGATGTACCAAAATTAGCATATGTAACAAAAACTAGCAGATGTACCAAAACTGGCAGATGTACCAAAACTAGCATATGTACCAAAACAAGCAGACGTACCAAAACCAGCAGATGTACAAAAACTAGCAGTTGTACCAAATTAGCAGATGCACTAAAACTACAAGATGTAGCAAAACAAGCTGATGTACAAAAACTAGCAGATGTACCCAAACTTGCAGATGTAACAAACCTAACATATGTACCAAAACTAGCAGATGTAACACAACAAGCAGATGTACATAAACTAGCAGATGTACCAAAGCTAGCAGATATATCAAATCTAGCTGATCTACCAAAACTAGCAGATGTACCAAAACTAGCAGACGTACCAAAACCAGCAGATGTACAAAAATTAGCAGATGTACCAAAACTAGCAGATGTACCAAAACTAGCAGATGAACCAAAACTAGCAGATGTACCAAAAATAGCAGATGTACCAAAACTAGCAGATGTACCAAAGCTAGCAAGTGTATCAAAACTAGTAGATGGACCAAAACTAGCAGATGTACCAAAACTAGCAGATCTACCAAAACTAGCATATGTACCAAAATTAGCAGATGTACCAAAACTAGCAGATGTACCAAACTAGCAGATGTACCAAAACTAGCTGATCTACAAAAACTAGCAGATGTACCAAAAATAGCATATGTACCAAAACTAGCAGATGTATCAAAACTAACAGATGTACCAAACTAGCAGATGCACCAAAACTAGCAGATCTACAAAAACTAGCAGATATACCAAAATTAAAAGATGCACCAAAACTAGCAGACGTACCAAAACTAGCAGATGTTTCAAAAGTAGCAGATGTACCAAAACTAGCAGATGTCAAAACTACCAGATGTGCCAAAACTAGCAGATGTACCAAAATTAGGATCAGTACCAAAACTGGCAGACGTACCAAAATTAGCAGATGTACCAAAACTAGCAGATGTACCACAACTAGCAGATGTACCAAAACTAGTAGATGCACCAAAACTAGCAGAAGTACCGAAATAGCAGATGTACCAAAATTAGCATATGTAACAAAAACTAGCAGATGTACCAAAACTAGCAGATGTACCAAAACTAGCATATGTACCAAAACAAGCAGACGTACCAAAACCAGCAGATGTACAAAAACTAGCAGTTGTACCAAATTAGCAGATGCACCAAAACTACAAGATGTAGCAAAACAAGCTGATGTACAAAAACTAGCAGATGTACCTAAACTTGCAGATGTAACAAACCTAACATATGTACCAAAACTAGCAGGTGTATTATAACTAGCAGATGTACCAAAACTAGCAGATGTACCAAAATAGCAAAAACAGCAGATGTACCAAAACTAGCAGATGTACCAAAACTAGCATATGTACAAAAACTAGCAGATATACCAAAACTAGCAGATGTATCAAAACTAGCAGATGTACCAAATTTAGCAGATGTACCAAAACTAGCAGATGTACCAAAGCTAGCAGGTGTATCAAAACTAGTAGATGGACCAAAACTAGCAGATGTACCAAAACTAGCAGATCTACCAAAACTAGCATATGTACCAAAATTAGCAGATGTACCAAAACTAGCAGATGTACCAAACTAGCAGATGATTCAAAACTAGCTGATCTACAAAAACTAGCAGATGTACCAGAAATAGCATATGTACCAAAACTAGCAGATGTATCAAAACTAACAGATGTACCAAACTAGCAGATGCACCAAAACTAGCAGATCTACAAAAACTAGCAGATATACCAAAATTAAAAATGCACCAAAACTAGCAGACGTACCAAAATTAGCAGATGTTTCAAAAGTAGCAGATGTACCAAAACTAGCAGATATCACAACTAGCAGATGTGCCAAAACTAGCAGATGTACCAAAATTAGCATCAGTATCAAAACTAGCAGATGTACAAAAATTAGCAGATGTACCAAAACTGGCAGATGTACCACAACTAGCAGATGTACCAAAACTAGTAGATGCACCAAAACTAGCAGAAGTACCGAAATAGCAGATGTACCAAAATTAGCATATGTAACAAAAACTAGCAGATGTACCAAAACTAGCAGATGTACCAAAACTAGTAGATTCACCAAAACTAGCAGATTTACCAAAATAGCAGATGTACCAAAACTAGCATATGTACCAAAACTAGCAGATGTAGCAAAGCTAGTAGATGTATCTAAACTAGCATTTTTACCAAAACTAGCATATGTACCAAAAACTATCAGATGTACCAAAAGTAGCATATGTACCAAACCTAGCAGATGTACCAAAACTAGCAGATGTACCAAAAGTAGCAGATGTACCAAACAAATCTAGCAGATGCACCAAAACTAGCAGATGTACCAAAGTTAGCCAACGTGCCAAAATTAGCAGATGTACAAAAACTAGCAGATGTACCTAAACTTGCAGATGTAACAAACCTAACCTATGTACCAAAACTAGCAGGTGTAACATAACTAGCAGATGTACCTAAATTAGCAGATGTACCAAAGCTAGCAGATATATCAAATCTAGCTGATCTACCAAAACTAGCAGATGTACCAAAACTAGCAGATGTACCAAAATAGCAAAAACAGCAGATGTACCAAAACTAGCAGATGTACCAAAACTAGCATATGTACCAAAACTAGCAGATATACCAAAACTAGCAGATGTATCAAAACTAGCAGATGTACCAAATTTAGCAGATGTACCAAAACTAGCAGATGAACCAAAACTAGCAGATGTACCAAAAATAGCAGATGTACCAAAACTAGCAGATGTACCAAAGCTATTAGGTGTATCAAAACTAGTAGATGGACCAAAACTAGCAGATGTACCAAAACTAGCAGATCTACCAAAACTAGCATATGTACCAAAATTAGCAGATGTACCAAAACTAGCAGATGTACCAAACTAGCAGATGTACCAAAACTAGCTGATCTACAAAAACTAGCAGATGTACCAAAAATAGCATATGTACCAAAACTAGCAGATGTATCAAAACTAACAGATGTACCATACTAGCAGATGCACCAAAACTAGCAGATCTACAAAAACTAGCAGATATACCAAAATTAAAAGATGCACCAAAACTAGCAGACGTACCAAAACTAGCAGATGTTTCAAAAGTAGCAGATGTACCAAAACTAGCAGATATCAAAACTAGCAGATGTGCCAAAACTAGCAGATTTACCAAAATTAGCATCAGTACCAAAACTAGCAGATGTACCAAAATTAGCAGATGTACCAAAACTAGCAGATGTACCACAACTAGCAGATGTACCAAAACAAGTAGATGCACCAAAACTAGCAGAAGTACCGAAATAGCAGATGTACCAAAATTAGCATATGTAACAAAAACTAGCAGATGTACCAAAACTAGCAGATGTACCAAAACTAGTAGATTCACCAAAACTAGCAGATTTACCAAAATAGCAGATGTACCAAAACTAGCACATGTACCAAAACTAGCAGATGTAGCAAAACTAGTAGATGTACCTAAACTAGCATTTTTACCAAAACTAGCATATGTACCAAAAACTATCAGATGTACCAAAAGTAGCATATGTACCAAACCTAGCAGATGTACCAAAACTAGCAGATGTACCAAAAGTAGCAGATGTACCAAACAAATCTAGCAGATGCACCAAAACTAGCAGATGTACCAAAGTTAGCCAACGTGCCAAAATTAGCAGATGTACAAAAACTAGCAGATGTACCCAAACTAGCAGGTGTACCAAGAATAGCGGATGTAACAAAACTAGCAGATGTACCAAAATTAGCAGAAGCACCAAAACTAGCAGATGTACCAAAACTAGCAGATGTTTCAAAACTAGCAGATGTACCAAAATTAGCAGATGTACCAAAATTAGCATAAGTAGCAAAACTAGCAGATGTACCAAAATTAGCAGATGTACCAAAACTAGCAGATGTACCACAAATAGCAGATGTACCAAAACTAGGAGATATACCAGAACTAGCAGATGTACCAAAATTAGCATATGTAACAAAAACTAGCAGATGTACCAAAACTAGCAGATCTACCAAAACTAGCATATGTACCAAAACTAGAAGACATACCAAAACTAGCAGATGCCCCAAAACTAGCAGATGTAACAAAACTAGCAGACGTACCAAAACCAGCAGATGTACAAAAACTAGCAGATGCACCAAACAACCAAATTAGCAGATGCACCAAAACTACAAGATGTAGCAAAACAAGCTGATGTAAAAAAAACTAGCAGATGTACCTAAACTTGCAGATGTAACAAACCTAACATATGTACCAAAACTAGCAGATGTACCAAAACTAGCAGATGTAACACAAATAGCAGATGTACCAAAACTAGGAGATATACCAGAACTAGCAGATGTACCAAAATTAGCATATGTAACAAAAACTAGCAGATGTACCAAAACTAGCAGATCTACCAAAACTAGCAAATGTACCAAAACTAGAAGACATACCAAAACTAGCAGATGCCCCAAAACTAGCAGATGTAACAAAACTAGCAGACGTACCAAAACCAGCAGATGTACAAAAACTAGCAGATGCACCAAACAACCAAATTAGCAGATGCACCAAAACTACAAGATGTAGCAAAACAAGCTGATGTAAAAAAACTAGCAGATGTACCTAAACTTGCAGATGTAACAAACCTAACATATGTACCAAAACTAGCAGATGTACCAAAACTAGCAGATGTACCAAAACTAGCAGATGAACCAAAACTAGCAGATGTACCAAAAATAGCAGATGTACCAAAACTAGCAGATGTACCAAAGCTAGCAGGTGTATCAAAACTAGTAGATGGACCAAAACTAGCAGATGTACCAAAACTAGCAGATCTACCAAAACTAGCATATGCACCAAAATTAGCAGATGTACCAAAACTAGCAGATGTACCAAACTAGCAGATGTACCAAAACTAGCTGATCTACAAAAACTAGCAGATGTACCAAAAATAGCATATCTACCAAAACCAGCAGATGTATCAAAACTAACAGATGTACCAAACTAGCAGATGCACCAAAACTAGCAGATCTACAAAAACTATCAGATATACCAAAATTAAAAGATGCACCAAAACTAGCAGACGTACCAAAACTAGCAGATGTTTCAAAAGTAGCAGATGTACCAAAACTAGCAGATGTCAAAACTAGTAGATTTGCCAAAACTAGCAGATGTACCAAAATTAGCATCAGTACCAAAACTAGCAGATGTACCAAAATTAGCAGATGTACCAAAACTAGCAGATGTACCACAACTAGCAGATGTACCAAAACTAGTAGATGCACCAAAACTAGCAGAAGTACCGAAATAGCAGATGTACCAAAATTAGCATATGTAACAAAAACTAGCAGATGTACCAAAACTAGCAGATGTACCAAAACTAATAGATTCACCAAAACTAGCAGATTTACCAAAATAGCAGATGTACCAAAACTAGCATATGTACCAAAACTAGCAGATGTAGCAAAACTAGTAGATGTACCTAAACTAGCATTTGTACCAAAACTAGCATATTTACCAAAAACAATCAGATGTACCAAAAGTAGCATATGTACTAAACCTAGCAGATGTACCAAAACTAGCAGATGTATCAAAACTAGCAGATGTACCAAACAAATCTAGCAGATGTACCAAAACTAGCAGATGTACCAAAGTTAGACAACGTGCCAAAATTAGCAGATGTACAAAAACTAGCAGATGTACCCAAACTAGCAGGTGTACCAAGAATAGCGGATGTACCAAAACTAGCAGATGTACCAAAATTAGCAGAAGCACCAAAACTAGCAGATGTACCAAAACTAGCAGATGTTTCAAAAGTAGCAGATGTACCAAAACTAGCAGATTTCAAAAATAGCAGATGTACCAAAATTAGCAGATGTACAAAAACTAGCAGATGTACCACAACTAGCAGATGTACCAAAACTAGGAGATGTTTCAAAACTAGTAGATGTACCTAAACTAGCATATGTACCAAAACTAGCAGATGTCAAAACAAGCAGATGTACCAAAATTAGCATAAGTACCAAAACTAGCATAAGTACCAAAATTAGCAGATTTACCAAAATAGCAGATGTACCAAAACTAGCATATGTACCAAAACTAGCAGTTGTACCAAAACTAGAAGATGTACCTAAAGTAGCATATGTACCAAAACTAGCATTTGTACCAAAACTAGCAGATGTACCACAACTAGCAGATGTACCAAAACTAGTAGATGTACCAAAACTAGTAGATTTACCTAAACTAGCATATGTACCAAAACTAGCAGACTTCAAAACAAGCAGATGTAACGAAACTAGCAGATGTACCAAAATTAGCAGATTTACCAAAATAGCAGATGTACCAAAACTAGCATATGTACCAAAACTAGCAGATGTACCAAAACTAGTAGATGCACCTAAAGTAGCATATATACCAAAACTAGCATATGTACCAAAAACTAGCAGATGTACCAAAACTAGTTGATGCACCAAAACTAGCAGATTTACAAAAATAGCAGATGTACCAAAAGTAGCATATGTACCAAAACTGGCAGATGTACCAAAACTAGCAGATGTACCAAAACTAGCAGATGTACCAAACAAAACTAGCAGATGTACCAAAACTAGCAGATGTACCAAAACTAGCCAGCGTGCCAAAATTAGCAGATGTATAAAAACTAGCAGTTGTACCAAAACTAGCAGGTGTACCAAAACTAGCGGATGTACCAAAACTAGCAGATGTACCAAAATTAGCAGATGCACCAAAACTAGCAGATGTACCAAAACTAGCAGATGTATCAAAACTAGTAGATGTACCTAAAGTAGCATATATACCAAAACTAGCATATGTACCAAAAACTAGCAGATGTACCAAAACTAGTTCATGCACCAAAACTAGTAGATGTACCTAAAGTAGCATATATACCAAAACTAGCATATGTACCAAAACTGGCAGATGTACCAAAACTAGCAGATGTACCAAAACTAGCAGATGTACCAAACAAAACTAGCAGATGTACCAAAACTAGCAGATGTACCAAAACTAGCCAGCGTGCCAAAATTAGCAGATGTATAAAAACTAGCAGTTGTACCAAAACTAGCAGATGTACCAAAACTAGCGGATGTACCAAAACTAGCAGATGTACCAAAATTAGCAGATGCACCAAAACTAGCAGATGTACCAAAACTAGCAGATGTCAAAACTAGCAGATGTACCAAAACTAGCAGATGTACCAAAATTAGCATAAGTACCAAAACTAGCAGATGTACAAAAATTAGCAGATGTACCAAAACTAGCAGATGTACCACAACTAGCAGATGTACCAAAACTAGTAGATGCACCAAAACTAGCAGATGTACCAAAATAGCAGATGTAACAAAATTAGCATATGTACCAAAAACTAGCAGATGTGCCTAAACTAGCATTTGTACCAAAACTAGCATATGTACCAAAAACTATCAGATGTACCAAAATTAGCAGATGCACCAAAACTAGCAGATGTACCAAAACTAGCAGATGTTTCAAAAGTAGCAGATGTACCAAAACTAGCAGATGTCAAAACTAGCAGATGTACCAAAACTAGCAGATGTACCAAAATTAGCATAAATACCAAAACTAGCAGATGTACCAAAATTAGCAGATGTACCAAAACTAGCAGATGTACCACAACTAGCAGATGTACCAAAACTAGTAGATGCACCAAAACTAGCAGATGTACCAAAAAAGCAGATGTAACAAAATTAGCAGATGTACCACAACTAGCAGATGTACCAAAACTAGTAGATGCACCAAAACTAGTAGATGTACCAAAACTAGCAGATGTACCAAACAAATCTAGCAGATGTACCAAATTTTTTAGATGTACCAAAGTTAGCCAACGTGCCAAAATTAGCAGATGTACAAAAACTAGCAGATGTACCCAAACTAATAGGTGTACCAAGAATAGCGGATGTACCAAAACTAGCAGACGTACCAAAATTAGCAGAAGCACCAAAACTAGCAGATGTACCAAAACTAGCAGATGTTTCAAAAGTAGCAGATGTACCAAAACTAGCAGATGTCAAAACTAGCAGATGTACCAAAATTAGCAGATGTACCAAAATTAGCATAAGTAGCAAAACTAGCAGATGTACCAAAATTAGCAGATGTACCAAAACTAACAGATGTACCACAAATAGCAGATATACCAAAACTAGGAGATGTACCAAAACTAGCAGATGTACCAAAATTAGCATATGTAACAAAAACTAGCAGATGTACCAAAACTAGCAGATGTACCAAAACTAGCATATGTACCAAAACTAGAAGACATGCCAAAACTAGCAGATGCCCCAAAACTAGCAGATGTAACAAAACTAGCAGACGTACCAAAACCAGCAGATGTACAAAAACTAGCAGTTGTACCAAATTAGCAGATGCACCAAAACTACAAGATGTAGCAAAACAAGCTGATGTACAAAAACTAGCAGATGTACCTAAACTTGCAGATGTAACAAACCTAACATATGTACCAAAACTAGCAGATGTAACACAACTAGCAGATGTACCTAAACTAGCAGATGTACCAAAGCCAGCAGATATATCATTTCTAGCTGATCTACAAAAACTAGCAGATGTACCAAAACTAGCAGATGTACCAAAATAGCAAAAACAGCAGATGTATCAAAACTAGCAGATGTACCAAAACTAGCATATGTACCAAAACTAGCAAATATACCAAAACTAGCAGATGTATCAAAACTAGCAGATGTACCAAACTAGCAGATGTACCAAAACTAGCAGATGAACCAAAACTAGCAGATGTACCAAAAATAGCAGATGTACCAAAACTAGCAGATGTACCAAAGCTAGCAGGTGTATCGAAACTAGTAGATGGACCAAAACTAGCAGATGTACCAAAACTAGCAGATCTACCAAAACTAGCATATGTACCAAAATTAGCAGATGTACCAAAACTAGCAGATATAGCAAACTAGCAGATGTACCAAAACTAGCTGATCTACAAAAACTAGCAGATGTACCAAAAATAGCATATGTACCAAAACTAGCAGATGTATCAAAACTAACAGATGTACCAAAGCTAGCAGGTGTATCAAAACTAGTAGATGGAACAAAACTAGCAGATGTACCAAAACTAGCAGATCTACCAAAACTAGCATATGTACCAAAATTAGCAGATGTACCAAAACTAGCAGATGTAGCAAACTAGCAGATGCACCAAAACTAGCAGATCTACAAAAACTAGCAGATATACCAAAATTAAAAGATGCACCAAAACTAGCAGACGTACCAAAACTAGCAGATGTTTCAAAAGTAGCAGATGTACCAAAACTAGCAGATGTCAAAACTAGCAGATGTGCCAAAACTAGCAGATGTACCAAAATTAGCATCAGTACCAAAACTAGCAGATGTACCAAAACTAGCAGATGTACCACAACTAGCAGATGTACCAAAATTAGTAGATGCACCAAAACTAGCAGAAGTACCGAAATAGCAGATGTACCAAAATTAGCATATGTAACAAAAACTAGCAGATGTACCAAAACTAGCAGATGTAACAAAACTAGTAGATTCACCAAAACTAGCAGATTTTCCAAAATAGCAGATGTACCAAAACTAGCATATGTAACAAAACTAGCAGATGTAGCAAAACTAGTAGATGTACCTAAAAGAGCATTTGTACCAAAACTAGCATATGTACCAAAAACTATCAGATGTACCAAAATAGCATATGTACCAAACCTAGCAGATGTACCAAAACTAGCAGATGTACCAAAACTAGCAGATGTACCAAAACAAATCTAGCAGATGTACCAAAACTAGCAGATGTACCAAAGTTAGCGAACGTGCCAAAATTAGCAGATGTACAAAAACTAGCAGATGTACCCAAACTAGCAGGTGTACCAAGAATAGCGGATGTACCAAAACTAGCAGATGTACCAAAATTAGCAGAAGCACCAAAACTAGCAGATGTACCAAAACTAACAGATGTTTCAAAAGTAGCAGATGTACCAAAACTAGCAGATGTCAAAACTAGCAGATGTACCAAAATTAGCAGATGTACCAAAATTAGCATAAGTAGCAAAACTAGCAGATGTACCAAAATTAGCAGATGTACCAAAACTAGCAGATGTACCACAACTAGCAGATGTACCAAAACTAGAAGATGTACCAAAACTAGTAGATGTACCTAAACTAGCATATGTACCAAAGCTAGCAGATGTCAAAACAAGCAGATGTACCAAAATTAGCATAAGTACCAAAACTAGCAGATGTACCAAAATTAGCAGATTTACCAAAACAGCAGATGTACCAAAACTAGCACATGTACCAAAACTAGCATTTGTACCAAATTTAGAAGATGTACCTAAAGTAGCATATGTACCAAAACTAGCATATGTACCAAACTAGCAGATGTTCCACAACTAGCAGATGTACCAAAAGTAGTAGATGCACCAAAACTAGCAGAAGTACCGAAATAGCAGATGTACCAAAATTAGCATATGTAACAAAAACTAGCAGATGTACCAAAACTAGCAGATGTACCAAAACTAGTAGATTCACCAAAACTAGCAGATTTTCCAAAATAGCAGATGTACCAAAACTAGCATATGTAACAAAACTAGCAGATGTAGCAAAACTAGTAGATGTACCTAAAATAGCATTTGTACCAAAACTAGCATATGTACCAAAAACTATCAGATGTACCAAAAGTAGCATATGTACCAAACCTAGCAGATGTACCAAAACTAGCAGATGTACCAAAACTAGCAGATGTACCAAACAAATCTAGCAGATGTACCAAAACTAGCAGATGTACCAAAGTTAGCGAACGTGCCAAAATTAGCAGATGTACAAAAACACCCAAACTAGCAGGTTTACCAAGAATAGCGGATGTACCAAAACTAGCAGATGTACCAAAATTAGCAGAAGCACCAAAACTAGCAGATGTACCAAAACTAACAGATGTTTCAAAATTAGCAGATGTACCAAAATTAGCATAAGTAGCAAAACTAGCAGATGTACCAAAATTAGCAGATGTACCAAAACTAGGAGATGTACCAAAACTAGTAGATGTACCTAAACTAGCATATGTACCAAAGCTAGCAGATGTCAAAACAAGCAGATGTACCAAAATTAGCATAAGTACCAAAACTAGCAGATGTACCAAAATTAGCAGATTTACCAAAATAGCAGATGTACCAAAACTAGCACATGTACCAAAACTAGCATTTGTACCAAATTTAGAAGATGTACCTAAAGTAGCATATGTACCAAAACTAGCATATGTACCAAACTAGCAGATGTTCCACAACTAGCAGATGTACCAAAACTAGTAGATGCACCAAAACTAGCAGAAGTACCGAAATAGCAGATGTACCAAAAATAGCATATGTAACAAAAACTAGCAGATGTACCAAAACTAGCAGATGTACCAAAACTAGTAGATTCACCAAAACTAGCAGATTTTCCAAAATAGCAGATGTACCAAAACTAGCATATGTAACAAAACTAGCAGATGTACCAAAACTAGCAGATGTACCAAAAACTATCAGATGTACCAAAAGTAGCATATGTACCAAACCTAGCAGATGTACCAAAACTAGCAGATGTACCAAAACTAGCAGATGTACCAAACAAATCTAGCAGATGTACCAAAACTAGCAGATGTACCAAAGTTAGCGAACGTGCCAAAATTAGCAGATGTACAAAAACTAGCAGATGTACCCAAACTAGCAGGTGTACCAAGAATAGCGGATGTACCAAAACTAGCAGATGTACCAAAATTAGCAGAAGCACCAAAACTAGCAGATGTACCAAAACTAACAGATGTTTCAAAAGTAGCAGATGTACCAAAACTAGCAGATGTCAAAACTAGCAGATGTACCAAAATTAGCAGATGTACCAAAATTAGCATAAGTAGCAAAACTAGAAGATGTACCAAAATTAGCAGATGTACCAAAACTAGCAGATGTACCACAACTAGCAGATGTACCAAAACTAGGAGATGTACCAAAACTAGTAGATGTACCTAAACTAGCATATGTACCAAAGCTAGCAGATGTCAAAACAAGCAGATGTACCAAAACTAGGAGATGTACCAAAACTAGTAGATGTACCTAAACTAGCATATGTACCAAAGCTAGCAGATGTCAAAACAAGCAGATGTACCAAAATTAGCATAAGTAGCAAAACTAGAAGATGTACCAAAATTAGCAGATGTACCAAAACTAGCAGATGTACCACAACTAGCAGATGTACCAAAACTAGGAGATGTACCAAAACTAGTAGATGTACCTAAACTAGCATATGTACCAAAGCTAGCAGATGTCAAAACAAGCAGATGTACCAAAACTAGGAGATGTACCAAAACTAGTAGATGTACCTAAACTAGCATATGTACCAAAACTAGCAGATGTCAAAACTAGCAGATGTACCAAAATTAGCAGATGTACCAAAATTAGCATAAGTAGCAAAACTAGAAGATGTACCAAAATTAGCAGATGTACCAAAACTAGCAGATGTACCACAACTAGCAGATGTACCAAAACTAGGAGATGTACCAAAACTAGTAGATGTACCTAAACTAGCATATGTACCAAAGCTAGCAGATGTCAAAACAAGCAGATGTACCAAAACTAGGAGATGTACCAAAACTAGTAGATGTACCTAAACTAGCATATGTACCAAAGTAGCAGATGTCAAAACTAGCAGATGTACCAAAATTAGCAGATGTACCAAAATTAGCATAAGTAGCAAAACTAGCAGATGTACCAAAATTAGCAGATGTACCAAAACTAGCAGATGTACCACAACTAGCAGATGTACCAAAACTAGGAGATGTACCAAAACTAGTAGATGTACCTAAACTAGCATATGTACCAAAGCTAGCAGATGTCAAAACAAGCAGATGTACCAAAATTAGCATAAGTACCAAAACTAGCAGATGTACCAAAATTAGCAGATTTACCAAAATAGCAGATGTACCAAAACTAGCACATGTACCAAAACTAGCATTTGTACCAAATTTAGAAGATGTACCTAAAGTAGCATATGTACCAAAACTAGCATATGTACCAAACTAGCAGATGTTCCACAACTAGCAGATGTACCAAAACTAGTAGATGCACCAAAACTAGCAGAAGTACCGAAATAGCAGATGTACCAAAATTAGCATATGTAACAAAAACTAGCAGATGTACCAAAACTAGCAGATGTACCAAAACTAGTAGATTCACCAAAACTAGCAGATTTTCCAAAAAAGCAGATGTACCAAAACTAGCATATGTAACAAAACTAGCAGATGTAGCAAAACTAGTAGATGTACCTAAAATAGCATTTGTACCAAAACTAGCATATGTACCAAAAACTATCTGATGTACCAAAAGTAGCATATGTACCAAACCTAGCAGATGTACCAAAACTAGCAGATGTACCAAAACTAGCAGATGTACCAAACAAATCTAGCAGATGTACCAAAACTAGCAGATGTACCAAAGTTAGCGAACGTGCCAAAATTAGCAGATGTACAAAAACTAGCAGATGTACCCAAACTAGCAGGTGTACCAAGAATAGCGGATGTACCAAAACTAGCAGATGTACCAAAATTAGCAGAAGCACCAAAACTAGCAGATGTACCAAAACTAACAGATGTTTCAAAAGTAGCAGATGTACCAAAACTAGCAGATGTCAAAACTAGCAGATGTACCAAAATTAGCAGATGTACCAAAATTAGCATAAGTAGCAAAACTAGCAGATGTACCAAAATTAGCAGATGTACCAAAACTAGGAGATGTACCAAAACTAGTAGATGTACCTAAACTAGCATATGTACCAAAGCTAGCAGATGTCAAAACAAGCAGATGTACCAAAATTAGCATAAGTACCAAAACTAGCAGATGTACCAAAATTAGCAGATTTACCAAAATAGCAGATGTACCAAAACTAGCACATGTACCAAAACTAGCATTTGTACCAAATTTAGAAGATGTACCTAAAGTAGCATATGTACCAAAACTAGCATATGTACCAAACTAGCAGATGTTCCACAACTAGCAGATGTACCAAAACTAGTAGATGCACCAAAACTAGCAGAAGTACCGAAATAGCAGATGTACCAAAATTAGCATATGTAACAAAAACTAGCAGATGTACCAAAACTAGCAGATGTACCAAAACTAGTAGATTCACCAAAACTAGCAGATTTTCCAAAATAGCAGATGTACCAAAACTAGCATATGTAACAAAACTAGCAGATGTACCAAAACTAGCAGATGTACCAAAAACTATCAGATGTACCAAAAGTACCATATGTACCAAACCTAGCAGATGTACCAAAACTAGCAGATGTACCAAAACTAGCAGATGTACCAAACAAATCTAGCAGATGTACCAAAACTAGCAGATGTACCAAAGATAGCGAACGTGCCAAAATTAGCAGATGTACAAAAACTAGCAGATGTACCCAAACTAGCAGGTGTACCAAGAATAGCGGATGTACCAAAACTAGCAGATGTACCAAAATTAGCAGAAGCACCAAAACTAGCAGATGTACCAAAACTAACAGATGTTTCAAAAGTAGCAGATGTACCAAAACTAGCAGATGTCAAAACTAGCAGATGTACCAAAATTAGCAGATGTACCAAAATTAGCATAAGTAGCAAAACTAGAAGATGTACCAAAATTAGCAGATGTACCAAAACTAGCAGATGTACCACAACTAGCAGATGTACCAAAACTAGGAGATGTACCAAAACTAGTAGATGTACCTAAACTAGCATATGTACCAAAGCTAGCAGATGTCAAAACAAGCAGATGTACCAAAATTAGCATAAGTACCAAAACTAGCAGATGTACCAAAATTAGCAGATGTACCAAAATTAGCATAAGTAGCAAAACTAGAAGATGTACCAAAATTAGCAGATGTACCAAAACTAGAAGATGTACCAAAATTAGCAGATGTACCACAACTAGCAGATGTACCAAAACTAGGAGATGTACCAAAACTAGTAGATGTACCTAAACTAGCATATGTACCAAAGCTAGCAGATGTCAAAACAAGCAGATGTACCAAAATTAGCATAAGTACCAAAATAGCAGATGTACCAAAACTAGCATTTGTACCAAAACTAGCATTTGTACCAAAACTAGAAGATGTACCTAAAGTAGCATATGTACCAAAACTAGCATATGTACCAAACTAGCAGATGTTCCACAACTAGCAGATGTACCAAAACTAGTAGATGTACCAAAACTAGTAGATATACCTAAACTAGCATATGTACCAAAACTAGCAGATGTCAAAACAAGCAGATGTAACGAAACTAGCAGATGTACCAAAATTAGCATAAGTACCAAAACTAGCAGATATACCAAAATTAGTAGATGTACCTAAAGTAGCATATGTACCAAAACTAGAATATGTACCAAAAACTAGCAGATATACCAAAACTAGCAGATGTACCAAAACTAGTAGATGCACCAAAACTAGCAGATTTACCAAAATAGCAGATGTACCAAAAGTAGCATATGTACCAAAACTGGCAGATGTACCAAAACTAGCAGATGTACCAAAACTAGCAGATGTACCAAACAAAACTAGCAGATGTACCAAAACTAGCAGATGTACCAAAACTAGCCAACTTGCCAAAATTAGCAGATGTATAACAACTAGCAATTGTACCAAAACTAGCAGGTGTACCAAAACTAGCGGATGTACCAAAACTAGCAGATGTACCAAAATAAGCAGATGCACCAAAACTAGCAGATGTACCAAAACTAGCAGATGTTTCAAAAGTAGCAGATGTACCAAAACTAGCAGATGTCAAAACTAGCAGATGTACCAAAACTAGCAGATGTACCAAAATTAGCATAAGTACCAGAACTAGCAGATGTACCAAAATTAGCAGATGTACCAAAACTAGCAGATGTACCACAACTAGCAGATGTACCAAAACTGGTAGATGCACCAAAACTAGCAGATGTACCAAAATAGCAGATGTAACAAAATTAGCATATGTACCAAAAACTAGCAGATGTACCAAAACCAGCAGATGTACCAAAACTAGTAGATGCACCAAAACTAGCAGATTTGCCAAAATAACACATGTACCAAAACTAGCATATGTATCAAAACTAGCAGATGTACCAAAACTAGTAGTTGTACCTAAACTAGCATATGTATCAGAACTAGCATATGTACATGTACCAAAATTAGTAGATGCACCAAAACTAGCAGAATTACCAAAATAGCAGATGTACCAAAAGTAGCATATGTACCAAAACTAGCAGATGTACCAAAACTAGCAGATGTACCAAAACTAGCAAACGTGCCAAAATTAGCAGATGTACAAAAACTATTAGATGTACCAAAACTAGGTGTACCAAAACTAGCAGATGTACCAAAATTTACGTTATGAACAGTGTTGTCAATATTGTCTAAAGGGCTTTGAACTGCTGAATTTGGAAAGAAATTGAGCCTTTCACAAGAAGCTGCCTTATCTTTAGGAGCAACAAAATCACTGTCTGCTTCGCAGTTCCTTATCGAAAGTCAAAATCTCTTTCGCAAAACTTTTGCCTAGTGTTTCACTTCAATCACATTTGAAACTTTTTTGTCCATTATTATTTTTTAATGAGATAATACTCATCAAGATTAATATTGAAGTTACCCTAAGGAAAAGTGCAAAACAATAGTTCAATTTAAACTAAGTTTCGTTTTTCAAAAAATAAAAAAAACAATATATAAATTTTTGGTGATAAGTTTTAGAATTTCGCCGCTTCATAACGCAGCTCTTGGAATGGGAAATTTTTTCATCTAGAAACAAACTTAAATTATTGTATATAAGAATTCATTAAGGCTGACAATGAGCGCTTAGTTAAAAAATTTCGTTTCTTGAAGAATCATCCCAACCTTTACTGCTTAAGGAATTTAACTAGTCAAGGTATATATACTTTACATCTTTGCTTCTGATTGTACATTTTTTTCACTTAACTTTACTATGACATCGCAATTCGGAAATTTTTGTTATATTCGAAGTTTTCATTAACACAAACTTTCCTTCTCAACTTTAGTGATAATAATTTTTATGTATGAAAAATCAACAAAGGTGGCTTCCAATTTCCAGCTGTTCAAATTCTTTTGAAATGCCTCCTCTATTGCGATGCATGTGTCAAAGGGTTGGTTATTCATATATAAGCATCCTGACTCAATTTAAATTTTAGATGTGTTCATATTCGTTTTTTGAGCTAACTTGAATCGATATTCGTAAAGGCTATTTTTTCTCCCTTTCTTTTTTTTCTGGCAAAAACGTTTTTTTTTTCAAAACGTTCTGAGTTTTAGGTTTCTAATTAGACATTAAGAGTAAATGTGCAGATTCAACGGGTTGACCAATTTCACAACAAGAGGTCGTAGTTTTCTTTCTGTTTCACTGATTTTGCATAGAAGGAAGACGTCCTAAACCATAAACAACTTTATTCCCACCTATTCTGCTGTTTGTCTACTTCTATTTTATCTTGACTGATTATTTCCAGGTTACTGGATGTCTGAACGGTTGGATCCCTTTATTTTTCCTTTTATCCAAATATGATAACTTTGTTGTGCATTTGAGAATTTGCATTTGCTGGTTTGCTTTGAGTATAGGTTGCTGTTTACTGCTTGTTGATTAGCTTATGAAATTACATTGGATTGCAACTTTTTGAGACTTTTGCGTATCTCAATTTTAAGCAAATCAATTTAGGCATTTAGATTCTACTTCATATGATCCACTTCACATGTTAGTTCACTTTCAGTTTTGTATGTCCAATATCAGTTTTGTACTGTCAAAACAAGTGTTCTGCAGTTTGCGCATGCCCATAAGGGTTTATTGATTTTCCCCAATTGCATAAAAAATATCGACAGAAAAGTTTTACATTGTATATGGAACCATTCAAGGCATTTACAGCATTGGATGCAGTACCTTTCACAGTTTGCCTTACAGGAGCTGAAAAGACATATAATTTTTTGTTCCCTGTGTGTGTGGGGGGGGATCTGTTGTTTGTGAACTGGCTTTTGCAAGGAGAGGAGCAGGGGGTCTGTAGAATATATAATTTTGCAAATCAATCAAATGACCAAGTAAAACAAAGATACTTATAAAGACAAGAAAGCACATGATACGAACGACTTTTTTGTTAATTAAATTGCGTTTTAAAGCAACAAAAGCTAGAAATAATTATACTTTATCAATGCAACTAATCAAACGCTGATTAACAGTGAACAAAAGCAACTTCGATTAATCAACAAGATCTATTCAAAACTAATAGACAAAAAAACAACCCCTTTGTTAAGAAACGACAAAAAGGCTAAGTAGGGCTAATTACACTTACAGTCAAGAAATCCGGGTAGCCTCAAAAGCGAGGACTCTTGGGTTTCGATTCTTTGGGTTTATTCAAGGCACCCACGACAATCATAGAGTGAGCCTCGTTATCTTTGCGCGTTTCGAACCAAGTATAAATTGCGCCATCTTCGCACCCCCGGTTATTGCCAGCATAATAACCCCAAATCCCACTGTCTGCATTGTACTCAATAAACTGCACTCCCATGAGCTTAGCCAGAGCAAAAATGTCGATAGTTTGAATACCGCGTTGTTTGAGGCTCTGACTAAGATCTATACGCGTAAAGTAGTAACTGTTGTACCACCTCTTGAGGTAAACCTCCCGAGCAATCTCCAACGTCAAAACGAGTGCCTCGGAATTATTGATTGACCCTGTAAGTCGTGTACTGTAAGTGACCCTGTAAGTCGTGCACATACAGTTTAGATTAGATAACAAAATTAAATAAAAATGGATTTCAGACTCTGTCTGCACCATGTATTGCGCTATAGCGAAATTTGGGAAACAATATAAGGAAACGCCATTACTCCAGAAACAACAAAAATTTGTCCGAAATTGTATGAAGGATAGAGTATAGAACATTATAGACAAAAAGATGAAAAATATTGGCTAAGTCAACGCTCACACCCCTTGTCGACATAAATTTTGGATTCCCGGGATCTCATCAAATGAACTTTTCCATGGGTACTTTCAAGTGTTCAAAAGTTAACGAATAATGAGAAGTGTGACTCTAAGTTACCCACTCCATTCTGAAACCGACACCCGATATTTCAGGAGGGCTTTCATGTCGAAATTAGGGTCATGGCGGAAAATGAAACTACTGTTAGAAACTTTTTACGGGTTGACATTTTAAGCGTTTTTTAGGGCTAGACAAAGGCCACTATAGATGCGATAGAAGGATAAAATTGGCGTTTGGCCCAATGAGAAATATGTCGCCATGTAACACAACTAAAAAAATCTTTGTTAGCAGATCAATGTGATTATCATTTTTGAAACGGATTGTTCGGTACATTGGAACTGAATATCTCGAAACATTCAGGGGACGTTATGGAACGTTCTGAAACGCACAGGTTAAATTGCGACATTCGCAAACATTTCGTCTGCTTAAAAAACATGTATTCTTGCAAATGGTGATTGTAGCATGACGACCTCAATTATTCGTGTGCTCTATAATATCAGATTACTTTTGCTGAATTTGGTATATGGCAGGGGAGATTTTTTGAACTTTGGCTTCTAATTGGTTCAAAAATCAAGTGATTCGTTTCTTCAGTACTATAGGGAGGAGCTCACAGAATGCAAAGCATTTGACGTTTTACATTTAGTAGGCGGATTGGTATTTGCGAGAACAAATTTTCATAACTCGTGATATAGGGAGGAGTAGTGTAGCGTGACTTGTTGCATTGACCAATGAGCATTAAGTTCATCTTCGGAAGAGCGTTCAAAAAGAGCGCAAGTAAAAAAATCAATGCAACTAGCTATCACACCATTCCCCCCAAAGATATCGAGTAGAACAAAGATGCGTACTGATAGTAGTTTGTTCACACAGGTAACGATTTTTAATGCCACGTGGCAGAAGGCGTTGCATATAAGTTATTGAGAGTAGAGAACAAAAACCGCAAGAGAAAGAGAGAGAAAAAAAGAGAGGATACAGAACAGTTGGTTCTAGATTACGGAGAAAAATTTAAAAGTAAGTTGAGCTTCATTAACTTTTGTCAAGACCAGTTGGACTGTGAGACAATTTTTAATCAAAATTGTACTGTTAGATTTTTATAAGACGGAAACACAGGATTAGAGATAACTTAAAAAATAGAACTTAAAATAGTTAGGAATTCTTTTCAGAAACTGACAAAACTTCTCAGAAGCAGGGAATTGATTTGATGAAAGTTTTTAGAAGTGTGCATCCATTATTCGTTGTATATAACTTTTGAATTTATATATCTACATTTTCTGTTGTTTATTTAATTGCATTCGAAAATATTATTCCTTGCTGGATTTATTGTTACTTTGGCTTGTTACTTATTTTTTATTGTTAATTCATTTAATCAACTGAACATTTGAACGGCCGCAGAGAGCAACTGAGGACAAAAGAGATCAGTTTCAGCAAATAGACGAACCACCGAATAAACCTTCGGAAATCGATAGAGTTTTGGGTGCTAGTCAGTCCTCAGCTAGAAGGCTTCTAACGAAAAAAATTCAAATTTTTACAGGGTCAGAAGGCTAGACAAAGCCATGACCTTTGAAGAAAGGATTCTATGGCAACCGCAGCCGCATCCAATTTGGTGTAAAAACGCAGAAAAGCAAAGATCTCGCCGGAGAACTGAAATCAGATTTTTCTTCTAGCCACAATCAGGACTCTTCGTCTAGCCTCAATAGCCCCAAAGAGCACTTACAATCCACAAGTAATAAGCAGGACGCGAAAATAGAGCGAGCCCAAAACTTGCTTAAGCTCCTTTTTGGGATTTTGATTTTGTTTTACGAGCTAACCATGCATGTGTTAATTTGCCACCTGACTAAACGTCATGATTGAAAAGTATAATTTCTTTTTAACTTTTTGGTAACACCTGATACGACGAAGTCCTGAATCGTTGGAATCGTGGTTGGAAAGAGCAATTTTAAAGTAAAGTAAATCGGTGACTATAATTCTTGTCGGATAAAAGCTCAGTGCCGTTTGCCTTGAGGCGCAATAATGAGTTTGCACAAAGCCTCCCACCCACCCACCCCCCCACTCCCCTCTCCTTTCTTATCTGATTTTGGATGGTGTTGCTGCTCTGAATCATAATTCGGACGCTTTGATATCATAATTCAGTGACTTATTAAGAATTCCAGGACCAACAGCGGAAAACACATTTTAGCAATGCTGAAAAGTGAAAAGCTATAAGTTATGTGCGGGGAATTTTGAGAGGGGGCTGCCTGCTGCCTGTGGAGCTTCGCCAGCACAAAACAATAATTGAATGCAAAATTTGGCCTTTCTCGATTTTTAATTCAGATTAGAAGAAAATAGTTAATTCCTCGGCTTAGCTGGGAACAAAGGGGCAAAGTTGATTTACATACAAGTATTAATGATTTATGCAAAACAGAAGCCGGAAAGAGAAAGAGAAAAGAGAGAGAATAGAGCGTCAAAAGTAGAAAAGCACGCATTCATTACGAATGAAGAGTTGGAGAGTGAGTGTGACCATAACAACTAACAGGCACTCACCGAACCGATCGATTGACAGACCATCAGGCTCGAGACACATTCCAACTTTCTGTTATAGTTTCAACGGATCTATTCTGCCCCCCCCCCCCCTCCTCCGAATTGCCCCAACTTACAAATTATGTGTTGTTACATACCACGCAGGCTTTTGTAATAAATAGATGATCATTTGCTGTTTTTGGAAGTGATATAATTTGCTATTTTGTTGCTTTAGAAGTTGCGAAATTGTGAAAGCATTTCGTGTTTATGAAGGTCATTATGTCGCTTGAAAGGGCTAATTGTTATGTTAACGATTTCTGATTAACATCATTTTGTCATGATTTCTGTACTAATTATTTGTTTATCGTTCCTTTACCTCCCATAACTGTTTTTAAGCAGCAATTTTCTAAAAATGTTATAGAGATGTCTATTTGGTGAGCTCATTTTAGTTTAATCAGTTATTCGTATCTTAAACAATCAATTGACATGACAAAGCTTTGGTGGCACCTTTATACAGGTGATACAATATTTAGCGAATTACAATGCAATGTTCTTAGGACATATTTTCAATTTATGAACCAATTGTTTGCGTATTTTCCCTCTTTCCCTGATGATCCTTTACCTAACAGCTGCTTCTTAATTCTGATTGCACTATAGGATCATTTCGTCCTTTGTTGCATCTTCCGATTTACTTTTGATCGATTACTTCAAATTTAGAGTGGGAACTATTAGTTAGCTGTTACACAACTACTCTTGTACTCAGATTGATTCGATGCAAAAATATAATGAAATTGAGATTATTGAATCGCTTGATCTTGAGCATTGATATTGGTTAGACAAAGCGTATTTCGTTTCAGTATGATATGCCACAGATCTTATTTGTTATTTAATTAGCAATGGAATAATATTCCTTGTTAAGTAATTTTTTTATTTAAATATTTAATTAAATATTAAACAATTTTAATCAGCTGTTATTTAATTAGCTAGAATAATATTCATTATGCTATGCTAATCGTCGAATGTTTTTTAATCTATTGGCCCAAAATTGTGCGCGCGGGCTCTCTCTCTCTCATCAATTAGAACACTTCTCAACTTTATGCTGAATCAGATTGCAAATGAAGTAAGTAGATTTGTTAGTATTAATTCAGTTGAAAATGTATCAGTTTCTATTAAATCGTAATTCATTTCCTTCAAAACTGCTGTAAATGTTAAAGCAAACACTTTCTGCGAAACAGTTCAGCACAATTGATTCGTCAAAGTTAAGGTGACCGTTTGGTTAAGGAAACTTTATTGGCAAAGAGCTGTTTTAGCAAAGCGTTCTTTATTCACAATTTTCCCTGGAAAACTGTTTAAATTATAATCGAAAACATAATTGGACGATATTTGATAATAACTTCTTAAAATCTAACTGATATATGCCGAACATAGGAATAAGAGCGATGATATACTTAAAAGGTAATCTTTAAATTGCCATTTTAACCCGAAATTAGTTATCCGAGGGACTTTTATGCACTCATTGGATCTTTTCGACAATTGCCCCCCTCTTTTGCAAAAGGGGGTCTAAAGGTGAACAGAATTTAAGTGAGCGGTTTATTAACCAATCAGAGAAGACTAATAATTTTCCACGTACCCCGACTCACTTGCGATAGTATTTAAGCGGAATATCAATAACAGGCATTACTGACCTAACATAAAATCACTTTAAAAACTAAATTCAGACTACCAAGAGCGCAAACAGACTGCCCTATGTCTGGCCAGTATTTATATCCATCAGCCCTCAGACTGCCATATATCTGGCCATTGATTTCTGCAGGTTAAACAGTTTTCAGAATGGCTGCGCCCTCATAACCATGTAACCATGTCAAACAACCATACAGTAATAGTTGAGTTCGCATTTGTAATAGCTACTACTACTACTATTACTAGAGGTAGTGGGTGGTGGTGGAGGTGGAGGTAAAGTTCAGGGCGGGGGTGGGTGGGAGGAGGCGGAGGTGAAAGTTGGGGTGGGATTGGAGGTCAATGTGGGTGCCATAATTAGTTGTGGTGTCTGAATAGTACGCTCAACGGTCTCCAGAAGTTTTTTTTCAGAAGTTGTTTGAAAAATATTTTCTGAAAGTTGGATTCTGGAATTTGGTTCCAATTTGTGATCGAGTTATATTTTGCATTGATCGTGACGATGGCATCTGAAATTAGCATTGAATTTTCTATAAAATCAATTCATGTAAAATCACCGCTGTGCAAACCGCTGCTGGATGTCGTTTTTCCTGGAGTGCGACCTTCAATCTGACCTTGTGATGAACTACACCTAGCATGTTAGGAAAAAAAGAAAAGTGATCTGCAGAGACAGCAGTTAGAACGCACTTTTACAGCATTGACGCTTACCTCAAAGACATCATTAAACATGCGTTATTTGATCATTTAATAGATATGCATGTTTTGGAGGATTCATTTTAAATGATAATTACATTATTTGCATCGCACCATTCTTTTTTCTCAAGACGCGAACTTGAAGTGCATAAGGCGCGCACTTGAAACAGAATCCCGAAAAATTTGCAGAATTATCTGCAGGATAGAGTGTGCATAGCGAATTAAGTGTATATAAATAACATGTATATTATAAAGCCGTATATAACTCATAAAGCCGTGCATTCTACGAAGAACAAGGGCCATGTATAAAGCATGCTGTACAGAACAGGAGCTATGTATAAAACATGATGTACAGAACAAGAGCCGTGCATGAAACATGATGCACAGAACAAGAGCTTTGTATAAAGCATGATGTACAGAACAAGAGCCGTGCATGAAACATGATGCACAGAACAAGAGCTTTGTATAAAGCATGATGTACAGAACAAGAGCCGTGCATGAAACATGATGCACAGAACAAGAGCTTTGTATAAAGCATGATGTACAGAACAAGAGCCGTGCATGAAACATGATGCACAGAACAAGAGCTTTGTATAAAGCATGATGTACAGAACAAGAGCCGGGCATGAAACATGATGCACAGAACAAGAGCTTTGTATAAAGCATGATGTACAGAACAAGAGCCGTGCATGAAACATGATGCACAGAACAAGAGCTTTGTATAAAGCATGATGTACAGAACAAGAGCCGTGCATGAAACATGATGCACAGAACAAGAGCTTTGTATAAAGCATGATGTACAGAACAAGAGCCGTACATGAAACATGATGCACAGAACAAGAGCTTTGTATAAAGCATGATGTACAGAACAAGAGCCGTGCATGAAACATGATGCACAGAACAAGAGCTTTGTATAAAACATGATGTACAGAACAAGAGCCGTGCATGAAACATGATGCACAGAACAAGAGCTTTGTATAAAGCATGATGTACAGAACAAGAGCCGTGCATGAAACATGATGCACAGAACAAGAGCTTTGTATAAAGCATGATGTACAGAACAAGAGCCGTGCATGAAACATGATGCACAGAACAAGAGCTTTGTATAAAGCATGATGTACTGAACAAGAGCCGTGCATGAAACATGATGCACAGAACAAGAGCTTTGTATAAAGCATGATGTACAGAACAAGAGCCGTGCATGAAACATGATGCACAGAACAAGAGCTTTGTATAAAGCATGATGTACAGAACAAGAGCCGTGCATGAAACATGATGCACAGAACAAGAGCTTTGTATAAAGCATGATGTACAGAACAAGAGCCGTGCATGAAACATGATGCACAGAACAAGAGCTTTGTATAAAGCATGATGTACAGAACAAGAGCCGTGCATGAAACATGATGCACAGAACAAGAGCTTTGTATAAAGCATGATGTACAGAACAAGAGCCGTGCATGAAACATGATGCACAGAACAAGAGCTTTGTATAAAGCATGATGTACAGAACAAGAGCCGTGCATGAAACATGATGCACAGAACAAGAGCTTTGTATAAAGCATGATGTACAGAACAAGAGCCGTGCATGAAACATGATGCACAGAACAAGAGCTTTGTATAAAGCATGATGTACTGAACAAGAGCCGTGCATGAAACATGATGCACAGAACAAGAGCTTTGTATAAAGCATGATATACAGAACAAGAGCCGTGCATGAAACATGATGCACAGAACAAGAGCTTTGTATAAAGCATGATGTACAGAACAAGAGCCGTGCATGAAACATGATGCACAGAACAAGAGCTTTGTAAAAAGCATGATGTACAGAACAAGAGCCGTGCATGAAACATGATGCACAGAACAAGAGTTTTGTATAAAGCATGATGTACAGAACAAGAGCCGTGCAAGATACATGATGCACAGAACAAGAGCTTTGTATAAAGCATGATGTACAGAACAAGAGCCGTGCATGAAACATGATGCACAGAACAAGAGCTTTGTATAAAGCATTATGTACAGAACAAGATCCGTGCATGAAACATGATGCACAGAACAAGAGCTTTGTATAAAGCACGATGTACAGAACAAGAGCCGTGCATGAAACATGATGCACAGAACCAGAGCTTTGTATAAAGCATGATGTACAGAACAAGAGCCGTGCATGAAACATGATGCACAGAACAAGAGCTTTGTATAAAGCATGATGCACAGAACAAGAGCTTTGTATAAAGCATGATGTTCAGAACAAGAGCCGTGCATGAAACATAATGCACAGAACAAGAGCTTTGTATAAAGCATGATGTACAGAACAAGAGCCGTGCATGAAACATGATGCACAGAACAAGAGCTTTGTATAAAGCATGATGTACAGAACAAGAGCCGTGCATGAAACATGATGCACAGAACAAGAGCTTTGTATAAAGCATGATGTACAGAACAAGAGCCGTGTATAAAGCATGCTGTACAGAACAAGAGCTTTGTATAAAGCATGATGTACAGAACAAGAGCCGAGCATGAAACATGATGCACAGAACAAGAGCTTTGTATAAAGCATGATGTACAGAACAAGAGCCGTGCATGAAACATGATGCACAGAACAAGAGCTTTGTATAAAGCATGATGTACAGAACAAGAGCCGTGCATGAAACATGATGCACAGCACAAGAGCTTTGTATAAAGCATGATGTACAGAACAAGAGCCGTGCATGAAACATGATGCACAGAACAAGAGCTTTGTATAAAGCATGATGTACAGAACAAGAGCCGTGCATGAAACATGATGCACAGAACAAGAGCTTTGTATAAAGCATGATGTACAGAACAAGAGCCGTGCATGAAACATGATGCACAGAACAAGAGATTTGTATAAAGCATGATGTACAGAACAAGAGCCGTGCATGAAACATGATGCACAGAACAAGAGCTTTGTATAAAGCATGATGTTCAGAACAAGAGCCGTGCATGAAACATGATGCACAGAACAAGAGCTTTGTATAAAGCATGATGTACAGAACAAGAGCCGTGCATGAAACATGATGCACAGAACAAGAGCTTTGTATAAAGCATGATGTACAGAACAAGAGCCGTGCATGAAACATGATGCACAGAACAAGAGCTTTGTATAAAGCATGATGTACAGAACAAGAGCCGTGCATGAAACATGATGCACAGAACAAGAGCTTTGTATAAAGCATGATGTACAGAACAAGAGCCGTGTATAAAGCATGCTGTACAGAACAAGAGCTTTGTATAAAGCATGATGTACAGAACAAGAGCCGAGCATGAAACATGATGCACAGAACAAGAGCTTTGTATAAAGCATGATGTACAGAACAAGAGCCGTGCATGAAACATGATGCACAGAACAAGAGCTTTGTATAAAGCATGATGTACAGAACAAGAGCCGTGCATGAAACATGATGCACAGCACAAGAGCTTTGTATAAAGCATGATGTACAGAACAAGAGCCGTGCATGAAACATGATGCACAGAACAAGAGCTTTGTATAAAGCATGATGTACAGAACAAGAGCCGTGCATGAAACATGATGCACAGAACAAGAGCTTTGTATAAAGCATGATGTACAGAACAAGAGCCGTGCATGAAACATGATGCACAGAACAAGAGATTTGTATAAAGCATGATGTACAGAACAAGAGCCGTGCATGAAACATGATGCACAGAACAAGAGCTTTGTATAAAGCATGATGTTCAGAACAAGAGCCGTGCATGAAACATGATGCACAGAACAAGAGCTTTGTATAAAGCATGATGTACAGAACAAGAGCCGTGCATGAAACATGATGCACAGAACAAGAGCTTTGTATAAAGCATGATGTACAGAACAAGAGCCGTGCATGAAACATGATGCACAGAACAAGAGCTTTGTATAAAGCATGATGTACAGAACAAGAGCCGTGTATAAAGCATGCTGTACAGAACAAGAGCTTTGTATAAAGCATGATGTACAGAACAAGAGCCGTGCATGAAACATGATGCACAGAACAAGAGCTTTGTATAAAGCATGATGTACAGAACAAGAGCCGTGCATGAAACATGATGCACAGAACAAGAGCTTTGTATAAAGCATGATGTACAGAACAAGAGCCGTGCATGAAACATGATGCACAGAACAAGAGCTTAGTATAAGGCATGATGTACAGATTAAGAGCCGTTCATGAAACATGATGCACAGAACAAGAGCTTTGTATAAAGCATGGTGTACAGAACAAGGGCCATGTATAAATCATGATGTACAGAACAGGAGCTATGTATAAAACATGATGTACAAAACGGGAGCCGTGTATAAAGCAAGCTGTACAGAACAAGAGCTATGTATAAAACATGATGTACAGAACAAGAGCCGTGCATGAAACATGATGCACAGAACAAGAGCTTTGTATAAAGCATGATGTACAGAACAAGAGCCGTGCATGAAACATGATGCACAGAACAAGAGCTTTGTATAAAGCATGATGTACAGAACAAGAGCCGTGCATGAAACATGATGCACAGAACAAGAGCTTTGTATAAAGCATGATGTACAGAACAAGAGCCGTGCATGAAACATGATGCACAGAACAAGAGCTTTGTATAAAGCATGATGTACAGAACAAGAGCCGTGCATGAAACATGATGCACAGAACAAGAGCTTTGTATAAAGCATGATTTACAGAACAAGAGCCGTGCATGAAACATGATGCACAGAACAAGAGCTTTGTATAAAGCATGATGTACAGAACAAGAGACGTGCATGAAACATGATGCACAGAACAAGAGCTTTGTATAAAGCATGATGTACAGAACAAGAGCCGTGCATGAAACATGATGCACAGAACAAGAGTTTTGTATAAAGCATGATGTACAGAACAAGAGCCGTGCATGAAACATGATGCACAGAACAAGAGCTTTGTATAAAGCATGATGTACAGAACAAGAGCCGTGCATGAAACATGATGCACAGAACAAGAGCTTTGTATAAAGCATGATGTACAGAACAAGAGCCGTACATGAAACATGATGCACAGAACAAGAGCTTTGTATAAAGCATGATGTACAGAACAAGAGCCGTGCATGAAACATGATGCACAGAACAAGAGCTTTGTATAAAGCATGATGTACAGAACAAGAGCCGTGCATGAAACATGATGCACAGAACAAAAGCTTTGTATAAAGCATGATGTACAGAACAAGAGCCGTGCATGAAACATGATGCACAGAACAAGAGTTTTGTATAAAGCATGATGTACAGAACAAGAGCCGTGCATGAAACATGATGCACAGAACAAGAGTTTTGTATAAAGCATGATGTACAGAACAAGAGCCGTGCATGAAACATGATGCACAGAACAAGAGCTTTGTATAAAGCATGATGTTCAGAACAAGAGCGGTGCATGAAAAATGATGCACAGAACAAGAGCTTTGTATAAAGCATGATGTACAGAACAAGAGCCGTGCACGAAACATGATGCACAGAACAAGAGCTTTGTATAAAGCATGATGTACAGAACAAGCCGTGCATGAAACATGATGCACAGAACAAGAGCTATGTATAAAGCATGATGTACAGAACAAGAGCCGTTCATGAAACATGATGCACAGAACAAGAGCTTTGTATAAAGCATGATGTACAGAACAAGAGCCGTGCATGAAACATGATGCACAGAACAAGAGCTTTGTATAAAGCATGATGTACAGAACAAGAGCCGTGCATGAAACATGATGCACAGAACAAGAGCTTTGTATAAAGCATGATGTACAGAACAAGAGCCGTGCATGAAACATGATGCACAGAACAAGAGCTTTGTATAAAGCATGATGTACAGAACAAGAGCCGTGCATGAATAATGATGCACAGAACAAGAGCTTTGTATAAAGCATGATGTACAGAACAAGAGCCGTGCATGAAATATGATGCACAGAACAAGAGCTTTGTATAAAGCATGATGTACAGAACAAGAGCCGTGCATGAAACATGATAAACAGAACAAGAGCTTTGTATAAAGCATGATGTACAGAACAAGAGCCGTGCATGAAACATGATGCACAGAACAAGAGCTTTGTAAAAAGCATGATGTACAGAACAAGAGCCGTGTATAAAGCATGCTGTACAGTACAAGAGCTTTGTATAAAGCATGATGTACAGAACAAGAGCCGTGCATGAAAAATGATGCACAGAACAAGATCTTTGTATAAAGCATGATGTACAGAACAAGAGCGGTGCATGAAAAATGATGCACAGAACAAGAGCTTTGTATAAAGCATGATGTACAGAACAAGAGCCGTGCACGAAACATGATGCACAGAACAAGAGCTTTGTATAAAGCATGATGTACAGAACAAGCCGTGCATGAAACATGATGCACAGAACAAGAGCTATGTATAAAGCATGATGTACAGAACAAGAGCCGTTCATGAAACATGATGCACAGAACAAGAGCTTTGTATAAAGCATGATGTACAGAACAAGAGCCGTGCATGAAACATGATGCACAGAACAAGAGCTTTGTATAAAGCATGATGTACAGAACAAGAGCCGTGCATGAAACATGATGCACAGAACAAGAGCTTTGTATAAAGCATGATGTACAGAACAAGAGCCGTGCATGAAACATGATGCACAGAACAAGAGCTTTGTATAAAGCATGATGTACAGAACAAGAGCCGTGCATGAATAATGATGCACAGAACAAGAGCTTTGTATAAAGCATGATGTACAGAACAAGAGCCGTGCATGAAATATGATGCACAGAACAAGAGCTTTGTATAAAGCATGATGTACAGAACAAGAGCCGTGCATGAAACATGATAAACAGAACAAGAGCTTTGTATAAAGCATGATGTACAGAACAAGAGCCGTGCATGAAACATGATGCACAGAACAAGAGCTTTGTAAAAAGCATGATGTACAGAACAAGAGCCGTGTATAAAGCATGCTGTACAGTACAAGAGCTTTGTATAAAGCATGATGTACAGAACAAGAGCCGTGCATGAAAAATGATGCACAGAACAAGAGCTTTGTATAAAGCATGATGTACAGAACAAGAGCCGTGCATGAAACATGATGCACAGAACAAGAGCTTTGTATAAAGCATGATGTACAGAACAAGAGCCGTGCATGAAACATGATGCGCAGAACAAGAGCTTTGTATAAAGCATGTTGTACAGAACAAGAGCCGTGCATGAAACATGATGCACAGAACAAGAGCTTTGTATAAAGCATGATGTACAGAACAAGAGCCGTGCATGAAACATGATGCACAGAACAAGAGCTTTGTATAAAGCATGATGTACAGAACAAGAGCCGTGCATGAAACATGATGCACAGAACAAGAGCTTTGTATAAAGCATGATGTACAGAACAAGGGCCATGTATAAATCATGATGTACAGAACAGGAGCTATGTATAAAACATGATGTACAAAACGGGAGCCGTGTATAAAGCAAGCTGTACAGAACAAGAGCTTTGTATTAAGCATGATGTACAGAACACGAGCCGTGCATGAAACATGATGCACAGACCAAGAGCTTTGTATAAAGCATGATGTACAGAACAAGAGCCGTGCATGAAACATGATGCACAGAACAAGAGTTTTGTATAAAGCATGATGTACAGAACAAGAGCCGTGCATGAAACATGATGCACAGAACAAGAGCTTTGTATAAAGCATGATGTACAGAACAAGAGCCGTGCATGAAACCTGATGCACAGAACAAGAGCTTTGTATAAAGCATGATGTACAGAACAAGAGACGTGCATGAAACATGATGCACAGAACAAGAGCTTTGTATAAAGCATGATGTACAGAACAAGAGCCGTGCACGAAACATGATGCACAGAACAAGAGCTTTGTATAAAACATGATGTACAGAACAAGAGCCGTGCATGAAACATGATGCACAGAACAAGAGCTTTGTATAAAGCATGATGTACAGAACAAGAGCCGTGCATGAATAATGATGCACAGAACAAGAGCTTTGTATAAAGCATGATGTACAGAACAAGAGCCGTGCATGAAATATGATGCACAGAACAAGAGCTTTGTATAAAGCATGATGTACAGAACAAGAGCCGTGCATGAAACATGATGCACAGAACAAGAGCTTTGTATAAAGCATGATGTACAGAACAAGAGCCGTGCATGAAACATGATGCACAGAACAAGAGCTTTGTAAAAAGCATGATGTACAGAACAAGAGCCGTGCATGAAACATGATGCACAGAACAAGAGCTTTGTATAAAGCATGATGTACAGAACAAGAGCCGTGCATGAAACATGATGCACAGAACAAGAGCTTTGTATAAAGCATGATGTACAGAACAAGAGCCGTGCATGAAACATGATGCACAGAACAAGAGCTTTGTATAAAGCATGATGTACAGAACAAGAGCCGTGCATGAAACATG
The DNA here is from genome assembly GCF_964194025.1 of Convolutriloba macropyga. Taxonomy (NCBI): domain Eukaryota; kingdom Metazoa; phylum Xenacoelomorpha; order Acoela; family Convolutidae; genus Convolutriloba; species Convolutriloba macropyga. The sequence continues at coordinate 28,045,593 of NC_134469.1, read as the reverse complement.
ATGCACAGAACAAGAGCTTTGTATAAAGCATGATGTACAGAACAAGAGCCGTGCATGAAACATGATGCACAGAACAAGAGCTTTGTATAAAGCATGATGTACAGAACAAGAGCCGTGCATGAAACATGATGCACAGAACAAGAGCTTTGTATAAAGCATGGTGTACAGAACAAGGGCCATGTATAAATCATGATGTACAGAACAGGAGCTGTGTATAAAACATGATGTACAAAACGGGAGCCGTGTATAAAGCAAGCTGTACAGAACAAGAGCTTTGTATTAAGCATGATGTACAGAACACGAGCCGTGCATGAAACATGATGCACAGAACAAGAGCTTTGTATAAAGCATGATGTACAGAACAAGAGCCGTGCATGAAACATGATGCACAGAACAAGAGCTTTGTATAAAGCATGATGTACAGAACAAGAGCCGTGCATGAAACTTGATGCACAGAACAAGAGCTTTGTATAAAGCATGATGTACAGAACAAGAGCCGTGCATGAAACATGATGCACAGAACAAGAGCTTTGTATAAAGCATGATGTACAGAACAAGAGCCGTGCATGAAACATGATGCACAGAAATAATTAGCTTAAATTACACGATGAATCGTTTAAAAACATAGATGTGAGGAAATAACATAAACAGGCTCTATTATGCTATGAACAGAATACTATTCAGAGAAAAGGTCTTGCTGGAAAATCTATGGTCCAGTACAGTTTGTGGACGCGAGATAGACCTGATTGTACGCATATTATGTTAAACTGATTAGAACGAAAATGCTATGTTAAATGACTGAATTGGAATGGAAAGCGAAAAGAAACTCATTTCACCAGTCGACAGCAATTGCAGTGATTGTCTTGATGTGTATCTCCCCAAAATTTTGCTACAAGTTTTTCGAGCGATTCTTCGCGGAGAGGTGCAAAAATAATACACCTGCAATTGATTTTTTTAAAATTAATAAGTCACTCAGAAGATTTTCCCAATGTTTTCTTTTTCTGAGAATTTGAGGCCCAAAGTTTTGAGGCGTAAATTTTTTTCACATTATCAAACTTGTCATATTACGATAATGTACTCACCGAGTCTTTAAATAAAGAATATAGAGAATCGAGGATCTGATGAAATTGCTTATGGAAAATTTTTGAATCTTAAGTGGATTCAAAATCAAAACAACTAGAGTGGCACACTAAAACCAGAAATTTTGAGTTAAATAAAAGAAGATAAAAACTAATTTTTTTCGCCCTTTCTTCAAAAATTTTCGGTCATCAGATGGAGTTTTAAAACCCGAGGCGGAGTTTTCTTATGATTAATTGAATTTCTGATTGCCTCTGAAATTGAAGATCAATTCGCAACAGTTTTGGAACACGCTTATTTTAATATTTTAACAGTTAAAAAAATTCGCCCAAAAATTTTTAAACTGAATTGTCTCTCTTAGAAGTGGTGTTTACCTAAATCTGCAACCTGAAATGCAAACCTTTAGATTTTTTGTAATTAACTGAAAAGGACGAACTGGGAGAAAAATTTCGTTGATATTGGCGCGGTCATTTCAAAAATTTTTTATTGAACTTCGCTTGAATTGGGCTCATAATTTGGTGCCATAACTTTCCATGAGGTGAAGGAAAAACTAATTTGAGTTTTTGTTTGTGTTTAACGCATTTTTTGTCTTAAACATCTTATAATTCTTACCTGACCAAAGCCGGGAGAAAAAAAATTTATACGTGGAAAATTTAAAAAACGCTGAGGAAATGAGATTCATAAACTGTTGATTTGTTGCATTGATAACCACCGTTATGTTAACCACAGTAAATTCTTAATTGAATCCAAAAAAAACATAAACATCAAAAGTTTTCAGAAGCTGATGGCAAATTCTTCATTTTTGAACGTAATTGTTGTTTTGTTCAATTTCTTCTTGCTCAGGCTTAACATTTATAGGAATTACCGGTTTTCTGAAGAAGCTTAATTGAAGGTGTGGTAATGTTTCAAATATTGCCTAAAGATTCTTTTTTTAATAATAATTATTTTCTTAATTGTTCGAGTTTTGAGTTTTGGAAACGTTTTCAATTTCTTGTCATTTTAGCATATATTTTTGTTGCTCAGCGGTCTGATCCGTTCTTAGCGAGACATGGAAAAATTGTTGTTAAAATTGCACTGAAAACCAGAGTTTTTCAAAACTTTTGCCTTTTAACATGAATAGAGTGTTAGTGGTCTTTGAGTTTTGCCCGTGTTAGTGGTTTTTCTGCTGTCATATTCTTCCAACCTACGCATAATAAGCCATGTTAGTAACAAAATATGAACAAATAATACCAAATCTTATGATTGTATTATTTTCACTTCATTTCGTCTTTAAAAGAGGAGTAAAAATCAAATATTTTTTCTCATTTTTGTCCATTTTCTGAGTTGGTTCTGATATATGCTTAGTTAACTATCGAGTGTGGTTCCAATAATGTGATTGAGCTACTGTTAGTCGAAATGTGATTATGTTCATTTGAATGGATTTTAATTCAGTCAATGAACTGGTCATGCTAATTTTGGAATCGTCTGGAAATCTTCTCCTTGCCCACTTTTGCCTGTTTTTCAATAGTTTTCGTGAAGTCTTATCGAGTTCCTCTAATTAATTTGATTTTCACTCCAGTTACTCATTGAGCATATGAAAACTAGATGTTCAGCAAAACAATTAGAATTGATTTGTTTCAACATCGAAAAACAAAAAATCAAATGTGATCAACAAACAAAGTCCATTCTATACGCTCTTTACCCAAACTTCGCTTCTTTGGTGCCAGGCCTATTATCCAGTTTATTCGAGTTAATCCCATTATCCTCTCGTTTTGAATATGAGTTAGTTTTATATGCTAAAAACAAAACAATCAAAATATTGTAGGAGAATGTATACCGCGAAAGGTTGTAAGAGATTTAAAGCGCATTGTTATGGTTAGCTACACGACAAAAAAAACTTTTCCTCACATTCCACCCCGTCTGTCTCATTTCTCAAGCGTGCATCAAGACTCTAACACTGGTTCTTGTATTGCAGTCGTGAGATATGATCTTTTAGAAATCGTATAGATTCAGAACTCCCTGTCCAATTATTATTTGTTCAAAAGAAAGAGATTTCAGAGGACCAGCTTGTGCCCAATCGGTATAAGACTTTGGTTAGTTAGACTCGAGACGCAGTCTGAATCGGAGAGATTTCGTTTTGTATAGATCCGCTTAAAGCACCTTCTTTGAACTTTACTTGGGAACCATACATTTGAGCCTTGTAAAAATTGAAACTCCGTAACTTCTATCTAGAATACACTTAACATACATTTTTGTATTAGCTGGCAAAACTCGTCAAAATGAGCAATTTTCGGAAGACCTTTTTTTTAATAACATGATCAATGTGAAGATTCCATGAGAGGTTTTACGAGAAATTTGAGCCAAGGTCTCTTGTTGACTTGACACTTTCAATTTGATGTTCTTTTGCTTAAAAAGTCACCTCACGGTCAGTACAATTTTTATGGAAACGTTTCAAAAAGTTTCAAATTGTTTTTTGTTTCTTCGGGCGATAGCACTATCAATATCAGTTTGCAGAGTAGACTGAAGAGCCAACATTTTTTTGTGACTCCAAAAAGAATCAAATTCTTTCATTCGGGAAGATTTATGGTAAATCATTTGAACAAACCAGGAACAGAAAGACTGCAAAAAATGAACACAGATCAATTGACGTTAAATTTAAAATAACTACACTTAGATGTCTGCCGAAAGAACAAAATTTGAACACCTTTTCATCAAAACCATGTTGAGATATTTTGTGGATAATAATTCCGAAATTTATTGTGTTTTTCGCTATCGCGATGTTGAGGCAGACAGATACCGTAATAACTTTGGCCTCCAGCTCTCAATACAGTTTTTACCGAAATACAAGGAGTTGAGTTATGGTTTATCGACCAGCGCTAAAATATGTTGTTCGAGGAATATCCGGTTTTGAATCAATTGCTTGAATTGTTTTTAAACCAAACTTTCTATGACAAATGACAAGGACGTGAACATAGCAATATGTCTGTAATTATTGATATCAAGTTGTATTACTCTTGGTATCAAGTCTCACAGAAATTTTTCTCCATATATCCTTGAAATGGCATTTGATAATTGAACAAATGGAATTGTAAAAAAATTGGCTAATCAGCAAGGGAGCACTTGTTTTAAGGACAAAAGGTAAAACGTTGCCATCGAAAACTGAGAGCGCTTTAAGTTCAGTAATTTCGTCGGAAGTTGCTCTTTTTTTTAAAAAAAGGCCATATCATCTAAGTAAATAGTGTTTATAGCAGTGTTTGGTTCTTCTACTAAAATTTCGTCCCGACTGAAAGCGGATGCAAAATGACTGATCAATGCATCAAACATGTTCTGAGGTCCGTTGAATTCTTTGACACTATACATCATTTTTGCTGGTAATGAGCTTTCATTCGGGATTTTTATAAGTGTTTTGTAAGGTTTTTTTGGATTCCAGCTTCAACATCCTTCAACAAACGTTTGTCTGTCTATCATAAGAGAATTTTTCAGTTGATTAAAAGTAGTGCTGACTTTAGATGCTTTTTATTGTCGGCTGGCGTTTAAAAGTTTGTTTCATAGGTGGATAAATTGAGAAGACAAATAAAGATTCACAATGTTCGGCGACGAACTTTTAAAGGTAATGCGGACTTAATTGCTGATACTTAGTAAATTCATTCCCTTCATTATTTGCACTAGAACAATTGTGAGGAGAATAGAAAAAAATTTCTTCGAACATGTTCCAATTAGCATTTTTTTAGACTTAATCTCCTAAAAGCAGATAAGCTTGCGTTTTTTAAAAGTGAATTGTAATTTCCACAAAAAGAAGTTTATGGTCAGAGAAATTTTTCTCTTCCAAAACCCGAGATTATACTCAAAATTTTTCTAAGAAAACTGTTAGTCTACGAGTTTGCTGTTAGGAGCAAAAACAATTTCACCTGAGCAACCTTCTGGAGCGACAATTTCGCACTGAAGTGACTACTGGTCAGATTATCCAAATTTGATCCGCAGAAATTAATTTCAACATTTACAATCATACAATTTTCTTCTGCTTCTGTCACACATTTGTCAATTTCCCCAGTCATATAGTCAACTGTTTCCCAATGTTGACGTTATTATAATCTGTAGCTTCTATTTACTGGAGGAGTATAAGTTGTAAAAAAAAATGTGACAAGAATATCTCTGAGAACATAAACGCAACTTCAAACAAACTTCTTGTCTGTTTTGATTGATTTCATTTCCTTGAGTGCACGGTTAGTTTTATTAGCTATTTAAACAGCACCATGCGCGCCAATTTGTCCATCAGTCTTTCTCTGCAATTGTTACCTAGTATTTAAAAAGTTTTTGCGCTCTTTAAATTTTAAATTAAGTGACGTCCGGGACAACTTTCCTTAAAAAAACTCTAAATTTCTGCGTCTCTGTATCGTCAGAATTGATTTACAATAAAGAGCTGTATTTAGTATCACAATATTTAGTTATAGTCAAAATTGTCCATTTTGCTGACTCTGCAGCACTGAGCAGATAGTATTTATCTCAGGTGCTTCATCATTGGTTTTCATGTTATGATAGAACTTTCCTTCAATAATGTTTTTATGATCGATTGATGTTTAGTTTTCCCAAAATTATGTATTGACTATCAAGCAGCTGTTAACATTCGTCTTTGCAAAAGAATTTTTGGCAAATATGTTTTTCTCCTTTAACTTTTGGTTGGACATCAATAAAACACGATAATTCCATCTGTTTACAAACTTTAAAACTATAATGCCCGCTCTTTTGAGCTATCGTTTCTGCTTTTGCCTAGACGAAAATTGGTTTGCATAGCAGCACTTGTTCCCCAAAGAATCTAGATTTTTTCAACTCTGTGTTCGCCATTTCAGTATCTGTCAAAAAATCACTAGATGAGCCCTCATTAGGGACCTGGTTTTCCGATACGCCAAATAAAATTAGCTTAATTTCCTCTTGCTTTGTTTTTGGGTTATCATCTTTGTTAATGTTTGGAGATGACTTAGTTTTCTGTTGTTGCTTTGTTTTAGGTTGCGGATTAATTTTAAGGTCAATTGTATTCTGGGAAATTTCTCGTCTCAACAAATCAGTTAGAGATTTTAAATCGTTTTGACGTTTTCAAATTTTTCATGAACATCATTATTATCGTTTTATTATCGTTAATTATCGGTCAGCTCTTTCCTTTTTTGAATTTAACATCTTGACTCAATTTTTCTAGACTACCTCTTTCGTAAAAGAATTTTCATGATGCTCGAATGACAGATTTGGTATTCCTTTTCACATTGAGGAACAATCTATACCGCAAATGAAGCAGATAGGACACAAATGACAATTATGCTGTATCATATCACAGGTGAAGACGTAGTTTTCTCTCCGTAGTCCAATGATCGTAAGCGGCAAATAGTTTCAGCTGGCATTCAGCGAGTAAGCTCGCAATAAGTGATGGGCGTAATCGTTCAAACTCCCAACGAGTTCATCCGAAAAACATTCTGCAGTCAACAGAATGCAACTCTAAAAAAAGTTCCATTGTCTGTTCAAAGTTTCTGACGAAAAACGGCTACGAACCCCGAAATCAGATGTGGCAAATGGAAAGTACAATTGACTTGGTCCGTTCTAGCAAAGGCAAAAATACGACCTGGCAAACCACTGGGAAACACTGACAATAGCTAAAGCTGTCAATTGAAGACGTCTGCGGACTGTAATTCAAACTCAAATACCTATGAAGAACTCGAGTTTTTGCATCCTAACAAAACTGACTTCCATTGGCCAAAATTTCTAGAATCCTGCAAAATGGCCGTTCCTGTAGAAAATAGCGTCCTCGCCAAATCCGGCACTTGTAATTAGCAAAAGACACCACTTAAACAGTATGCGAAATGGCGAGGCCTCGAAATTATTAAAAAAAAAAACAGAAAATACACTAATAAAAAGTGCACTAATATACACTAATAGAAAATACACTAATATCAAAAAGTTTGCTTGAAAATAATGACAAAAAGATGAATGAACGTGACAACACAAGTGCAGTGTCCTCAAATGAACCAAGCAAAGCACGCAGTAAGCAATTTCGATATCCATAGAATCCATATTTCTCGGCGCTGCGAAGTTCACCATTCAATAATGCTGCCCTGGCAGCACCACATGCAACCTCCCTTCAAGCATCTACCTCTGTTCCATGCAGCTTGCTACATGAAAGCACATTTATTTCGCTTGCTCCTCAACTGCTTGCTTTTTATTCCCAACAACATTCCGTTCGTACTAACGGTTGTTCACAACAAATTCCGAACAATTTTTGTGATAGACATTCAGCTACTTTGGATACCTGTCAAGCATCAAAGCAAACGCATCGAGAAGATAAAATCGGAAACGTTCAACAACATGTAACTGCAGCAGTTGCAATTAGGCAAGCTATTCCAAGATACCACGGAAAATTTTTCCGATGACGAAATGCCAAACAGTTTGACTGATATTTTATGGAGTATCCAATGAAAAGGCGTCTGCAAGCATTACAAGAACTCTTCAAGTGATGATCTACTGTCAATGACAAAAAAATGAAAGAGGCAGAAAAAATGAAAGAGATAATATCGGCAAAGAACCTTGTTTAAAAAAATAATTGATTTAATAATCATCATTAGCATTTTATGACATAAGTCATATTTTTCGATAAATACCTAACCGGTGAATAATTTCTAATATTCTGTAACCTCTTTTTAAATGGAGGGTCTTCCGTTTGCTTCTAAATCTGAAATGAAGCCTGAGAGGACTGTTGTACATAAAAATTTCCTTATTCAATTGATACAGTTAATTGTTCCGACCCCACTTGTGGGGGGGAGGAACTATATACTCAAACGGGTTTTTTTTGTTCAGTCAATTTTGGCCGATCGATGTATTCGTCGTAGAGAAATGTGAGTGGCATCATTGAAAAGCTGGTCCAGCGTGGAATTTAAAAATAAAAAGATTTTTTGATTTTCGTTTTTTTCGAGGAGTTATCGAGGATTGAAATTTTGTGTGAACACGGGATGTTTTGTCCACTTTTAGTGTAATTTTTCTCAAAATAAAAATATTTTCTATAAAAATAGTATTTCAAAATTAAATTTCACGCCAAAAAATGGACCAAATTTGTGTTCCTAATAGACTAAAGGGGATAAAAAATACTAGTTCTGGTCTCATAGGGAAGCTCACTATCAAAAAAAATTCGAATTCTTTTTGAGAGCTTTTTTTATAAAATTTTTCTCTTTTTCTGCTTTTTTTAGTCACCTAGAGACAAGTCACTTTTTATATCGAGCTTCTATTAAAAAAACCTTCTTTACATCCAAATGAAGCCCCATGAACAAAAAACATCGTTTTCAAGGAATTGCGCATGTTTTTTTGGCTTCGATTCTGAGTTTTCATATTTTTAAAGGAAAATTTTAATTTCTTTTGAGGTTTTACTATTTTCTTGAGTCCTATGGCATGGATTCATTAACTAACAGTGCAATATGTTCCATAATAAGTCTTAAGTGAACATATCTAGTGCTTTGAGGGGACAGCTAATGGCTGTTAAGACTTAAAAATAATTTTTCGAATTTTTTTAAACATTAAAGAATCATAAAATTGTTATCGTGAACTGTAAGTCTGTACAGGGTGAAAGCACCCTGCTCCTTTCTACTGCAATCAAAATAATCGGATTACCGCTTTTATCTTCTTACTATTGGTTATATGACTTCAATGACACAAGATTTCAAAAAAATTAAAAAAATTTTTTTTGATATTTTGGTATTATTGTTTACTTTTCACATTATCCAAATATTGATATCCCGCATTGGCTTAAAAAAGATGTTCAATGGATCACAGAAAAAACTTTGTTAGAAAAATTTATGGTTTAAATGGCTTCGACACGTTCTTCTCGCACTTTTTTTGAGTTTTTGGTTTTTGCGTGTTTTTGTTGTTGTTTTAATAGTCATAAGACTTATTGTGACATCTTATTGATTACCTATGCATGACCAACATAAATGTAATTCCATGGGGGCACCTTTGAGAGTTTTTATTGACTTCCGTTGAAAGCTAATGAAATTTATGGCTGTTAAGAATTTAAAAATAATTTTTCGAAAATTTTTTTTGAACACTAATAAATCTACTTTTTTGTGAACTGTTAGTCAGTGTCAGTACTGACAGAACCCAACTGCTTTCTAGAGAGGGTGTTAAGTGAATCCCAGATAAATTTTTCAGGGAGAAGCTAATTGTTTAATTGGTTTCGACACTTTCTTCTCGCACTTTTCTACTAAATTTTTGTTTTTCCCTGTTTTTGTTATTGTTCTCACAGTCATAAGACCTATTGTGATGTCTTGTTATTTATCTATGCATAAAAAACAACCTTTGTCTCCCATCAGGTTATACTTGAGCGTAGTTATTGAAATCCGTTGAAAACATTTTAAGTTTATTGGCTGTTAAGAGTTTAAAAATAATTTTTCGAAATTTTTTTCGAACATTAACCAACCTTAAAATTTTTTCGTGAAGTCCTGGTCAATGTCAGCACTAGCAAAATTCCTTTTCGTTCTACTGCAGCCAAAATTAGTCTGGTTAGAGGCTTTATCTTCTACCTATTAGTTTTAAAATCTTAATGCCACGTGATTTCTTAATTTTTTTTAAATTTTCGGGTACTTTATATTATTTTTGGATACTTTTGAAATCTTATCACATCATCTTACTGCTGATAGTCCCCATTGGTTCAGGGAATAAGTTCAACGGATCATAGATAAAGTTTTCAGAGAAGAGCTTACGATTTGAATTGCTTCGACATTTTCGTCTGCCCTTTTACTACTGATTTTTTGGTTTTTGCCTGTCTTTGTTGTTGTTTTCATAGTCAAAAACTTGTTGTAAGGTTTTTTTGCTAAAATATGATTGGCAAACAAAATTTTTGTCCCATCGAGGCATAATTTAGCGTATTTACTGGCTTCCGTTGAAAGCTAATGAATTTAATGGCGTTGATAATACGTATTTCCTCGAAATTTTCGTGGTTCTAATGTATTTGTTCATAATTGTTGATTTTTTGAAATTATACTGACAAAAGAGAGTAATGCCATTGTTCTTAAAAAATAAAAGAAAATAGAAGAGTTTTTAGTGAAAAGTTCATTTTTTTAATGCCTTCGACTTTTTTCTCGCTCACCTTTTTCTTTAATTTGCTGTTTTTGTTCTTTAGGTAGACGCAAATTGATGACAGGTCTCATAGGCTTGTAATTGAGGATTGGATGATTGATATTTCCTGAAGCAGTCAGTTTATAGCAAATAATCTTAAAGTTTTGATAAACATTTCGTAATGTTTTTTCAACTTTTCAGTTTTTGTTGTTCTTTTCGTCAAATTGTAACTTATTTTCATCAATAAGAGGTCCAATCCTATTTCTTGTATTTCAAGAAAAAACATATCTGTTGATAATATTTTTCACTAATATTTTGTTTGTTATGCAATATGCGTTTTTCTTAACGTTTATTGAGTGGCCAATTTATGTGCTTCTTTTTCTCGTCTTTCAGAACAATCGCGTAATAACAGATCCCAAGGGTTTTCAAATGTGGCCCAATTAAACTTATTTAATCTCAGTGTAAATCCTTCAGCTGAATTAGTAGAGATAACAACTGAAATAAAAAATACATAATATTCAGATTATAGCTAATGGTTTTAATTGTAGCAATAGTTTGTGTTTTCGCAAATCGTTTGTATTTTTTTGAGTTTCTATGGCTTATTCTAACCAAAGACAGGTCCTTTTGGTTTTGTAATAATTTTTTAGTTATTTATCAAGGATTATTTATTTAAATTTTTTTCATTTATTGGGGTAAAAATTGTTGAATAATTTCCAAGTTTCGCCTCACTGTTCGTTCTTTTTGTCGGTTTGTTACCTAGTCTCATTAAGAAAACTCTCAATCTGCTGTATATTTAGGAAAAAGTAAACTTGTGTAGTTAAGGTTTTATCTGACTGCTTTTTGACGTTGTTAGTAGGTGCTTTTAAATTTAGATATTGAGTTTTTGCCGTGAAATTTTTGTTGGTGCTAATTTTGTTGTTTGTTTTTTTGTCTCTTAGTCTCTTTGATGTCAGATCACGTTGGCGCTGTAATGAGTCATGGCTTTATGTAATTCAATTAGTAGATAGGTTGTGTAACGATTGTTTGAAACTCAAACATCTATTTTTATCTCTTCATTTGGTTGAAAAAAAAATGTAGATGAGCTCGGGTCGGAACATCATGTGCGAACGCACATTAACGAGCCGCCTTGTTTGTATAAAACGTCAAATTAAATTCCAACATGTACCAATTTTGATTGCTGGTAGTGAATTTGCTCACCAAATTACAAAATTCGTCTAGAAACAATATATGAGGCACAGTAGATTACCCGTTTCTTCAATTTTGAGTTTACTTGCAATTTTATTTCTCTAACTTTGTGACATCATTTTCGACCGATACGTTTTTCTAACAACGGAAAGTGGAAAAGAACATAAGGAGAAAACTTCTGCGGAAAAATGACAGAATACGACAACAATGCCACCGTAGCAATCAGGAGGAAACAATTGTCAGGGAACGCAGCCAACTTTCGATAAAACTCCAGTCCCCCAAAATAGACGAACTCCTAAAAGCGTACGCAACTACGTACTAAACGAAAACGGGTGCCAGCTGGAAAAAAATTAACCCTACGTCTATCCCTAATTGAGAGGAGATCTACATTTACGATCTGGCCGTCATTGAAGATTGCATTCTTCTAGGTTGTGTTCCAAACCACGAAATCTAAATGAACTTCCAGGATGATGTAGTTACGAAAAAGGACATGAACAAACTTTTAACTATATTAGGTGGATTTTTCAATTATCCAGAAACTGAAAAATTTGAACAAACATATGGACAAATTGTACCAAATTTCATGGAGCAATACGTTATTAATCCTGAAATTTCCCGAACAAAACTCGTTCGCCAACCAGGAGCTTAATGTGCAGTCAAGTTAATTCTTACTTTGATCAAAACAAGCGACGAAAATCGCATGTATCGAAAAAGTTGAACAAGACACCGATACAGTTGATATGAATTGTTTTGATTTCAGTGATATACCAATGTATGTATTCGCAAATAAAAACAACGAAGAATACGCCTTTCAAGCTCAATTTGATAGCAAACCCAATACTCCCCTAATCAAAATGATGACTTCTCCACAAAGATCCCAACTACGTCCGCAGAAATACTACAAGAAAGTGAATAGAAGGACGATGCATCACAGTGGTATTGAAGTGAAGGCAGGCTAGACAATTGCAAGGCAAGATGCCAAAGACGATATCAAAACTCGTATTGGGAATTACCATTCCTATAATAAAGAAACGATAGCCTGTCAATTCCTCTCGAAAAAGTGGTTACACTCAAAGAAGTAAGGAAAATAAAAAGTCAGCAGCGATTGAAGAAAAATATTGTCATATTCAAAGAATTCCTAGCCCCTTTTTTGCATCTTAACAAAACTGACTTCCATTAATCAAGATTTCTAGAATCCTGCAAAATCGCCGTTGCTGTAGAAAATAGCGTCCTCGCCAAATACGGCACTTTTAATTAGCAAAAGACACCACTTAAAAAGTATGCAAAATGACAAGGCCTTGAAATTAAAAAAAAAAGACCGCTGAAAAGAAATTACACTAATATAAAAAGGCTTGCCTGAAGAACCATAGAATTCAAATTTCTCCGTTGAGAAGTTCACAACGCAATAATACTGCCCTGGCTACACCACATGCGATCTTCCTTTTAGCATCTATTTCTGCACCACGCTCCTTGCTACATCAAGTCACATACACTTCCTTTCCTCCTCAACTGCTTGACTTTTCTTCCCAACAGACTTCCGTTCGAGCTAACGGTAGATCCCAATGAAGTCTGAACATTTTTTGTTATAGACTTTTAACTACTCTGGAGACAAGCATCAAAGCAAATAGATCGATGAGTTGACATTGAAAACATTCAACAAACTATAAACGCAACAGATGCAGTTAAACAAACTTCCAAGATACCACGGGTAAAATTCCCTATGACAAAATGAGAAAGTTTTTGACTGATATTATCTCCAATGAAATGGCATACTGGATGCAATGCAAGAATACTTCTTTTGATGATATATTATCAATCAAAGTTAATAAAGTAGAAAAAAGTGAAAAAAAATTGTTTGAAAAACACTCACTTACTTTTCAAAATTGTTGACATAATGCATAAAATTCAATCAAAATTTAACCGGTAAATATATACTTTTTAAAAAACGAGTTTTCTGTATGCATCTAAAATTTTTTAAAAAAAACTGAGAGGAAAATTGTAGAGAGAAATTTTTATAACAAGCCATATATAGTTCTAACATTTAACGTTTCGATTTCTGTTAGTGACCTTGCCCACCAATTTACAAAACTTCCCCAAAAACAAACTATTAGCTTAGTGGAATACCCATTCAATCAGTTTCGAGTTTATTTGCAATTTTAGTTTTCTCACTTTGCAGTCTGGTCACTGTATGTCCAATTTAGTTTTAACTAAATTGTTGCTTGTCTTGTTAAGAGACAGAATTTGGTTTTAGATTTCGGTCGGATAAATTAACTAAAAAATGAAAATGAATTTGCTTCGCAAAATCCCTACTCGCCTGTGGTCGCTCTCGTACTTCGGTTACCAGTGATATCGCAGAATTCAAAATTGATAAAGGCTCTGCCGTTTAATGGAGTGAAGATGCACAGCGATACATAATTGTTTTTGCCAGAGAACAACTAGCGAATAATTGAATCAACTATTGAAATCAACGATTACAAACAAGATAAACAAGCATTGTAGTTGTGGCAATTGGACTACGTCCTAAAATTGAACAGGATCTTTTCCGCTTACTCGGTTTTAGTATAAGAAAAAAAACGCGCTGAATGGAAATTTCATATCAGTTTTCAGTTAAAACAGTTTGCGATGAGTCTCAGTGGTCTCATAGATTAAAGAAGAAAATTGGAGTCATATCATTCAATCAAAACAAGGAGAAAACCAATCATCCCAAAGTTAAGTTAAGGTTTAATTACAAAAATGTCACCAGGAAGGTAAAAAGTAAACTTGTCTGACAACATTTTCAGTTCAGCAAAATCACTTCACCTAAAGATAGACTTGCACAAAGCTTTACTGATAATGAATGCACAGCAAAACAGCATGTTTTTCAGCCATAGATTTTAAATATGTGTATCGCCAGGTAAAATATCAAACAGATACTGCACGAAACTGTTGTCTGAACCTGGTTGTTTGAGAAATGACGGTCATTTATCATATTACAATTGCTTTTCTCTGATTGATTGATTTTTCGGCCTTTTTCCAAAAGCCAAAAGTCTGTACGCTTCTTGTAATCCACAAAACACGGCCTTATGACAAAATTTTGACTTGAGATTTCGCGAATAGCTATTGTGTTTGCAAAAAATGAAAGCCTTTTGTCAACTGATATTGTGCACTCACAAGACCGATTGGTTGATTATTTCCTATTAATTTGTCCATAGACCAATTAACAGGTTCAAAAACGGGATTTTCAGATTATTCACATGCATATCAAACTACAGTAATCAACGTTTAATAGTGATAAAATCCGAACTAAGTCACATTGCTAGTCAAATTGTTTAAATTACTCAAAATAAATTGACAACGCTCCGCAAAAAACTAGTAAATAAATTGAACTCAAAGCCTTCCACACAATCAATTCCAACAACAATAGTTGCAACGCAACACAAATATTTTAATTAAAGGTTTCCAGCTACTTTTATGGCTTTGTAAACCGCAATAATAGAATAAGCACCCCTAATTCCCGCCTCGCTTGCTGCCCAAATTAAATTTGCCAATCAGTCATTTCTTATTTAGATTTTGATTGGTTAAAATTAATTAAAAAATAAAAATGATTTCGCTCCGCAAAAAGGAAGAAAAAAAGTGAAAAAATGAATATTGTTTGAAAAACAATTAAATTTTTTTTCTTAACTAGCCATTCCTGTTATAAGGCATATAATGCCTTGTATAATTCCTTGAGTAAAAAACTGTTTAACAAGCTATATTTAGCTCTAACATTTAACTTTTGATTTTTGTTGGTGACCCTGTTCATCAATTAAAAAAATTTTCACCAAAAACAAACTAATAGCTTAGTAGAATACCCATTCTATCGGTTTTGAGCTAACTGGCAATTTTATTTTTCTCACTTTGCTGTCTCTTAACTGAATGTCTAATTTAAACTCAACTAAATTGTTGCTTGTCTTGTTGAGCGACAGAAATTGGTTTTAGATATCGATCGGACAAATTAACTAAAAAAATGAAAAAGGTTTTGCTCTACAGAATCCCTACTCGACTGTGCTCACGCTTGTACTTTGGTTACCAGTGATATCGCAGAAGTAAAAATTGATAATGGCTCTGCTGTTTAATGGAGTGAAGATGCACATCGATAAATAATTATTTTCTCCAGAGAACAAATAGCGAATCATTGAATCATCTATTGAACACAACGATCACAAACAACATAAACTAGCATTGTAAGATTGACAAATGGACTACGTCCTAAAATTGAACAGGATCTTTTCCACTTATATGATTTTACTATAAGAAAAATTGCGTTGAAAAATTTTTTCAAATCAATATGCAATATTTTGCGTTCCGAAGTTCACAACTCAAAAATGCTGCCCTGGCAGCACCACATGCAACCTCTTTTCAAGCATCTACATCTGCTGGATGTTGCTTGCTACATCAAGGCACATTGTTTTCGTTTACTCCTCAACAGCTTGCCTTTTCTTCCCAACAACCTTCCGTTCGTGCCAGCGGTTGATCGCAATGACGTCTAAAATTTTTTTTGTAGACATCTATTTACATTGGATACCTGTCAAGCATCGAAGAAAATAAATCAATCAAGTGATATTGAAAACGTTCAACAGACTATTACTGCAACAGATGCAGTTAAACAAACTTGCAAGATACCACTTGTAAGTTTCCCTATGACAAAATGAGAAAAAAACAGACTGATGTTGTTATGGAATCTCCAAAGAAATGGCGTACTGCAGGCAATGCAAGAACCCTTCTTTTGCTGATAAATTATCAATCAAATTAAAAAAGGAGGAAAAAAAATGAAAAAAATGAATATTGTTTGAAAAACACTTAATTTACTTTTTCTTAACTAGCCATTCCTGTTATAAGGCATATAATGCCTTGTATAATTTCTTGAGTAAAAATTGTTAAACAAGCTATATTTAGCTCTAAAATTCAACCTTTTGATTTTTGTTGGTGACCCTGTTCACCAATTTAAAAAAATTTTTACCAAAAACAAACTAATAGCTTAGTGGAATACCCATTCTATCGATTTTGAGCTAATGGGCAATTTTATTTTTCTTACTTTGCTGTCTGTTAACTGAATGTCTAATTTAAACTCAACTAAAGTGTTGCTTGTCTTGTTGAGAGACAGAAATTGGTTTTAGTTATCGATAGGAAAAATTAACTAAAAACATGGAAATGATTTTGCTCTACAGAATCCCTACTCGACTGTGCTCACACTTGTACTTTGGTTACCAGTGATATCGCAGAATTAAAAATTGATACTGGCTCTGCCGTTTAATGGAGTGAAGATGCACATCGATACATAATTGTTGTTGCCACTGAACAACTAGTGAATCATTGAACAACTATAGAATTCAACTATTGCAAACAGGGTAAACTAGCATTGTAGTTGTGGCTATTACACAGTTTTAGAATAAGAAAGAAAAAACGCGCTGAATGAAAATTTCACATCAGTGTTCACTTAAAACATTTTGCGAAAAAACTATGCGAAAAATGAAGAACGAAGAAGAAAATCAATCATCCCAAAAAAAAGTTAGCTTAAATAAATTGTTGCTTGTCTTGTTATGTCGTACGCAGACAATATGGTGTACTTGATCCGCGATCCAAATCACAGTCAGTTTTTCTGTTGAGCTATCTTGTGCGGCGAGAGCACTTAACAACATTTTATCTTTGAGTTCGCTAAGCGAAACGTCTATATTTCACTTGTCTGATTTAAAAGGTAAGTAAATACGATTATCAAGAATTAAATTAAAGTGAGCAACTGTTTACGACATGCAAAACAAAAAGAGTGAAACTAGTTAAGAAATGGATTCACAAAATCAAAACAATTTTTAACTATAATTTCCCGATGCGGGAAACAGGGTAACAGACTAACAAATAAAATAATATTGGGTACTCTAAGAATGAACCTGACTTTTACCACATGTCATTCAGGATTAAGTACAATCAATAAATAAGTCATCATATAAGAAATGTACTGCACTAGATTAAATGATTATGTACAACATGTTACAAAAGAAATTTTGCATTTGGATTCTCGTAAATTCCTTCGTGTGGCTAAGAACTTTAGCCTCTGGCAATTTTTTTTATGTATGTGGTCCTCGTCTGTTTATATATTCCGGGAGCTTCATTTTGCGCTCGTCCCTTGTACCAAATTTCGCAATATCGCCATTGCCATCTGTAATATCCAGTTTGCCCGGTTCGCATATCGCCGATATATGTTGGTCCGTTTTCTGAACCGCAGAACCTGGAGCCAGTACCTCATATAAGCCATCGAGGTACTTCATAGATCACTTGTCGGGATGGCGTATTCGAGCAATATTCAATTGAACTGCTGCCTCTATAAGACAGATCGCTCGATGTGTTTTCGTCGAGCGAAGAAAAGGAGGCTCATTGTCATTGGCAATCCCTTCATGTGGAAGGGCTTCATGTGTTGCTTTACACATATTTCGTTCAATTTCTTCGTCGCTTGGGTAGTTGCCCAACGGTCCTCCGGTAGCAGTTCATTTCGGGTTACAGTTTCTTCGTCTAAATAATAATTTTAAATTCTTTCTTAACTGAAATCAGAATAATGATGTTTTGTGCTTATATTGTTAATCGGAGTGTAAACCCGTCGACCAAAGTGAGATTCGAAAAACGAAATTTTGGAAGTTTTAGGTTTGCAAATGATATAGGGTATTCTATGAGCTTAACATGACTTATATCACATGTCCTTCAGGATTAGGTACAATCAATAAATAAGTACATCAAATAAAAAAAAATACTGCAATAGATTAAATGATTATATACAACGTTTCTCCCCTTTTGACAAAATTAAAATTACATGAATTGTCAAATTTTTTAAGAACATTTTTGAGTATATACTAGCACTTATTCACCGGTTAAATAAATATCAACAATATATTAACTGATTTTCATAGCTAATCATAAGTAATAATATATCCTGTTTTAATAGTTTCAAGCTTTAATTAAAATTCTTCCTCATCAATAACTAATTCATCAGTAGGGCTCTGATCTGCAGCTCGAATACGAGTATCAGTGGGCAAGACTTCTCTTATGACTGGTGATGGGTAAGGATTGTAGATCGGATCTACTTAAGCTGCTGTTGCTGCTATAGTCTGTACAACTGAAGGTTGTACTGATTCGACGTCACCAACCGGTCGTTTTCTGCAAGGTTGTGCGCAGGAGTTGGTGCGCAGGAGTTGGTCGACACCCCGGGCGATTCTTGATAATCGAAACCAAAAAACATTGGGCTTTTTCGTGCTTTTTTTGTCGATTTTGTTAATATCTGCTCTAGAGCCTCCATGGGTGCAGAAGTAGAGGGTATTTCTGCATTTCGGCTCGTGGGTAGCGCTGCAATTAAATTTTCGGACCTTTGTGGTGCTGTGATAGTCGAATCTGTTATGGCTGTCATTTGCAGAGCGGAAGTTGAGGCTGATTCTGTTTTGGTCTCAGGTGGTGCGAAATTCTATGGAATTTTTGGGCAACCTTACTCGCATTGCACGAGCAATATTTGAGTGGATTGAAGAATATAAACTAGCTGTATCCCTTTTCCGGTGCTTCATGTTACGATCAACCTTTTGGATTCTCATAAACTCCTTCGTGTGGCTAAAAACTTTAGCCTCTGTCGATTTTTCAAAGGTATGTGGTCCCCGTCTGTTTTTATATTCCAAGAACTTCATTTTGCGCTCGTCCCGCGTCCGAAATTTCGCAATATCACTATTGTGAACTGTAACATTTAATTTGCCCGATTCACGAATCACCGATTTATGTTGGTCTGATTTTTGAACCGCAGAAACCGGAGCCAGTACATTTAAGTCATCGAGGTTCTTCTTAGATTGCTTGTTTGGATGGCGTTTTCGAGCAATAATCAATTGACCTGCTGCCTCTTTAAAACAGATAACTCGCTGTGTTTTCGTCGAGCGAAGAAAACGAGGCTTATTGTCATTGGCAATCCCTTCATGTGGAAGGGCTTCATGTGTTGCTTTACACATATTTCGTTCAATTTCTTCGTCGCTTGGGTAGTTGCCCAACGGTCCTCCAGTAACAGTTCATTTGGGGTTCCAGTTTCTTCGTCTAAATAATAATTTTAAATTCTTTCTTAACTGAAATCAGAATAATGATGTTTTGTGCTTATATTGTTAATCGGAGTGTAAACCCGTCGACCAAAGTGAGATTCGAAAAACGAAAATTTGGAAGTTTTATGTTTGCAAATGATATAGGGTATTCTATGAGCTTAACATGACTTATATCAAATGTCATTCAGGATTAAGTACAATCAATAAATAAGTCATCATATAAGAAAAGTACTGCACTAGATTAAATGCTTATGAACATGTTACAAAAGAAATTTTGCATTTGGATTCTCGTAAATTCCTTCGTGTGGCTAAGAACTTTAGCCTCTGGCAATTTTTCTTATGTATGTGGTCCTCGTCTGTTTATATATTCCGGGAGCTTCATTTTGCGCTCGTCCCTTGTACCAAATTTCGCAATATCGCCATTGCGATCTGTAATATCCAGTTTGCCCGGTTCGCATATCGCCGATATATGTTGGTCCGTTTTCTGAACCGCAGAACCTGGAGCCAGTACCTCATATAAGCCATCGAGGTTCTTCATAGATCACTTGTCGGGATGGCGTATTCGAGCAATATTCAATTGAACTGCTGCCTCTATAAGACAGATCGCTCGATGTGTTTTCGTCGAGCGAAGAAAAGGAAGCTCATTGTCATTGGCAATCCCTTCATGTGGAAGGGCTTTATGTGTTGCTTTACACATATTTCGTTCAATTTCTTCGTCGCTTGGGTAGTTGCCCAACGGTCCTCCGGTAGCAGTTCATTTGGGGTTACAGTTTCTTCGTCTGAATAATAATTTTAAATTCTTTCTTAACTGAAATCAGAATAATGATGTTTTGTGCTTATATTGTCAATCGGAGTGTAAACCTGTCGACCAAAGTGAGATTCGAAAAACGAAATTTTGGAAGTTTTATGTTTGCAAATGATATAGGGTATTCTATGAGTTTAACATGACTTATATCACATGTCCTTCAGGATTAGGTGCAATCAATAAATAAGTACATCAAATAAAAAAAATACTGCACTAGATTAAATGATTATATACAACGTTTCTCCCCTTTCGACAAAATTAAAAATACATAAATTGTCAAATTTTTTAAGAACATTTTTGAGTATATACTAGTACTCATTCACCGGTTAAATAAATATCAACAATATATCAACTGATTTTCATAGCTAATCATAAGAAATAATATATCCAGTTTTAATTTTTCAAGCTTTAATTAAAATTCTTCCTCATCAATAACTAATTCATCAGTAGGGCTCTGATCTGCAGCTCGAATACGAGTATCAGTGGGCAAGACTTCTCTAATGACTGGTGATGAGTAAGGATTGTAGTTCGGATCTACTTAAGCTGCTGTTGCTGCTATAGTCTGTACAACTGAAGGTTGTACTGATTCGACGTCACCAGCTTGTCGTTTTCTGCAAGGTTGTGCGCAGGAGTTGGTGCGCAGGAGTTGGTCGACTCCCCGGGCGAATCTTGATAATCGAATCCAAAAAACTTTGGGCTTTTTCGTGCTTTTTTTGTCGATTTTGTTAATATCTGCTCTAGAGCCTCCATGGGTGCAAAAGTAGAGGGTATTTCTGCATTTTGGCTCGTGGGTAGCGCTGCAATTAAAATTTCGGACCTTTGTGGTGCTCTGATAGTCGAATCTGTTATGGCTGTCATTTGCAGAGCGGAAGTTGAGGCTGATTCTGTTTTGGTCTCAGTTGGTGCGAAATTCTATGGAATTTTTGGCAACCTTACTCGCATTGCACGAGCAATATTTGAGTGGATTGAAGAATATAAACTAGCTGTATCCCTTTTCCGGTGCTTCATGTTCTATGGGGTTACAGTTTCTTCGTCTAAATAATAATTTTAAATTCTTTCTTAACTGAAATCAGAATAATGATGTTTTGTGCTTATATTGTTAATCGGAGTGTAAACCCGTCGACCAAAGTGAGATTCGAAAAACGAAATTTTGGAAGTTTTATGTTTGCAAATGATATAGGGTATTCTATGAGTTTAACATGACTTATATCACATGTCCTTCAGGATTAGGTGCAATCAATAAATAAGTACATCAAATAAAAAAAATACTGCACTAGATTAAATGATTATATACAACGTTTCTCCCCTTTTGACAAAATTAAAAATACATAAATTGTCAAATTTTTTAAGAACATTTTTGAGTATATACTAGTACTCATTCACCGGTTAAATAAATATCAACAATATATCAACTGATTTTCATAGCTAATCATAAGAAATAATATATCCAGTTTTAATTTTTCAAGCTTTAATTAAAATTCTTCCTCATCAATAACTAATTCATCAGTAGGGCTCTGATCTGCAGCTCGAATACGAGTATCAGTGGGCAAGACTTCTCTAATGACTGGTGATGAGTAAGGATTGTAGTTCGGATCTACTTAAGCTGCTGTTGCTGCTATAGTCTGTACAACTGAAGGTTGTACTGATTCGACGTCACCAGCTTGTCGTTTTCTGCAAGGTTGTGCGCAGGAGTTGGTGCGCAGGAGTTGGTCGACTCCCCGGGCGAATCTTGATAATCGAATCCAAAAAACATTGGGCTTTTTCGTGCTTTTTTTGTCGATTTTGTTAATATCTGCTCTAGAGCCTCCATGGGTGCAAAAGTAGAGGGTATTTCTGCATTTCGGCTCGTGGGTAGCGCTGCAATTAAAATTTCGGACCTTTGTGGTGCTCTGATAGTCGAATCTGTTATGGCTGTCATTTGCAGAGCGGAAGTTGAGGCTGATTCTGTTTTGGTCTCAGTTGGTGCGAAATTCTATGGAATTTTTGGCAACCTTACTCGCATTGCACGAGCAATATTTGAGTGGATTGAAGAATATAAACTAGCTGTATCCCTTTTCCGGTGCTTCATGTTCTATGGGGTTACAGTTTCTTCGTCTAAATAATAATTTTAAATTCTTTCTTAACTGAAATCAGAATAATGATGTTTTGTGCTTATATTGTTAATCGGAGTGTAAACCCGTCGACCAAAGTGAGATTCGAAAAACGAAATTTTGGAAGTTTTATGTTTGCAAATGATATAGGGTATTCTATGAGTTTAACACGACTTATATCACATGTCCTTCAGGATTAGGTGCAATCAATAAATAAGTACATCAAATAAAAAAAATACTGCAATAGATTAAATGATTATATACAACGTTTCTCCCCTTTTGACAAAATTAAAATTACATGAATTGTCAAATTTTTTAAGAACATTTTTGAGTATATACTAGCACTTATTCACCGGTTAAATAAATATCACCAATATATTAACTGATTTTCATAGCTAATCATAAGTAATAATATATCCTGTTTTAATAGTTTCAAGCTTTAATTAAAATTCTTCCTCATCAATAACTAATTCATCAGTAGGGCTCTGATCTGCAGCTCGAATACGAGTATCAGTGGGCAAGACTTCTCTTATGACTGGTGATGGGTAAGGATTGTAGATCGGATCTACTTAAGCTGCTGTTGCTGCTATAGTCTGTACAACTGAAGGTTGTACTGATTCGACGTCACCAACCGGTCGTTTTCTGCAAGGTTGTGCGCAGGAGTTGGTGCGCAAACAATTTTTAACTATAATTTCCCGATGCGGGAAACAGGGTAACAGACTAACAAATAAAATAATATTGGGTACTCTAAGAATGAACCTGACTTTTACCACATGTCATTCAGGATTAAGTACAATCAATAAATAAGTCATCATATAAGAAATGTACTGCACTAGATTAAATGATTATGTACAACATGTTACAAAAGAAATTTTGCATTTGGATTCTCGTAAATTCCTTCGTGTGGCTAAGAACTTTAGCCTCTGGCAATTTTTCTTATGTATGTGGTCCCCGTCTGTTTATATATTCCGAGAACTTCATTTTGCGCTCGTCCCGCGTCCGTAATTTCGCAATATCACTATTGTGAACTGTAACAATTAATTTGCCCGATTCACGAATCACCGATTTATGTTGGTCTGATTTCTGAACCGCAGAACCCGGAGCCAGTACATATAAGTCATCGAGGTTCTTCTTAGATTGCTTGTTTGGATGGCGTTTTCGAGCAATATTCAATTGAACTGCTGCCTCTTTAAAACAGATAGCTCGATGTGTTTTCGTCGAGCGAAGAAAACGAGGCTTATTGTCATTGGCAATCCGTTCACGTGAAAGGGCTTCTTGTTTTGCTTTACACATATTTTGTTCAATTTCCTCGTCGCTTCGGTAGTTGCCCAATGGTCCTCCGGTAGCAGTTCATTTGGGGTTACAGTTTTTTCGTCTAATTATTGATTTAAAATTCTTTCATAACCTAAATCAGAATAATGAGGTTTTCTGCGAATTTTGCTAAACTCCTTGAAATTGTATATAGTTATCAAAAAACTTAATTACATTTGCAGCACTTGCGTTTTCAAAAATTGTTAGTAGAGCCTGCAAAATCTATTTGTGTTTCTTGATTAGGGACTCTACATGGTTTATGGGCTTGAAATTGCTCTGTGTGAATGATGGATTTTAAATTTTTACCGACCGCGGTGCATGGTTTGCACTCTATTGCGCGATTGAGTAAATTTCTGTTCATGTTTGACCATACATACCGTTCCCCAGCTGCCTGGGTAACTAGCATTGAGATCTATCAACGCGTCTTTCAAAGCGTTTGGAATAGCCATCTTCTCGTCCATACATACACAACCACTACTGACGTGTAGATCCCGCCAATAGCTGCGTAGTTATGGATGAAGTTGTTTGACCATCTCTTCGTCTGACCGAATGATGCAGTCTCGGACTTCCTTGAGCACTGCATCTTTGCTCGTGAGAGAAGTGATTAGGTTCTTATTAAAAACCCTCCCAATCACCTTGTCAAATGACAGAACATGAGGACTGTCGGTGAGCGGGGTAATAATATTGGAATTTGAAGGTGATTGGCGGGGCGTATGTTGTGCCCTCTCATATGTGAAAGACACGCGAGGCCCAGTTCAAATTGTTGTTCGAGAGGAGGATTTTCCTTTCATAGCAGATACGTGTTGATTCATTTCTGATATGAATTGAAAAGATTTAGGTATGAACCGACTGAAATTGAGATTGAAGTTGGACAAAAAGCGATTTTGACTGTTTGTCAATTGGGCACGCGAAGTATTTAAAGTTTTTAAATTTTTTGTGTTAATTAGGGAAGGAATTTGATACTTATTTGTGATTGACAGATTAGAGTTGTTAATTTCAATGGATTGGGATTGATTTGGGTGAGCGAGAGACGCCTGTTCGGTATTTAGCGTCTCAAATTGTTGTATTTGAGCCTCAATTTGTATTGGATAATGAATATTATTTATACTATGCGATGCGAGGGGAGGAATTATTTAGTATATTTCAGTGTGAATTCCAAAAGAGGTGTTTGTGGTATGTGTTTTCTGCGATTGTTGAAATAAAGAAGAGTTTTGCTGAGGGGATGTTAATTGATTCTGAGTAAAGCGTACCCGCGATTCATGATTACTATCAAAAGTAATGTGGTTAGAGGGAATTGATTATAGACTTTTATTTCGCTGGGCAGGTGTTAATTGATTTTGAGAATAGCGTACTCGCGCTGCATTACGACTATCAAAGTTGGTTTGGATAAAAGAAGCAAAATCTGCATTATAATTTAAAGAAAAAAACACTGAATTTCCAAATGAGTATAAATAGGTCAAGGAGCCTAAAAAATAACACAAAAGGCAGAGTAAAGATAAAACATAAATTATAAGTAACAGATAAAGGATTTTCTTCTCTAGGTAGAAGAAACAAATTCTAAGCTCCCATGTGTAAATACAAACTCAAAAATGAAGCGTTAGTTAAATTTAAAAGCTTTCCATGAAACATTGCCGACAATGTTTCCATTTGGGTCCTTCTGAAATTGTTGGAAAAATTAGTTTTTGAAAACTTTTTTAACCCGCCTGTTTGACTCATTTTAAGTTTTTTAAGTTTTTTCAAGACACTTTTAAGTTTTTTTCAAGACACTTTTTTTAAATGTTTTTTAAATGATAAGCCTCTTCGGATGATACTTTTGTCCAGCCATGATGTTTTTGACCTCTCTCCAAGAAAAATAGTTTTGGTTCTTGAATGTCTGTAAAACTTGAAAGTTGGCAAGCTAAGTCCTGCTATTCTCCGGAAGGCAGGCGTCTTAAATGTCAAGAGTTGATTGACATACAGTGCTGTTCTGTATTCAAGCAATTGTTTACATTACAATTTTGCGTGGCAAGTGTTGATTGATTTTGAGGAAAGCGTACTTGCATTGCATGATCACTAAAGAAATTATAGTTGTTAATTTGAGTCATTTTTGAGGTAGTATTTTGCGTGGCGAGTGGCAGTATATTTTGAGTTAAATGTACTGGAGTTGTGGAATCTATTTTTAAAACTTGATTTTTAAAATTAATTTGTGTAGTAGGGTGTATTTGCGTGTCCAGTTTGTTGTCTAAATAAAAATTATTGAGGTGAATAGCAGAAAGTTTTTAATTGCTGAATTAATTTTGCATCTGTTTGTATTTTAGATTAATTAGCAACTAAAAATTCTTCGTCAAAATTAGAAATAGTTTTTGCTGGTTGATAAGGATTACAAAATATATAACCTACGAGGCCCATCCTTGCTCCAGGAAAATGTTCTATTTTAAATTGATAATGTGTTAGGCGATCTACTCATCTTGATAAACGTCTATAGTATGATTTGTTAGATCTATGTTCTTTTCAAATTGAAAGGAGAGTTCAATGATCAGTTATAACTGAAAATTCTTTTCCAAATAGATAGTTTTAAAATATTCTACAGACACAAACCACTCCAAGTATTTCTAGTTCACTAATGCTATAACGTTCTTCATAACTATTTAAAAATCTAGAGGCAAATGATATCGGCTTCAAGTGATTGAGTGTCAACTGTTCTAATGCTGCTCCGAGGCCGGAACGAGAAGCGTCATTTTTGATGCGTGTTTCGAGTTGCGGGATGTAATGAGTGTTCTCTGTTTGATTTGCGATTCGTGTTTTAATAGCTTTAAAGTGTATAAAGTGTTCGTTGGTCCAGATATATTTGAGGGATTTTCAAAGGAGAGGACTTAAAGGGTGGCAAAGTTGAGCTGAGTTAGGAATAAATTTACTAATATAATGAAGAGAGCCGAGAAAAGAACTTAATTTTTAAGTGTGTTAGGTGGTATGAGTGAAAGAATTGCAAAAGTTTTAGATTCAAGTGGCGATATTACAGTTTGAGTGATATTATAACCTGATCACGAAATTTCTTGTTTGGCAAATTGACATTTGGCTAAATTTACGCGGAGATTATCTGCGTCTAATTTTTCGAGACAATTTGTAACAAGTTTAAAATGATCTTCCGAACGTTTATTTACAATGAGGATATCATCTAAGAAACAGAAAGTGTTTTTGAGGCAGATTACTGTATAGTCCATGGCTTTTTGGAACTCGGCAGGCATATCAGTAAGTCAAAAAAAAACCAGTTTCGAATCGATACGTGCCTGTCATGTCAATACTGACAATATTGAAATTACCTTGTTTGGCGATATTGGGATGGAGATTTAGTTGATTATAGTCATATTTTAGATCTATCGTGGGAAAGAAAATGTTGTCAGCTGGTTCTGTGTTGTAATCTGTAATAGTTTGTGATATGGAGTCTATGAGGGTTTCATTATTAGGCATTTGGTACTTGTTTTTGTGTATAGATTTTTTGAGAAATTTGGAATCTTAAGCTAATTTTATCGTGTGATCTCTTTTGAATGTAATAACAGTTGGGGAAATCAAATATTGATCTCAACAATTATTGAGTTTTTCTATATGTTCTTCTTGAAGTAGTCTTTTAGTTTCAGTGTGAACTCGATCTTGTAAATTAATGGCTACTCTACCTTTTTGATGTTTAGGTGGAAAAAGTTCGCGAAATTTAAACTTAACAATATCTACTTTTGATCTACCAAATATTTTGATCTAACCCAACGATTGAGGAAATTGATTTGCTATGCCTATTTTGAATGGACATTGAGTGATGATAGCGTTGACCATTTTACCTTTGTCAGAGTTTGGGTGATTGATATCCCAAGGACCTCGAGCTGATCTCTACCAATTAGTGGCTCTAATCCATCATTAACTACCACAAATTCAGCATCTACAATTCGCTAACCGTTACTCTCCACTGGCGTCTGCATCATTCCAATGAGGAGTATGGGTTCATTCGCGAAAGTTTTGAGCTTTTGCGAAAGTCTCGTCGTTAACCATCGCGCAGGGGTGGAGTTGCTAATGACTTCAGCGGCGAGCGATTCATTTAAAGTGCTGTATACACTACCGGAATCGATGAGGAGACCTACTTTTTTATTTCCGATCTGCATTATCGTGTTTTTCGGTCTGATTTGTAAGGTATTACTCCCTATGCTAGCCACCATGCTGTCATCTGAATTATCATAATCCGATCCACACTCTTGGTTATAATTTGTTTTTTGGAGAGCGTTAACAGAATTATCAGTTCGGAATTTATTCGTCAACGGAAATTACATTGGGTCGGGATGATTTGGAGGAAGCAGATTTTGGTTTATGTCGTACACGAGAGAAAATGGTTTTGTAGACCGCAGTTGTTGCACGTTTTGTTTTTCGCAAGAGAGTTATCCTTGTGAGTTGTTGACCCAGTAAGACCACCGTTTCGACTCAGTTGATTTGTTTGCCGAGTTGCGGCTTGAATTTTTTGCCGCTGATTCGGGTAACGAAATGCCGTTGTAGTGTTATTGCGTTAACATGCAAGGCAGGTTGATTGCTAGAATTTTTTAATTGGAACTGTTGTCCGAGTTCCGTATTGATGGCTAAACTTAATGCTTGAGCTGGTTCCACAGTTTCTCTCAAAAGCTCTCACTGAATTTCAGGGTCATGCATGTTGGCAATAAAGAGGTCTCTGATTAGAGTATCTTCTTGTTTTCCAGGATCGCAGTTTTTTGATAGTTCCATTAACTTGTCAAAGAAATGTTCAATTGATTCTCCCTTTGATTGCTTGATGGTGAGAAGCATGTACCTGTCGAAAGTAAGGTTGCGTGGGCGAAAAAATGATGATTTTCTAGAGTTCTATAGTCGGCAAAGTATCAATCTTGAGATGCGGGTTTCTGATGCATATAATTCGTCTCCCTTTGGTCCCTTTGGTGCCCAGACTGAGGTAAAATATAGAAACAGTTTTGCGGTCAACTTGTATCCATGGTTTATCACCACACATGACTCCTATTTCTATTTGTTTTTGACACCGATTCCACCAGTTCATTTTCAGCTGTGCCTCTCTAGATAAACGTTCTCGTTCCGATTGGACAGAAGAACCAGTGATTTTACTTTCAAAAATTAGCTCTAAAGGAAGTTAAACGTTCTCGGGCTTGGGTTCCAGTAAAGTATCCAATGTAATGTTTTCTTTTGCTAGAACTAATTTTGCTTGCATTCGCAGTTTTTCCCACTTTAATAGGGGGATCTGGGCTAGGTTTTTCCCAAAAGGATTCAATGCCAAGTTGGTTCAGGTGTTGGGCTGCTGGCTGCGCCATGTAGTACACAGATAAAATTGTGTACTTGATTTGCGATCGAAATCACTGTCTGATTTTTTGTTGAGCTATCTTGTGCGGCGAGTGCACTTAACAAAATTTTATCTTTCACTTGTCTGATTTACTAGGTAAGTAAATACGATTATCACGAAGAAGGTTAATTTGAGGAACTGGTCGCGAGATGCAAAATAAAAAAAGGGAAACTGAGTAAGAAATTTATTCACAAAAGTCACAACACATATGTACAAAAATTCCCCGATGCGGGAAACCGGGTAAATGACTAATACATGAAATGAAAGAGTGAATTCTTTGAACTTAACATGATTTTTGTCACATGTCCTTCAGGATTAAATACAATCAATAAATAAGTACACCATATAAGAAGTACACTTCACTAGATTAAATGATTATGTACAAAATGTTACAAGAGAGATTTTGCCTTTGGATTTTGATCGGATAAAATCAACCAAAAGTGAAAATGAATTTGCTCCGCAAAATACCCACTCAACTCTGGCAGCGCATGTACTTTGTGTACCAAAGATATTGTGGAACAAAAAATGATAATGGCTCTGCCGTTTAATGGAGAGAAGATGCACATTGTAACTTAATAGTTTTTTGCCAGAGAACAAATATGGAATCACTGAACCATCTGTTGAATACAACGATTACAGACAAGCATTGTGGGGGTGGCAATTAGACTACGTCCAGAAGTTGAACCTGATCTTTTCCATTTATATAATTCTACTATAAAACAAAGGCGGCGAAAATAAATTTCATATACATCTCCAATATTTTGCGTTGCGAAGTTTACCACTCAATAATGCCGCCCTGCCGGCACCACATGCAACCTCCCTTCAAGCATCTACCTCTGGTCCATGCTGCTTGCTACATGAGGGCACATCCATTTCGTTTGCTCCTTAACTGCTTGACTTTTCTTCCCAACAACCTTCCATTCGTGCTAACGGTTGATCCCAATGAAGTCTGAACATTTTTTGTTACAGACTTTTAACTATTTTGGCTAGCGGTCAAGCATCAAAGCAAACACATTGATGAGTGACATTGAAAACTTTCAACAAGCTACAACTGCAGTAGATGCAGTTAAACAAATTTCCAAGAAACCACGGGTAAATTTCCCTATGACAAAACGAGAAAAGTTTGATTGAAGTTGTTATGGAGTCTCTAATGAAAGGGCGTTCTGCAAGCAAGCAATGATTTATTATCAATGAAAGTACAAAAGGTAGAAAAAAACGACAAAAATGAATATTGTTTGAGAAAAATTTTATTTATTTATCTTAATTGTTATTCTTGATATAAGGCTTATTTTTCGATAAATTTTAACCGGCAAATAAACACCAATTTTCTCTTAATTTTTTCACTATTCTTCTGTTTGCATCCAAATCTATAAAACAAATTGAGAGGAATGTTGTAGAGAAAAAATTATATAACAAAAAATATTTAGTTCCAACAATAAACCTTTTGTTTTCTGTTAATGACCTTGTTCAGCAATTCACAAAAGTTCCCCAAAAACGAACTAATAGCCTAGTGGAATCCCTATTCCTTCAGTTTTGAATTAATTTGCAATTTTAATTTTCTCACTTTGCAGTCTGGTCACTGAATATTCAATTTAATCTTCAATAAATTGTTGCCTGTTTTGTTAAAAGACAGAATTTGCTTTTGGATTTAAATTGGACAAAATTAAATTAAAAAATAAAAATGAATTCGCTCCGCAAAATCCCGACTCGACTCTGGTAGTGCTTGTACTCTGGTTACCAGTGATAATGCAAAATACAAAAATGATAATGCCTGTGCCGTTTAATGGAGTGAAGATGCACATCAAAACATAATTGTTTTTGCCAGAGAATAAATAGCGAATCATTGAATCATCTATTGAATACAACGATAACAATCATGATAAACTAGCATTTTAGGGGTGGCAAACGGACTACGTCCTAAAGTTGAACAGAATCTTTTCCGCTCATGTGATTTTACTATAAGAAAAAAAACGCGTTGAAAAATATTTTCATATCAATATGCAATATTTTGCGTTGCGAAGTTCACCACACAGAAATGCTGCCCTGGCAGCACCACACGCAACCTCCCTGCAAGCATCCACCTCTGCTTCATGCTGCTTGCTACATGAAGGCATATTCATTTCGTTTGCTCCTCAACTGCTTGCCTTTTCTTCCCAACCACCTTCCGTTCGTGCTAACGGTTGATCCCAATGAGATCTGAACACTTTTTGTTATAGACTTTTAACTACTTTGGAGACCTGTCAAGCATCAAAGCAAATAGATTGATGTGTTGACATCGAAAACATTCAACAAACTATAAACGCAACAGATGCAGTTAAACAAACTTCCAAGTTACCACGTGTAAATTTCCCTATGACAAAAAGAAAAAAATGACTGATGTTATTATGGAGTCTCTAATGAAATGGCGTACTGCAAGCAATGTAAGAACACTTATTTTGCTGATATATTATCAATCAAAGTATATAATGTAGAAAAAAGTGAAAAAAAACGAATATTGTTTGAAAAACACTTAATTCGTTTATCTTAACTAGCCATTCTTTATTTAAGGCATGTTTCGATAAAAATTTAACCGGTGAATAAATAATGATCTTCAATACAATTTTTTGCAATTCTTCTGTTTGAATCCAAATCTTTTGAAAAACTGAGAGAAAAGTTGCAGAGAAAATTTTATATAACAAGCCATATTTAGTTCTAACATTTAACCTTTTGATTTCAGCTAGTGACCTTGTTCAACAATTTACAAAATTTCCTCAAAAACAAACGATTAGCCTAGTGGAATATCCATTCTATCGTTTTTGAGCTAACTGGCACTTTTATTTTTCTCACTTTGCAGTCTGGTAACTGAATGTCCAATTTAATCTCAGCTAAATTGTTGCTTGTCTTGTTAAGAGACAGAGTTTGGTTTTAGATTTCGATCGGATAAATTAACTAAAAAATGAAAATGAATTCGCTTCGCAAAATCCCTACTCGGCTGTGGTAGCCCTCATACTTCGGTTACCAGTGATATCGCAGAATTAAAAATTGATAAAGGCTCTGCCGTTTAATGGAGTGAAGATGCACAGCGATACATAATTGTTTTTGCCAGAGAACAACTAGCGAATAATTGAATCAACTATTGAAATCAACGATTACAAACAAGATAAACAAGCATTGCAGTTGTGGCTATTGGATTACTTCCTAAAATTGAAAAGGATCTTTTCCACTTATGTGATTTTACTATAAGAAAAAAAACGCGTTGAAAAACATTTTCATATCAATATGCATTATTTTGCGTTGCGAAGTTCACCACACAAAAACGCTGCCCTGGCAGCGCCACACGCATCCTCCCTTCAAGCATCCACCTCTGCTTCATGCTGCTTGCTACATGAAGGCACATTCATTTCGTTTGCTCCTCAACTGCTTGCCTTTTCTTCCCAACCACCTTCCGTTCGTGCTAACGGTTGATCCCAATGAGATCTGAACACTTTTTGTTATAGTTTTTTAACTACTTAGGAGACCTGTCAAGCATCAAAGAAAATAGATCGATCAGTTGACATCGAAAACATTCAACAAACTATAAACGCAACAGATGCAGTTAAACAAACTTCCAAGTTACCACGTGTAAATTTCCCTATGACAAAAAGAAAAAAATGACTGATGTTATTATGGAGTCTCTAATGAAATGGCGTACTGCAAGCAATGTAAGAACACTTATTTTGCTGATATATTATCAATCAAAGTATATAATGTAGAAAAAAGTGAAAAAAACGAATATTGTTTGAAAAACACTTAATTTGTTTATCATAACTAGCCATTCTTTATTTAAGGCATATGTTTCGATAAAAATTTAACCGGTGAATAAATAATGATCTTCAATACATTTTTTGCGATTCTTCTGTTTGAATCCAAATCTTTTAAAAAACTGAGAGAAATGTTGCAGAGAAAAATTTATATAACAAGCCATATTTAGTTCTAACATCTAACCTTTTGATTTCAGCTAGTGACCTTGTTCAACAATTTACAAAATTTCCCCAAAAACAAACTATTAGCCTAGTGGATTATCCATTCTATCGTTTTTGAGCTAACTGGCAATTGGATTTTTCTCACTTCGCAGTCTGGTAACTGAATGTCCAATTTAATCTCAGCTAAATTGTTGCTTGTCTTGTTAAGAGACAGAAATTGGTTTTAGATTTCGGTCGGATAAATTAACTAAAAAATGAAAATGAATATGCTTCGCAAAATCCCTACTCGCCTGTGGTCGCCCTCGTACTTCGGTTACCAGTGATATCGCAGAATTAAAAATTGATAAAGGCTCTGCCGTTTAATGGAGTGAAGATGCACAGCGATACATAATTGTTTTTGCCAGAGAACAACTATCGAATAATTGAATCAACTATTTGAATCAACGATTACAAACAAGATAAACAAGCATTGTAGTTGTGGCTATTGGACTACGTCCTAAAATTGAACAGGATCTTTTCCGCTTACTCGGTTTTAGTATAAGAAAAAAAACGCGCTGAATGGAAATTTCATATCAGTTTTCAGTTAAAACAGTTTGCGATGAGTCTCAGTGGTCTCATAGATTAAAGAAGAAAATTGGAGTCATATCATTCAATCAAAATAAGGAGAAAACCAATCA
Source organism: Convolutriloba macropyga (assembly GCF_964194025.1). Classification (NCBI taxonomy): domain Eukaryota; kingdom Metazoa; phylum Xenacoelomorpha; order Acoela; family Convolutidae; genus Convolutriloba; species Convolutriloba macropyga. Next base: position 28,012,037 of record NC_134469.1, on the reverse strand, counting down.
TCCCAAAGTTAAGTTAAGGTTTAATTACAAAAATGTCACCAGGAAGGTAAAAAGTAAACTTGTCTGACAACATTTTCAGTTCAGCAAAATCACTTCACCTAAAGATAGACTTGCACAAAGCTTTACTGATAATGAATGCACAGCAAAACAGCATGTTTTTCAGCCATAGATTTTAAATATGTGTATCGCCAGGTAAAATATCAAACAGATACTGCACGAAACTGTTGTCTGAACCTGGTTGTTTGAGAAATGACGGTCATTTATCATATTACAATTGCTTTTCTCTGATTGATTGATTTTTCGGCCTTTTTCCAAAAGCCAAAAGCCTGTACGCTTCTTGTAATCCACGGCCTTATGACAAAATTTTGACTTGAGATTTCGCGAATAGCTATTGTGTTTGCAAAAAATGAAAGCCTTTTGTCAACTGATATTGTGCACTCACAAGACCGATTGGTTGATTATTTCCTATTAATTTGTCCATAGACCAATTAACAGGTTCAAAAACGGGATTTTCAGATTATTCACATGCATATCAAACTACAGTAATCAACGTTTAATAGTGATAAAATCCGAACTAAGTCACATTGCTAGTCAAATTGTTTAAATTACTCAAAATAAATTGACAACGCTCCGCAAAAAACTAGTAAATAAATTGAACTCAAAGCCTTCCACACAATCAATTCCAATAACAATAGTTGCAACGCAACACAAATATTTTAATTAAAGGTTTCCAGCTACTTTTATGGCTTTGTAAACCGCATTAATAGAATAAGCACCCCTAATTCGCGCCTCGCTTGCTGCCCAAATTAAATTTGCCAATCAGTCATTTCTTAAATCAAACATACTTCAAATATGTCATTAACTTCAGAAGAAGCATATCACAGTAAAAAGACGCAGGTCATCCAGAGTACGCTTCAACGATTCTGACTCTGACTCCTATTATCATTTACCGTGGGTGCCATATGTAACAACTGCAGCTGTGAGGACCTCTGACTCCCTTGCGAATGCAGCCGGCTTTCTACATTTGAAACATTAAGTTCTCTCTACGATAACCCCAATAATCTGACAATCCCAATATAATCTGACAATCTCTACGATAACCCCAATAATCTGACAATCTAATTGGCAAAAACTTTTTGCGGTTTCAAAATGTTTTCTACGTGCCTGTAACCGCGGAGGCAAAAAGCAAAAGCGCAATCAAGACCAGCGTCTCGCGGAACGTTTTGATCGTTGAAACGCCGGTGAATATGGCAAGCTTTGGTCAGAAGCCGTCTCCTTGAAACAGTCAAAAAGACAGAGAACTAACATCATTGAAGAAATATCGGTCCGAGCGAAAACGTTGTGCCTACAAGGCCAATTTGGGCAAGCTGCTAAAGTTTTAGCTTCTGAAGGTCTTGCACCCGATAACAGAGCTACATTCAAAGCACTGGAAAAGTTACACCCGAAAGAACCGTTACCTGTTGTCAATTTATCTGACGATACTGCAACCAATGCGTTCCAATTTAGTGAAAACGTAGTTTATGAACAACTGAAGATATTCAGTAAGCACACTGCAGCCGGTCCCTCTAAGATGTTTCCAGAACATCTTCAGCACGCAGTAGACTGCACTGCACCTGATCGGTCCGAGTTTGACCTGAAAGCGATAACAAAGTTTGTAAACTTCGGTAGCAGGGGACTCTTTCCTGCTTTTATTTCCAAAGCAATCTGCTGCGCTTCACTCACGGCTTTATCCAAAAAGAAAAGTGGGGTGCGTCCGATAGCAGTTGGCGAAGTGTTGCGACGCCTCATAGCAAAATGCTTGGTAAGTGAAGCTAAATCAGGAGCAATTGAGCTATTTGATAGTTTGCAATTGGGAGTCGGCATTAGTAGAGGCGCTGAAGCAATCATTCATTCGTCAAAAATTACATACGATAACATAGTCAGTGCTCAGACGGACGAGGGCGTGCTTCAAATTGATTTTCAGAACGCTTTTAACTCAGTCAAGCGTTCACACTTATTAAAAGCAACTTATAAATTTATTCCTGGAATTGCCGCCTTCACCAGTTTTTGCTACTCCCAGCACACACCACTCTTTTACAACAATGCAATCATTCAAAGTGAATCGGGTGTTCAGCAGGGTGATCCGCTGGGACCATTACTGTTCTCCTTGACGTTATGGCCAATCATACAGAAGATCAAGACTTCAGTTCCGAATTTGTTACAGCAAACTTGGTTCTTAGATGATTTATTTATTGCACGGTCTGAAGATAAGATCAAACAAGCGCTGGAATTCCTAGCCGAAGAAGGTCCTGAGAGAGGTCTAATCTTGAGAAAAGACAAATGTGAGCTGTGGTCAATTAAAGATTTACCCTCCGTTGATCAGGCAGTAAAAAGAAATTTGGGAAACGGTTTTGATGTTCTGGGTGCTGCAGTTGGTTCAAAAGACTTTGTCGCTTCTTGTTTGAAGAGGAGAGTTCAAAAAATTTTTATCTATGCTGGACAATTTGCATCACCTCAACGATCCTCAATGTGCATTGGGTATCCTTCGTTACTGTTTGGGAACTCCGAAACTAGTATACTCTTTGCGAACTAACACTCCATCAAACGAGATGCTCGAAGTGTTGAAAAGTTTCGATGACGGCCAAAGAGAAGTGTTGGATCAAATTGTTGGCTCAATTATTGATGATGACGCATGGAAACAGTCTTCCTTACCTATCGGTTTGTCGGGACTAGGCATTAGACAGTCACAGGAGCAATATAAAAGTGCGTTTGTGGGCTCAATTTTAGCCTCAGACGAGCTGGTCAACAAAATAACAAGTAGAAGTCCCACAGAAATTGACACTTTTAAAGAGTTAAACCAGAGTTTGGAACCGTCCAATCTACTTTCGCACACACAAAAGAAGATCCAAGAAACACTTGATAAAGAAAAACTGGCTGCCCTAATAAGAAATCAAACGTCAACCAGGGAAAGAGCAAGACTCCGATCACTATGCCTGCCTCGTTCCGACGCGTGACTCCTATTATCATTTACCGTGGGCGCCATATGTAACAACTGCAGCTGTGAGGACCTCTGACTCCCTTGCGAATGCAGCCGGCTTTCTACATTTGAAACATTAAGTTCTCTCTACGATAACCCCAATAATCTGACAATCTCAATATAATCTGACAATCTCTACGATAACCCCAATAATCTGACAATCTAATTGGCAAAAACTTTTTGCGGTTTCAAAATGTTTTCTACGTGCCTTTAACCGCGGAGGCAAAAAGCAAAAGCGCAATCAAGACCAGCGTCTCGCGGAACGTTTTGATCGTTGAAACGCCGGTGAATATGGCAAGCTTTGGTCAGAAGCCGTCTCCTTGAAACAGTCAAAAAGACAGAGAACTAACATCATTGAAGAAATATCGGTCCGAGCGAAAACGTTGTGCCTACAAGGCCAATTTGGGCAAGCTGCTAAAGTTTTAGCTTCTGAAGGTCTTGCACCCGATAACAGAGCTACATTCAAAGCACTGGAAAAGTTACACCCGAAAGAACCGTTACCTGTTGTCAATTTATCTGACGATACTGCAACCAATGCGTTCCAATTTAGTGAAAACGTAGTTTACGAACAACTGAAGATATTCAGTAAGCACACTGCAGCCGGTCCCTCTAAGATGTTTCCAGAACATCTTCAGCACGCAGTAGACTGAACTGCACCTGATCGGTCCGAGTTTGACCTGAAAGCGATAACAAAGTTTGTAAACTTCGGTAGCAGGGGACTCTTTCCTGCTTTTATTTCCAAAGCAATCTGCTGCGCTTCACTCACGGCTTTATCCAAAAAGAAAAGTGGGGTGCGTCCGATAGCAGTTGGCGAAGTGTTGCGACGCCTCATAGCAAAATGCTTGGTAAGTGAAGCTAAATCAGGAGCAATTGAGCTATTTGATAGTTTGCAATTGGGAGTCGGAATTAGTAGAGGCGCTGAAGCAATCATTCATTCGTCAAAAATTACATACGATAACATAGTCAGTGCTCAGACGGACGAAGGCGTGCTTCAAATTGATTTTCAGAACGCTTTTAACTCAGTCAAGCGTTCACACTTATTAAAAGCAACTTATAAATTTATTCCTGGAATTGCCGCCTTCACCAGTTTTTGCTACTCCCAGCACACACCACTCTTTTACAACAATGCAATCATTCAAAGTGAATCGGGTGTTCAGCAGGGTGATCCGCTGGGACCATTACTGTTCTCCTTGACGTTATGGCCAATCATACAGAAGATCAAGACTTCAGTTCCGAATTTGTTACAGCAAACTTGGTTCTTAGATGATTTATTTATTGCACGGTCTGAAGATAAGATCAAACAAGCGCTGGAATTCCTAGCCGAAGAAGGTCCTGAGAGAGGTCTAATCTTGAGAAAAGACAAATGTGAGCTGTGGTCAATTAAAGATTTACCCTCCGTTGATCAGGCAGTAAAAAGAAATTTGGGAAACGGTTTTGATGTTCTGGGTGCCGCAGTTGGTTCAAAAGACTTTGTCGCTTCTTGTTTGAAGAGGAGAGTTCAAAAAATTTTTATCTATGCTGGACAATTTGCATCACCTCAACGATCCTCAATGTGCATTGGGTATCCTTCGTTACTGTTTGGGAACTCCGAAACTAGTATACTCTTTGCGAACTAACACTCCATCAAACGAGATGCTCGAAGTGTTGAAAAGTTTCGATGACGGCCAAAGAGAAGTGTTGGATCAAATTGTTGGCTCAATTATTGATGATGACGCATGGAAACAGTCTTCCTTACCTATCGGTTTGTCGAGATTAGGCATTAGACAGTCACAGGAGCAATATAAAAGTGCGTTTGTGGGCTCAATTTTAGCCTCAGACGAGCTGGTCAACAAAATAACAAGTAGAAGTCCCACAGAAATTGACACTTTTAAAGAGTTAAACCAGAGTTTGGAACCGTCCAATCTACTTTCGCACACACAAAAGAAGATCCAAGAAACACTTGATAAAGAAAAACTGGCTGCCCTAATAAGAAATCAAACGTCAACCAGGGAAAGAGCAAGACTCCGATCACTATGCCTGCCTCGTTCCGACGCGTGACTCCTATTATCATTTACCGTGGGCGCCATATGTAACAACTGCAGCTGTGAGGACCTCTGACTCCCTTGCGAAGGCAACCGGCTTTCCACATTTAAAACATTAAGTTCTCTCTACGATAACCCCAATAATCTGACAATCTCAATATAATCTGACAATCTCTACGATAACCCCGATAATCTGACAATCTAATTGGCAAAAACTTTTTGCGGTTTCAAAATGCTTTCTACGTGCCTGTAACCGCGGAGGCAAAAAGCAAAAGCGCAATCAAGACCAGCGTCTCGCGGAACGTTTTGATCGTTGGAACGCCGGTGAATATGGGAAGCTTTGGTCAGAAGCTGTCTCCTTGAAACAGTCAAAAAGACAGAGAACTAACATCATTGAAGAAATATCGGTCCGAGCAAAAACGTTGTGCCTACAAGGCCAATTTGGGCGAGCTGCTAAAGTTTTAGCTTCTGAAGGTCTTGCACCCGATAACAGAGCTACATTCAAAGCACTGGAAAAGTTACACCCGAAAGAACCGTTACCTGTTGTCAATTTATCTGACGATACTGCAACCAATGCGTTCCAATTTAGTGAAAACGTAGTTTATGAACAACTGAAGACATTCAGTAAGCACACTGCAGCCGGTCCCTCTAAGAAGTTTCCAGAACATCTTCAGCACGCAGTAGACTGCACTGCAACTGATCGGTCCGAGTTTGACCTGAAAGCGATAACAAAGTTTGTAAACTTCGGTAGCAGGGGACTCTTTCCTGCTTTTATTTCCAAAGCAATCTGCTGCGCTTCACTCACGGCTTTATCCAAAAAGAAAAGTGGGGTGCGTCCGATAGCAGTTGGCGAAGTGTTGCGACGCCTCATAGCAAAATGCTTGGTAAGTGAAGCTAAATCAGGAGCAATTGAGCTATTTGATAGTTTGCAATTGGGAGTCGGCATTAGTAGAGGCGCTGAGGCAATCATTCATTCGTCAAAAATTACATACGATAACATAGTTAGTGCTCAGACGGACGAAGGCGTGCTTCAAATTGATTTTCAAAACGCATTTATCTCAGTCAAGCGTTCACACTTATTAAAAGCAACTTATAAATTTATTCCTGGAATTGCCGCCTTCACCAGTTTTTGCTACTACCAGCACACACTACTCTTTTACAACAATGCAATCATTCAAAGTGAATCGGGTGTTCATCAGGGTGATCCGCTGGGATCATTACTGTTCTCCTTGACGTTATGGCCAATCATACAGAAGATCAAGACTTCAGTTCCAGGTTTGTAACAGCACACGTGGTACTTAGATGATGCGTTTATTGCTGGATTTGAAAACAAGATCAAACAAACGCTTGAAATCCTAGCCAATCAAGGCTCTGAGAGAGGCCTAATCTTGAGAAAAGACAAATGTGAGCTGTGGTCAATTAAAGATTTACCCTCCGTTGATCAGGCAGTAAAAAGAAATTTGGGAAACGGTTTTGATGTTCTGGGTGCTGCAGTTGTTTCAAAAGACTTTGTCGCTTCTTGTTTGAAGAGGAGAGTTCAAAAAATTTTATCTATGCTGGACAATTTGCATCACCTCAACGATCCTCAATGTGCATTGGGTATCCTTCGTTACTGTTTGGGAACTCCGAAACTAGTATACTCTTTACGAACTAACACTCCATCCAACGAGATGCTCGAAGTGTTGAAAAGTTTCGATGACGGCCAAAGAGAAATGTTGGATCAAATTGTTGGCTCAATTATTGATGATGACGCATGGAAACAGTCTTCCTTACCTATCGGTTTGTCGAGACTAGGCATTAGACAGTCACAGGAGCAATATAAAAGTGCGTTTGTGGGATCAATTTTAGCCTCAGACGAGCTGGTCAACAAAATAACAAGTAGAAGTCCCACAGAAATTGACACTTTTAAAGAGTTAAACCAGAGTTTGGAACCGTTCAATCTACTTTCGCACACACAAAAGAAGATCCAAGAAGCACTTGATAAAGAAAAACTGGCTGCCCTAATAAGAAATCAAACGTCAACCAGGGAAAGAGCAAGACTCCAATCACTATGCCTGCCTCGTTCCGACGCGTGGCTTGCCGCGCCTCCCAATTCCCTCTATAGGTCTACACCTTTAAGCTAAGGAATTTCAAGTCAGTGTCAAGTACAGGCTCGGAATCGCGGTTTATGATCAAGAAAGAAAATGTCCTTATTGCAAGTCATGTATATTGGACACATTTGGTGACCATGCAGTTGCCTGCCATGGAGGGGGAGATGCGATTGCAAGGCACGATAGAATTCGCGATCGTATACCTTCAGCCTGTTCAGCAGCTAATTTGTCTCCAGTAATTGAAAAACGCAATCTCATCGCGGAAAACAACTCACGCCCAGGAGACGTCTATCTGCCTTCTTGGAAATCAGGCCAATCTGCTGCCCTAGACATAACGGTGACTTCCTCTCTGCAACCGAACATTATTTCTCATGCGGCAGAGAAGTCTGGCTATGCAATTGAAGCTGCTGAAGATCAAAAATATGCTCAGTATGAAAATAGCTGTGCTCAACAAGGAATTTTGTTCGTCTCTCTGGCAATCGAAGTTTTGGGCGGTCTGGCGAGGACTCTGAAGAAGGCCTTACTGCGCATGTCGTTGTTAGCTGATAGCAGAAATTATCAGTCAGTGGGACAATCCATTGCCTTCGACAGAGCAGTTCAGTCACTTTCTGTTGTCATCATACGAGGATCAGCTAATATACTGTTGTCGCGAGCCCCATAGTTGAACGCAGCAATTAGTTGAACTTGTCCGATAATCAGCGACCCTATTGTGTGGGACGTAATGTGAAGATAACTTTTCCTAGATGCTTCTGTTGAGCTGAATCAATCTGTTGATGAATTAGAAACAAGACCGATTTTTTATTGAACTCACCCAATGAGAGGGGAGTCTTTTCGTATGCAATGTCATCCAACAGTAGGGTACTTGAGCTCAGTTCATTAATGCAAGGAAATTTAAAAAAAGAGAGTAAAAAGGCTGAGGGAGAGAGGAAGAAACGTCAGAGATCGGAGAAAACATTAAGATTGGCAATAAGAAATAATCAGCAAACATTTAAATTTTAGACCAATATAAACCAAGATTATTTGATAATGGAGACCATGCAGATTGCAAGAATTCAGATTGCACCTATTTAAAAAAAATCTCAACATTGTTCAACCAAACCTTCGTCGAAGAAAAGATAAGCAGAGATGCCACCTTGAAGAAAAAACGCGATTGTGTATTTACAAGCAATGAAGAGAAATGCAAGCAGATTTCTCCATAAACACAAAAATTTTGACAGACATGACAGTGATTTGCACGTCGGTATTAGCTGTTTATGTATTACGATTGAAATAGCAATTCCGTATTACAGTAAAGGTGCCTTGTGAGGAAGTTCAACGTACTCAAACTGTCTCATGGAGAATACTGATAGTGACATACACATGGTGACCACAAATGAGAAGGGACATCACCGAGAGACATCTTAATTTGAACCATATAGAAAAATTGGTAAAACTTAACACCAATAATCCGCGCAGTGCTTTAGCAACGCGTAGTAAGGTGTTAAGTCGCAAATGAGGAAAAGCTAGATGACTTTGGGGGAGTTTCATACTCTGAAAAACAAAAAGGCCTCTGTTTTCTAGCTTGCAATGAAGAATTTTTCGATATCTACCTGCAGGAGTATTTAAAAAAGCAAACGGCAATAACAACCAAACAGTTTTAGAGAAGCACTTTTTTATGCCCTGGGTTCCTACTGCAATTCGTAAAGAACGGGCACGCTGTCAAATCACTCGTAAAACACTAAATTTTGTAAAAAAGAAAAAAATTAAATATAGTCAAAATTGTATACTTGACCACAGATCAATAGGATTAGTTCAAAACTTAATTCAATCTTTAAAGAGACATCTGATTTGCATAGAATTAGATAGTAGAACTGAATTCAACATGAGTTTTTTTTATCGAACTCAGTTATTTTTCGTGAAATAGGGAAATATTTTATTTATGAAATAAAGAAATCTAAAAAAAAATAACCAAATATCGTTAAGACAATATCGTCTGTCTCCTCTATGAAGAAACATTGTGTAACTGAAATTCGCTTCAAAACTCATTTCTTTCTGAGGGATGGCAATTGAATGTGATTTTTTCAAATACATGAGATAGTCAATTCCGAGAAAAACATTTTCTCATTGTTTCTCAAAATTTATATTTGTTTACCATTTATTTTCTTCTTTGTAACTACGTTACAGTAACTACTTAGTAACTACGTTTTCTAGCAAGCTTTTGCGAGTATTTTCGCAAAACTGAGTCTTCAATTTCAAAAATTTTAAATTTTTGAAATAGCAAAAGTTAATTGAATCATGCAGGCAGAACATGCCATGAAAAATGTTGACTCCATAAGCTTTATGTTCTTGACTTTTAAACAAGAGCTACTAATTGGTAATCATTCCTTCAACTGGAGAATTTCCATCGTGCTCTTGATATCTCAGGATAAGTTTTTCATACTCAAATTTAAGCTTGAATTAGGAATGACAAAAAAGGTTATCATTGGGACGGAAAAAAATGTTCAAAAATACAACAGTTTGAATGGTTTGCATGTTGACTGGGCGACACTCTTGAAATACGATAACCTTTATCATCGAACTTTCTGTTATTATGCAATGAAAACATGCATAAGCGTTTTGAAGATGAGGGGTGCGAAGACTGTGAACGCATATGGCCAATCAACCTTTTTTCTTGTATATTGTCCCTTTCCAACAGAAAACCAAAAATTTCAAATCGTTTATTCTTAGAACTATCCGTTTTCTGGCAAAAGCTTGTGTCTTCTTTTGCATGCTCAGAGATTTCTGTGAACAAGTTCTGTGTTGATACAAAATTTGTTTAAACGTCTAAGAAATCGAAATGTGAACGCATACAAGAATACAAAATCTATTCGACGTTTAATTATTCTGTCAAAGAAAAGCATTTCGCATAATTTCTAAGCAATTTCCGTGTCTAAGTCCAAGCAGTATCTGCAAGCAGTAATGAATTGTCATTAGAATCTATTTTTCTGAATCTTTGCCAAGACGTGTAGAAGTTGTAAAATCAATAGTATCTCCAAATTATTGTGTTCTACATGCACACTTCTAGTGTCTTCTGTAACTTTTAAAGAGATGGAATATCAACAAGTCTGCACAGACCTGGTTTTTCAGAAAAATACCGCACAGTTAACCAAGGACAGGCTAGAATTTTACTAAGATGCCTAAGGAAAATTTTCGCTTTTCAAGTTTCTCTACGCATTCTGTTTGATTTTTGAAGCCTTCAGTATTTAATTTAACTTCAATTTGTTGCAAGTTTGAGGGTTGAAAACTTAGCTTCTTATTTAGTGACTAGCTATTCAACAGGGGAAGGGTTGTAAAGGACACGGACAGCATTTCACATCAGCCTCCTCCACTTCTAAATGAGCTAGAGGTACAATCGAAACTAGCATTTTAAATTAATAGCATTTAAATTACTATTACGAATTAATTTTTGTCCCGGGCAATTCTTATCAAAGTTTTCTCAATGTGCATTATCCAATTCTCCTATAGTTTTATCATATGTCTTTGTTATATATAAGCTGCAATTTTTGTTCGACTGCTGTTGTCAACTTAAACATGCGAATTTTCGATCAAAAAAGCTCAAGGCAGCACTCCACACATAAGCACTTGAGTGAATTTGCACTCTCGAAAGCGGAAAATAGCCCTTAGCATAACTGTTGCTAAGTACTCGTAAAAAACCATGGTGCAAATAAACAATTATATTTGTCCAAAATACATCTATTTGTATACATATTTAGGGATAAAAATTTGTGGGAATTGAAATGTCACTTTGTAAACGAGGAGGAGGAATGTATAGATGAGAGGAAAGAAGGGTTATTAATAGACTAATTAAGTAGAAAATTGGTATCCAAATTGGTGACAGTTGAAATTGCTTTGCTGTTCCGATATCTGTTGCAAAATGAGGCGCTCTTTCTCAGCCGATTGGTGCTGCTGTTGTTGATAAGTGTCAGTGGACAGTTTGGGTTGATCTTTCATCAAATCCATAGACGGGACAGGACAGATTATGTTGAGATGATTTACGTGGAGGGGTGTGGCCGTCGAATTTGAAGGAATTGCTACATTTTGGTGCTCCATTGATGCTAACTTATCAGCTGCTCCTAGGATAGAATGTGGCGAAGCCCCTTGTGTAGCGCAATAACTAGCCAGACTTACTTCGTTTTTCGGGTCAATGAGTGAGGGTGGAATAGCTTCGCTGGCTGAGAACTGGCAATTTAACTCGTTGAATGCAGGATTTCTGTTTTGATATAATTTTGCATCGATAGCAGATGAAATGCCATTGTTTGGGTTACAATTTGGGTTTTGTTCAATTAGTTGCTCGTCCTCTCGAAGGTTCAAATCTTCGTCGTCACTGCTACTTTCACCATCACATAGAACTCCGTTCTCAAGATCATCTGGGTGTTTCTGCCCAGTCGGGTCATCCAGATAAGCGCCAGTCATTCGCTTCTCCTTCTGTCGTCGATTGCAAAACCACACTCGCACAACTTCCTTCTCAAGTTGCAAACTATTTGCCAGGGCTGAGATTTCATGTGCGGATGGTTTTGGTTGAATGTGAAAATTGTGCTCGAGAGCATTCTTAATTGACACCTCGATCGATGTCCGCTTCTTTCGTTTTCGTCCTTGCGATGCTATCTTGTCCAAAGCACTCGGGTAGCCGTTATTGTTTTCAGCTTCGTCAAGCCATTTGGTCAACAGTGGTTTCAGTTTGCACATATTTTTGAAGCTAAGTTGCAAAGCCTCGAATCTGCAAATTGTGGTTTGACTGAAAACATTCCCATACAACGTTCCGAGAGCCAAGCCAACGTCTGCTTGAGTGAAGCCAAGTTTGATTCTTCTCTGCTTGAACTGCTTCGCAAATTGTTCCAAGTCGTCATTTGAGGGTGTTTCTTCACACTCGCGTTCCATGCAGTCCAGCAAAGCCGTCTCGTCTAGGGTTCTCCCGTACAGCAGAGATTGGTTAGCATGAACAGCGGCGGCCGCTGCATAGTAGCTGTGGATGGTTGGTGTGGTTGATAACGGGTAGGGAGGTGCAGCTACATTCGGGGGTGGTGAGTCCAATCTTGAAGGTGTCATGTATCCGTTGAAAGGGTGCATACCAGCAGCTGCCAAATGTGACCAAGTATTTGAGCTTGCAAGTGGGTGTCCCATACCAACGGCGGGTTGTGCTCCGTAGATGCTCGAAGCCCCTGCTCCGTTTGGGAAGAAAGTTCCACTTTGGATTAGACATTGCGGGTTGTTCTGATAGGGAAAGGATGTCGCGTTCCATGATAGATTGCTTTCTGGGGATATCAACCATCCTGACCCTCCACTTGTTGTTCCAGCTTGTGGTGGAGTTAAACAAGTACTATATGGCGCTGTTGCCATTGCTCCCAAATCCTTATTATATGCTGAATAAGGCGAGGAGTTTCCGTTCCCCAAGGCAGAATGATGCTGCAATGCTTGTAATCCTGCAGCACTTGCACCCGCCGAGCTCACTGCAGAAGTTGCTGTCGCACATTGTAATCCAGCAGTTGGTTGTGGCATATTGGGCGATATTGTGGATGCTAGATATGAAGTATTGTAATCGGGTGCAGCTGAAGTTGCAACTCCGAAAGTTGCCGAGGACAAATTTTCCCCAAACGAGTTTAAACCGCTGAGACCGGAAGTTGTTCCAGTTGTAGATTGGTTGTAAGAGGGAGAGCATTGCTGAATCGGCTGAACTAATCCAGATGCAACAATTGAGCTGTCGTGAAGTCCAGGTGTAATCACCATTTTGAAAAATTAGCAGGTTTCGACGCGAATATTTAACCGTTTCAATTTTTACAGTTGATCAGCGGGTGATGAAAAAGTTGGAAAAATAAAGCAGCAGGCGGCGAAATGAGACTTTTCCTTTCTTTTCAGTGGAAGTGTCAACAAAATGGAAAAGGTGTTCAATGATAGGATGGCAATGATTGGATCTCGCCTGTGATTGGCTGAGAGTTAGCCGGAGGGGAAAAAGAAAGTATAAGTATTATTAAAGAGTGCCTAGCGTATGGAACTATTTCTCAAAATAAAGAAAAGCTGCTTTCTATAATGTAATTTGAGAAGTGGAAGCTAATAGAGCCGACTAAAATGGCAAGTGAGCAATTTAATTAGCATACAACACCTAACACTTCCTAGCCATTAACATACAGCTAAAATAGCAACAGAGAGATTGAGATACCCTGCCGACATTTCATAGACTAGAAGCCAGTTGATGACATTACACTCAACCCGGATGCTTAAAAATTCGATTTTCAAACTTTTCATATTATATAAGTTATAGCGACAAGAATGTTCTAAGTCTTGACAAACTTCTAACGTTCTGGTAGAACTAGCATCCTAAGGAACGTTTTAATTCGCAGCAACAATTGAGTAATATCTTTCAAACTACGTGTTTTATATCATCCGTTATCAATTTCTTTGATTCATTTAAACTCACAATTAAATCGCTAACATAAATTCAAATTAGTGGGTGCTGCCTTCTAAAAATCCCTACTTAACGAAATAAAAAAGGAGAAAGTCTGAAGATTATAATTGAGCAAAGCCTGCAATCCGAATTTGAAATTGATCAAAAATGCTTAAGCACACACAACTATGTACAATTTAGATACAATATCGGGGATATGATGTTAAGTATCACGTGTTAACTATAACTAAATTGATATTGAACATTTCAAAAATATATTCTCGATTTGACACTACTTAATGAATGGATTGGAATAGCTGGAACAGAAAGGGGTGTGACGCTGCAAGATAGTTTGGAACCTTAGCACCTCAACTTGATTCCTTTACTAGGGCCGAGATTGCCCAAATTTGAGTCATACATAATAGAAATATTGCATTAGCCCCAACCAAAGAATTATCCTCGTCCATTGTTGTCCCGGGAGTTAAGCAAAGCGATACAGGATAATTACCAGGTCCTGTATATAAATAGTAGCAAAGCACTATAACTAAGCTCAAAATTCACGATAAAGTCAGTCTGATTGTAAGGTAAGATTGAGGTTTTACTAAATTTCAGACGTTAAACTAAATATTAGCTGCATTTAGTTGCATTGGTTGTCTTTGTCTACATTTACTATTACACGACACCGTCAAAAATTTTACTGAAAAGTTGAAAAATTTTGGCCCCGACCACAGGACAAGATATCTGTTTTGACGCACGAAAATTTGACCATCAATTGATCACTATCCCAAAAATTTCTTGGAAAACTTTGGAAGAAATTCTACACAGAATTCTTGAAAACTATAATCATTCCAGTTGACGATGCCGACATATGTTGCATTTCAAAAACTACAAGTCCAGTCCAGTTAAATAGTGATTTTAGTCTGCGGCTGTATAGAGTTGTAGATCAATGCGTATCACTTGCGTCGCTATTCCAATCAGTTCATCGTGTTTTCCCTCCGGTACTTCCTAGTGCGCGCATCTCGAATCAGTTTTCGTCTTTCCTCGTTGAGTCTAGGAGAAAATTCAAATTGAGGAGGTCTTATGCTCCAGGGGTCCTGGAAATCCTCCGCAGATCCCCAGCCATATCTGGGCGTATCACGGGCTAATTGAATCATTGGATGGCTAAATTGTCTTCTGCTCATCATTACACCGTCCCGCTTAAGAGGCTGCTGTCCGCCTCTCTTCATTATAGAGCCGCGATCTGAAAAATCGAATAAAACCATTTGGTTTGACGCAATGACCAATTCATTACCTGGAAGTAGATGGATAAGGGGATATGAAATTAGAGGTGGGTGGGGCAGATAATTGAGGGGGTTGAAGTTGAGGGGGGGGGGGGGGTCAAAACCGCAAAAAAATAATTTGACACCATTTATTAATGTCTTCTCGAAAGCTACAGAGAATTCAAATACTCAGGGCTATCTGGGCATTCCGTTTTTGAGGCCAAAAGGCAAAAGCGTCCGACAAAAATCGTTCATACGAAAAATCGCATAAAAAGGAAGCAAGACTTCATTTGAGTGCAATTAAACATAACCCAATAAAGCTGCGCAAGACCTGCTTGTCGTAAAAGTTGAATAAAAACAGATAAATCAATAAAGCAAAGACGTCGCAATTCTTTTTAAAACTGTGAAGAAAAACAAACAATGTTTTATATTTCTTGTCCAGATTGAAAAAACTTAATGCGAAGGGGCTCAGATAATAAGCATAATAAGATGATGTCAATGAATATGACTTTGCAACTATGTCGTGTAAACCGAAATTTAACGTCAGACGTCATAACCGAAACAAACATACCCAACAAATTCAAAATGCCAATAAAAACATAGCCAGCAGATTGCCGGAAAATAGCCGCGACAGACGCTTGGGGCCTTCCATGAATTGAAACAACTAAAGAGATTAGATAGACAGATCAACCACCAGTCCTTCAATAGACCACTAGACTTTTTGGGTTAGCTTTGGACGGTCGTTTTTATGAGACACATAAGCTCTATAAGGAGAAAGCCCCAATAGGGCTTTTCACAACTAGGATCTTTTCCGTTTGTGCCCCCTCAGCTTAGTGGGTGCATATTATTTGCACCCCTCAGAAGCACGTGCAATATTTTTTTACAATGGCTTACTATGTAACGGCAAGTGCTTTGTAACTGGGGGCGCATAACGTACTGGGGGGCAAAAACTGAGAAGATCCCAAAATTAATATTCGAAATCAAAAACTCAAGACTCTAATAATCAAGAAACATACCCGGCAGATTGCCGGAAAATAGCCACCGTTGATTCCAATAAGCATGATTGGGATTGCACGAATAGAATATATTGAAAAAAAAAAGATATTTGTACAAAAACATTTTTTAAGTCTGATTTATTTTGATGGTATTTCGTAGTTGAACATACCTTTGTTTCTTAGAGAGAGGCTACAGGGGCTGCTATCATAACCAAAAGCATTAGAGATGCTAAATAAGACTTATAGGAACGACGTTCAAATAGCGGGTATCCAAAATTGGGCTTTATGGGTTTATCCCGTTTCTGTTTCTGAATTCAATTTTTTATACTGACTCTGTTCATTTTGAATTGCTTTACTGGGCAAGTGATGTGCAAAATCACTTTTAACAGAATGAGAGAAGAGAGAAACTAGCCTAAAGAAGTCAAAAATATTTCACGCAAAATGTTGAAAAAGCGGCAAAATGAGCTAAAGCAAAACATTTTTTTCTTCGACGAAAAAAAAATAGGAGCGGTATAATAGCCGGATGAGAAGATGAGGGCGGCTATTAATTAGGGCATATATGTTTGGCACTACTTAGCTGCACCCTATTGACCTTTAATAAGTAAATGTTCATAAAATTTAAAGTCCCATAAGTGAGTTCAGAAGTCATTTTTTGAGTGAGGTAAGTCATTGGAAAAAGTCAATTCCAAGAAGTCAGGGTAAGACGAAACAAAAATCTGTTAGATGAAGTAAAAAAAAATTAGGAGCGCTATAATAGCCGCCTGGAATTGAGGACGCGGCTATTAAATATGACCGAACAAGAATTTCAGATTTCTATTTGAAGAAGTATGTTTTACGGATTTTCAATTTAGATGAAAATTTTTGATAATAAAAAATTAATAACATAAACCGAATAAAGCCGGACGAATTGCTCTCGAATTAGAAAGGGGCAAATGCTAGAGAAAAATATTCTTGTAAAAACCTAACTGTGGTATTAGCTAACTCCATATACTGCTAAACATTTAGAGCTTAGAGGCCTCGAACCTACTATCTCCAGAACCGCGATCAGGCATGCTACCGTTGCACCAACACTCTGCTGAAGTAGCAGCTTTGTCAGCTCGATATACCACAAGCTGGGTTATTACATTCTCAGTTAACCTCAAATCCTTCAATTAAAGTATCAAAAATCGTTTTGAAGTGGAGAAAGTCACTTTTGAGAGGTAAGTCGCCATGTGTGACCAGAACTTGATCATGCGAATGAACCAAAAGGCTCGCTCCAATAATAGTGAAAATGACCCAGCTCATTCGAAATTGTATGAATGACCGAAAAACAAATTTGCATTCACCTGACTTTAGAGGCCAGAAGAAAAATCTTGAAAGAAAAAGAAAGAAAGAGAAGGCCATAATAGCTGCGCTCACCTATCGCAATATTAAAAACCAAGTATATTGCAATACAGCTACGCTTAGCACCTATTTGATACATTTCAAGCACTAAATAAACTTAATCGATAAAAAAGAAAGAATTTCTGACTAGCATTCCGTCCGAAGCTGCACTCAAACCAGGCCGAGCTAGCTTTCGAATCCATTATTTTTATCCTAAAATTTGACCTTTTGTATTCAGACAATAAGATGAGGGGCGCTACCTATGGTCTCTCCAATTATATTGTTGGTCTTCTTGTCGAACTCAAACTGTTCCTGAATGGCCTCCCTTTCCAGTTTCTGTTTTCGCTTCAACTCTGCCAGTGCCGGACTGCTCTTGGAGGGGTTCACATGTCTGCTCTTCGTTCCATAGAGAACCAACTTAATGTTTGTGACTTCCGCTTTGAACTTGTTTGACTGAATGTAGCTAGGTCGGAGAGAATCGTCATAGGAGAACTTTACTTTCCAATCGCCGGTCGCGGGTTCGCCTGAAAGAATTATAGTTCAAATTAATCATCTTGCACATTGATATACTTCGATTACATCACAGTTGTTAAAAGGTTTAGCATTTGAAAGCGGTTAAATGAATTACGGTTACATATCGCTATGGCAATGACCTTTACAAAAACACATTATCATCAACTATTTACTTGAACAAATTTGTTTTATTAATTGCTTTCAATTAACTATGGTCGAACAATTGCTCGGAAACGGGAATAAATTTCCCCTTGTACCGCAAGTCAGGGCTCCCCACCAATTTTTGATCGCTGTGAACCTGAAAGACCACTAAAGCTCTAAAATACGCTGCACCTTGTATTCGGGATTTAGTAGTTCATCCAATTTGAGGACGACGGGTCAAATGGTCAGCCAAAATATTGATGGCACAAAAAATTGCATAAAGAAAGACGTTCGGCAAATTACTCTCAAACGAATGGCGAGTGGTCCAACCTTCCCAAAACATCCCATGTGATTAAACCTCCTCAGCAGTTTTGGTGACGTTTACTAGTTTAGTGAGATTAGTAGTGTTCTAAGAGCACTGGAGAAAAAGTCAGTTACAAACTTTGAGAGAAATTAAATTTAGCCGGCAGATTGCTCGTCAATAGCAGCCAAAGATACTGTTGAAACCCCTACCACCAACACCAAAGACAAAAAACCTATTCAAAAACTGAAATTGATTTCAAATTCTACTCTTATTTCCAAATCAGTTTTGAAACACTGACGTATATCAAGCAAAATGGTCTCTTAATTATCGAGCTTGGGTGACTGCTATTGAAAATCAACTGGAGATAAAGTTCTCAATTTAGATTTAGTGCGTCCAGAAGTCAAATAATTGAATGATGTATGTCATTTTGATGAATAAATTTATCATACGAGTGATAACTTTTACCAAGACGGCAATAAATGAAGTCACACACGAATTCAGCAACATTTTTTCGTCCCTTTTCTGGCCAGATTTTGGAAACTGTCCTGAATAAAACTACCACTCACTCACTGACTGACTCACTCACTCGCGGTTATTTTTCCCGACAACGTCAATCTCAAATGAATTTTATACAATAGGAGTTTAGAGACAAACTTTAAACTTTAAGGAAAACCAAAGCAGAAACTAAAATTACAAACATTTCCAAAAAAACTCGATTTTTACGAATGTCATTAAAATAAGTGGCATGAAAATTAATGAAACACTCAACTGAAACATGAACTCTCTTACATCTATTGCACTATTTATCAATAGCAAGCATATATCAATTATAATGAAAACAATTGATGCGGACCACGCAACAAATGTAGAAACAAATGCAGGCAACAATTAAACGTCCAAAAACCTTCGAAAACAAATGTGGTCCAAGCCAATTAAATAATTATCCTGTAACTTAAACCAATAAATAGATTCAATTAGAGAGCAAAAGGAATTAGAAAAGTGAACAACCTCACTGACCTTATCCATATTAACATAATTATCCAAAAATTTTGAAACAACAAAAATAACATGGGAAAACTTACTGACAAAAACTCAATAGCATTTGAAAAAGTTTGAGTTTCCTTTTATTTGTGACTCCAAAAAACTAGACGGCAAAACTCCCTGTAGTACAGGTAGTTTGATGCAAAACAAGAGCAAATGGCAGAAACTCTCATCAAAATGGGTTCATAAAGAAAAAGCAGATGAGAGCGAAAGGAGATGACGATGGACAAAACCGAAAAATAATGTTCTCCAAAAATGTCTCTGGCAACATTCTCTACAAAAGTCAGAAATGCAATTTCCCCATTATTATTCAAGTAAAAATGTTTAAAACAATTAAAAATGCAAAGAACAAAAAACAAGAAAAGAAATTTGTATAATTTATTTGTATATTGAGAAGTGCGATGTCCAGCCTTCAAATGTGAGCTCACAGAGCAAACAGAATAGCCCTTAGAAAAGAAATTAACAAAAGCGAGAAAAAACTAAAAAAAGAGAAAAAACTAGTAAAATCGCTGGAAAAAACGGACAAAAATTGGAAAAAATTCCTAAAATTGACAAAAAATTCAAAATAATTATCAAGAAAATTGAGATACTAATTTCAACTACATGCCACGACAAAATCAAGAAGAATGCATAAACTTCCATAAAACCATTACGCACGGCACACTGATTTTAAAAACTAGCACAAAATTGAATCTAAAAGTAACATTTGCTTCAGATGGTCAAAAACTTTTGCACATTATTGCTTCAGATGGTGAAAAATTCTTGCATATCATTACTATACCTAATTGAGAGCAACACCTTTGAGTGGACAAATTGGAGTTAAAACAAAAACCATGCCCAGAATTAGCGGAAAGCAAACCAATTGCCAGAAAATAGCCGCCATTAATTCCTATAACACCGATTGGGAATGAAAGAACAGAAGTGCGAACTATTTCGAGTTCATTTTATTGTTAGAAAACCTCCCGATATTTAATGACAGGATACGGGGGCTATTAGCAATATCAATAAGCATTAGAGATCGTAACTGTAGCTTAAAAGAACAAACTTCAAGTAGCGGGCATCTAAAATTGGGCTTTAGGGGTCATCCAGTTGAACGTTTAAATATTTGCTTTTGTTTTTATGACTCCGTTCATTTTAGATTGCTTTCCTAAGCAACTGCTGTTTAAAAGCACTTTGAGCAGAATAAAACTAGCCTGAAGAGGCCAAAAATATTTCACGCAAAATGTTGAAAATGCGGCAAAATGCTGCAAAGCGAAACAAATTTTTATTCGACGAAATAAAAAAACAACCGGAAGACTCCGGAACTGACTCGAATTACATATCCACTTAGGCACCAGACAAATACTCACTTCTTTATGAAAACAAGTTCCTCTACTTATTTATGATTGTTATTTTGAAACAATAACAGAAAAATCTAATCTGTTAAAATAAGATAAAAATTTCAGAAAATACCGTCACAACTTGCGACCCCCAATAAATTATTGGTCGAAAAGTTGCAATTAAAATTTGTTTCAATCGATAACTAAAAGTTTCTCTGCTTATTCATGATCGTTATTCTTAAACAACAACAGTAAACTAAACATGAGAAAAATCTTCTGTTAAAATATCAAACAAAAATTTCAGATAAAAACGTCACAACTTGCGCCCCCTAAGAAATTAATGTTACGAAAATTACAATTAACATTCGTGTTATTCGATAAACGACCACCAATTGAACAAAAACTATAAAACGGTGCACACGGAGAAAACAGAAACAAAAAGAAACAACATTTATAGTTTACAAAACCCTCTACAAAATGCTAAATGCTGCTTCACAACCTTCAAAACACTTAATGCTGTTTCCCATCAATTATTCAGTGCTAATTGCTTTTCTGCTCAATTGGCTATCCAACCAATGCCTGTCAGAGACCCACTAACCAACAATTAAAGCAAACAAAAGAAAACATGAAAAATTAGAAAAAAATGGTATCCTTTATTTTATAATATAATCTGACCTACATAACCTTGACCTGTCATCTCTTAACATCAGCACCAAGTAAACAGCTCCCAATTAACTAGGGAACAAGAAAACCACAGCAAAACACAATCAGAAATTTGCATCATTTCTCAAAAAACACACGAAATTGAAAAAATTTGATAACTTCATTTTTTTTAACAAGCACAACAAAAAATCGATTTTAATTAAATCAATTGATCATCAAATGCACTAAAAAATTAACCTTAACAAAAAAGAAAGGCCCCAATTGCTATAAAAAATTGAAGATTGCGAAAAGTGCTAAAAAGGCGTTCAACAGGTCAGAATTGCAAAGCAAAAGGAGCTCAAAATTTCATCTTAGTCTAATATTTGCCTCAAATATTAAAAATGCTTCCAAACTTACGTTTGTTAGCCAAACTGAGTCAGGAAAACAGTTTTGGAAGAAAAGTGTAAACAGAAAACCGCTTTGAAAAAGCCGCACGTGATCAAAACATCTCGCTCGCGTAGTGAAAAATTTCACACGCAGCCTGTGAAATTGTATCCTGTGAAAAGAAAAGTGGCCGATTAAAAAATAGATCACCATAACTCTTGGAGTCGTAAAAAGAAGCGCAACTATAGTCTGCTGAGAAACCTGTAATAATAACCTCGCTCTCTCAAAAACGATATGAACGAAAAGCACTCTCTTCTCTTTGCTCTTCAATTCGTTCAGCCGTTTGATCAAAACATTTAGTTTTCACATGCGGCATTGACTTTTACATCCTGTTTGAGGCCGACAGGATGTAAATAGGATGTTCACTCCAAAAACTTTTGATCGATACTCTTTGGACTTTCACTCCAAAAATTTTTGATCAAAAAATACGCTCCACCAATACTCCTCTTCGAGTCTTAAAAAAGACAGCGCACCAATACAATTCAAATTCTTTGAATTGCAGAAAAATCGCGATGAAATCATCGACAGCCCCTTTCGTAAGTTAAATGCTTAGTTATGAACCCTTCGGGTAATTGTTTGCAAATAATATCAAAAAAAATTTCAATCTGAGTGCAATGTATACGCATGAACACTTCGCATAATTTTTTGCACATATCTCTTAAATTGATATCTCTTAAATTAATTAATATAAAACTTAGAGAAGTGCGTATATGGCAGCGATATGGTTTATAATTATTTATAAAAATACAAAATTAAATTAATTGTTCAAAAACTATACTTTAACGCGCCTTCCTATTACATTAATTCTGTCACTTTTTCTGTCGGCTTCACTTACCTAAACTTTGAAGCAACTTTTTAAGCTAGCCCCTCATTGTGTGAATCAAACAGAACCAAGTATTGGACAAATGTCTCTTCTTATGGGGTGACCAATAATTACGTTTCAATATTTATTGGACATATAATTATCAATAAAAATATTCCTGAAGAGCTTGTGAAGATCTTCCTGTGCTGATAAATCCGAGATCGAGAGGGTGAAATCAATCAGTTGACAAAATCAGAAACAAGAGTTTATTTGTTAATGAAAGACAATGTACTACTTATTTAATTGGAGCCATTGGTTTTGATTCAGTTTAGGATTACGCTGAAATGCATTACATACAGCATTATTTATTTTCTACTTAGTTGACATTCGATAGACGCTTTTTATTACTTCACTTAACCCACAATTATGCTAATTCAGCATCAACACACAATATCAAGTTCATCCATGTCGCACTGAAAGAAAGTGAACATTGCAAATGTAGCCGGGTTGCTGCATTTCAACACATGAGAAATTATATGACATTTCACAACATAAAGAGACGTGATCCGGAAAATCGATGTTTGATTAGGATACGAATAAAGACACACACGTACAGATATAGATGCAGCAAAACTACTCGGGACCGCATATTTTTCTTTTTCGTTTTTTTTATCTTTGTTTGTTTACTAGGCATTTTATTTCCCACTTCAGATAGTGAGTTCTGAAGCAGTGCGTACGCACAATCACAAATACTGAATCCCTATAATTATCTGTTGCGGTACCTGTAAATCCATGAAAAATTGATCAGTAGCCCCTCAGTGGGATAGTAATTCCCATAAAATAGGACAATATCAGTGGATAAGGTAATCTATTATCTCGCAGATTGTCTGCACATATTTTAGCACTACTATTTATTCAAAGAGCCTTGAAAAATCAACTGTCATAATATTCAAAACAAAAATCAATTTTGAACGTAGTTGACGCATGTACATCCTTCAATGTATTAGGGCTATTTTTTGTTAAATAGAACAGACACATATATTTGATCTGAACAAAGCAGAAATTGGGCTAACGGGAGAGAGTTATGAAGATAGCCTAAGTTATTAAAGTTAAGTTAGAAAGCACGCTTAAAGAAGTTAGGCAGAGTTAAGTAGTTAGAGATGAGTGTTAGTTAAAAAGTTAGTTGTGTTTAGGGGTGATTTGATTTTGGTGATAACGAGTATTGATTTTGAACGGCTGTATGAACAAAAGTTAGCGTCATTTATGGAATCAGCTCCCAGATAAAATCAACAAGCCCTCACAAAACCACTGCAGGCCTTATTGACACCTATTCAACAGGCCTCTTAGTACACAACAATACACAACTTAGCACAGCGCCCAACTTACACAAAGCACCCAAAGCTCACTTACCCCACTCTCCGCCATTCCTCTCCCCTCTTCCCTAATTTTTATCACTACCACCCCTCACCCGCGCCCTCCCTCTTACTTTCAACCCTGCACATTAAACCCAATCGCTCTTAGTATAAAAGCATGACCACACTTTTGACTTGAGATGATCCCTATAGTCTCAGCTTATTGTAAGTAACAGTCATTTCAGGCAGGCCGTTTTAATTGAAAAGGATATTAGACCTTCACTTGGAATTGCCCCACACCCAGATGCATGCCAGCATAATGTGTGAAAAGTAATTACAGATATATCTAAACAATCACTCTAACTAAGGTGCCTTTAAACCACCAATTCTAATGGTTGCTGTGTTGTTTTAAATTAATCCAACTTGGGTATTGTTTCTAAAAGCTACTCTGAAATAACCTTTAATTGGAAAGAGCTTCCAGCTTTTGATTAGTTGATAAAAACAGAAAATGAAAAATAATGCATGTAGTAAAATCCAGTTGATAACACTACCAGTCAACTATCGAGATGGTTCATGAAGCACAGAGAAATTTTAGAAATAACTTAGAATTTAAATTAGCAGAAAACAGAACGTTTTGCCTCCCAACCACGCACTCGAAAAGTTTGAATCAAAAGTTTAACGAATGCTTTTTTGGTCTTTTTGCAGTCACAGACAAACCTAGTAGCAGCACTCTAGCGTATAGCAGATACAACAGATATCCTCAGTGGAACATAAATAATCCCAAAAACTACTTTTGAGAGTCAAATAAACAAAAACAAACTCCACACTAAAATGACTATACACACCACTCAGTTTCAAATTGCCGATTAGAAGTGAGAATGACGTCGCAAAATTTTGATATTTATTAGAAAAAAAAGACGGTCACTAGCTCGAGCAGCTATTGACAAGAAAATCGTTACTCCAAGATAAAGATAGCAAATTACGCCTTTGAGCTCTATCAGATGAAAATGACAGCTGAAAAGGTTTTGATTCGTTTATTTCAGTCGGGCAACAAGCAGATATTATTTACCTTTGAGCCTGACCTTATTAGGTTTGTACATGTAACAAGTTTCGGGTGCATGATTCCAGAACGCATATCACCGGAAACGCACGCATCATAAACTACTCACGAAAGACCCTTCCAGCCACAGAAAACAGAAAACTTTGGAGGTTGTTTTCAAAAAAATCTTTTGCTTGTCATTTACACATGTAACTTCAAAAACAATAATACGAAACAACGAATTTTACTTTAATTCGGGTTTTTGAATCTGAAAATTCGTAACTAAGAAATTTTGAATTTAGCTTAAAAAATCATTTAAAAAATGAAAATTCTAAGGCTCCTGTATGCGTGAAGGTATCAACCATAACTACTATCTCAACTTCTTATGCTTCGCCATATTTGACATAATGGCGGTTTTTATTTGGAAAATTTTTTGACCACACCACAAATTTGAGTAAAGATAGACATATTACTGAAAAACTCGCTGTGGACCCTAATGAACGAAGTTGGAGTAAATCAGTTCGAGAAAAATAAAGAATTGTCGAGAGCCTAATTTTTTTCCAAGTATCAAAAAGTGCTCTGATTTGATCCGCAGTTTCATTAGATTTGATAAATATGCTGATCTCACTCTATAAATTGAATGACCGCAAGCGCAATACAAAAAAAACAATTAGCAGTAAACTCTAAGGAACTTTGAAATCTTATTGCATGAGAAAAAATTGACGACAGCCTAATTTTGTTCTCAAGCGTTAAAAAGTGATTCGATTTGGTCCGCATTTTCATTAGATTCGATAGATATGGTGAATTCGCCTCTAGATTGGAGGATAACAAGATCAATACTAATAGCAGTTGGCAACATACTAAGAACTGTGAGCGCACTCGTTTAAATTTGCAGAATGAATTCTAAATTCATTTGAAACAGTCAGAAATCAAACGTGAAGTGGTGACTTCCGTAAAAACGAGAAAGTTGAATAAATTGTACAAAATGAGAGCGCCTATGAATAGCCTTTGAAGCTGACGGCAGCCATTACCCATAAGCGACTAAGGGCGACCGAAGTTGTCTCAAATGACTGGCGAATGGTTCGCTTCTATATTCACAATGTTATGCCTATCTTCACTTAGTAGGCGCAGGAGCGGCAAGATTGTGTTAAAAAGTGGGGGTCACACTTAAAATGTGGGGGCCAAAGCCCCTCACAATATGAATTTATGTTTAAAAGTTCCACTGAATTGCATACTTACAGAATAGTAATGTTCTAAGATAACTGCTGAATGAATAAATGCTCTCTGGCTTTTACCGTTTTTCTTCTACCAGCTTATCCCGTTTTTCAACACAAAGTACCAAAAATTGGAGGACGTAAAAATATTGGATGTACGAAAAATAGCATTAAAAACAACCGACTAACGTCGGACGAATTCTTCTCGAATGACGGGCGAGGCAAACAATTTAGAAGGGCGCATAGGCTAGAGAAAATTTTATGGTTCAAAAACTACTAACCGTGAGGGGTTAACCCTCGACATCCTGGATACGAGTCTTCCACATTAACCACAAACGTACACGCGCTATGTACGGTTAAAGCTGGCAATCGGTTTTAATTTAGCAACAAACTTTATTTCTGAATGCGTGCAGTTCAAATCACTCAGAAAATCAAAAAGTCAAGCATCCAAAAGTGACTCACGAAGTGAAATCGAAAGATGGTTCTAGAAGAAAACGGTCACCTGAAAATTTTGCATTAAAAAGACACGCATGTTTACAGTATTTGCTTCAAACTTCGTTCAAGAGCTATCAAAGACCGTGACGATTACAATTGAAAAAGTTTTGAGAGCCATTAAAAAAATCACGCCTACGTAGCTTCCAACGTGCTAAAAAAACTAGTGATATCGTCCTCAAAATGGCGCGTCTGAGGAACTACGAGCCAAATATTTGGACAAGTGAATCGATTCTTATTTCTCTCACCCCAGTGAAGAAAAGAGACAAATGGCCATGTTAGGAGTGGCGCGGATGAGTTGTCCTTGAAACGTGGCCTCATGAGAATGGAGGTGAATCCGTTAGGAGAAGTGAGTTCCACTTGTACGGCGCCTCTAAAGGAGGCCTCGTAGGAGGTGATGACGACCGCGTGCTCAACATAGTTCACCTCATCTATGCACTGCTTGCCATCAAATGTGAAAATCAACTGGTCATCGCTGTCCATCTTGTGCATAGCCCTGCAAACAAGGTTCATCCTATTTTTTTTTTGGTTAGTAACCATCAATCCATAATCCAAATTTTAGCTTCTAGCTTATTTCTTGGGAAACAAAAACATAACTGACTAACGTCAGGCGAATTGCTCTCAATCGACCGGTTGGCTTCGGTAGTAGCCAGCTTCGGCTTAGGGATGCTGGCATTAGGGGGGGGGGGGGGTGATATCGATGTGTGTGGGGATTTGGTTAAGCGATGGGGGGGGGGTAGTGTTGTGAGAAAGCTGGACGAGAGGGGGTCCAAATCGCGAGAGAGGTCGGAGGAGGGTTGACGCGGGGTGTCGGGAGGGGGTTGGTGGGGGGGGGGGGGGTGACTGGGCGGGAGAGGGGGGTTTCTGAGGGGCGTCAAACTTTTAAGACTAAGAACCGCCCTCTCACACCCTGAAATTGTTTCAAAACAGTTTTGTTGAATACGAGTAAAACGGAAGGGCTAGAAAGGCGGAAGGCTCTAAGAGAGCTGCTCAGCCACGTAATGCCCACCGAGCGCGACCTGTTCATCCAATTTTTGAGGAAAAAAATTAGAAGGGTTGTAGAAAACTGATCAAGCGAAAAATCGAATAAAAAGGCCACATGACTAATATAGTTGCTACAAACTCTGAGAGCAATTAAAATGCAGGATAGAGTAAAAATCGTAAAAATTAATCTTTACGAATAATTTCAAATTACGTTTTAATTATGCGTTTCATGCTGACAATGGTTAGCGTGGTTATAGTATGTTAACCAACAATTGTTCGAATATGAGAGTTATCATTTCGTATGTTATCTCTTCTGTATTTCTTTCTGTCATAATTTCTATGAGGAGGTAAAAACTTAATACTGATCTAAAGACAATTTTGCATTGCATTTCGACACAAAAATTAATTTTCACTTTATTCTGGTGGTTAAGGATCAACTAACAGCAGCACAGCACAGCAACTGCAGAGATAATGTTCTGGTTTAGCTTATAGAGTTACTTCTATATTAAAAGAATTGGTGTTAGGAAAATTTGTGAAAAACGAAAAAACTTGCACAACTTCACCCTTTCCATTAGATTAACCATTCGAATATATTGAACTACAAAAATTAGTAGAAACACGCATATAAAAGCAGCAAAGTAACATGGCAATGACAATCTGAAAAGATCAACATTGCTCTTTCGAAGTTTGGGGTGTGGAAAAATGTAAACCGAGAAGAGTGAGACGACGAAACAAAAACGAAAACCAATATCACCACAATATAGCTTGGCTCAGCTTACAGCTTTGGACCTATAAAGAGAGCACCTATAATTAATTTGATATGAGTTGCTTCTTACAGAAACACTTGAACTTAATAGCTGTCAGGTCGTTGTCAACTAGTACCTTGAGAGCTAAGAAGAGATGATCTCTTAACACTCCATGAGACATACTATATACCAAGGACAATTTACCTTGCTCACTCGATACCTCCTCCCATAGCTCAGAGAATCTCGTATTTATTTGTAGCACCCGAAAACAAATCTACAACTTATCCCACGCATCTTTACAAAATACCGTCAGAACACTGCTGCCGTGAAAACTTTAAGTGTCTATGTACAAAACAGTACAAGTTCAGTTTGTGTGTGCTTATAACTGTGATGTGGACTATGGCTACTGCAGGGACACGGAGGGTAGTGTTAGTAGTAGTAGTAGTGAAAGCAGTGTTGAAAGTAGCAAGAGCAGCAGAACTAGCACTAGCAGCATAGGCAGATTGAGATGAGGGTGGTGGGATTAAGGCCAATTCCAATTCTGATCTCTTTAATACCCCGCGAGACTCGACCAAACTGTCCATCAATACAACTCCCACTGCCGCTATTGCTCTTGTGCTTAGTTCTACAGTTCCACTTATACTTATTATACTTGCGCCATTGCCAAACACAACATACAATCTCTCATTCTACATATGTACATGCTCACTGTACTCAATGCAAAAAGTGATGCGATCACTGCAGAAAATAATCTTGTATCTTCCACTCATACACTAGATGATATAGCTACCCAGAATCACTCCAGCTGCACTTTTGGCCCAATCCAATATCGGGAGTAATAATCGTTCCAATGTCCTATTCCTCATTTAAAATATCCCTTAAGCCCACCCGCGCCCTGCCAACATTGTACTGCCGCATGTGATATATTTAATTGCAGCCCAATTCAGGCTCCAAACAGATCACAGCTCAAAGGCTACCACAGACTAACTGCCGCTCAGTAACTAACAATCACTCACTCACTTATAACTGAACTCAGACCTACTAACCTTGCCAAGACTGAAAAGAAGTTACTTACTTGAGCAACAGTGTAATGTCATGCTAATTAATCATCTGTATTCAAACTACTGTCCATCACAAAACAGACACTCTTTTAGAATAATATTGTTTCTATTAACCTTTAAGATAGGCAGTCCAATCTATACAGTGTAAAAAGTAGACTGCCAGACAGACATAGGCTACATCATAAGCGAACACACAACCAACAAGACAGGAAGGAAGAATTGCTAACTTTCACTTAATTCCCTAACTCCCAGGAGAAAAGCCTCAATTGACCCTCATCAAATCATCTAGATACAACAAACAACTCTAAATCAATATGCCGTTAAAAGCATGCCATAGACATACAAAACCAAAACATATCCGGCGAATTGTCAGAAAACAGCCGCCGATGTCAAACACGGAATTTATATAAGTGTCAAAGTGTATTCTAATTTGTTGCGCAGTTTTCGGTTCGATTCTAAAATTAAACTAAATTCGGCTTCTCAACTCAAGGCTATTAAGCTTAGTACATACAATATGTGATAGAATTTAAAAACTATTTAGTTGAAACAGTGAACAAAAAACGTGATCAAAAGGTGAAGTGAATTAAATACATAGGCGGTCAGGTCCTGAAATGCAGTCCAAAACAGTTTTCGGGAAAATAGCCGCGATAGACGCTTGTGCCCTTCCATGAATTGAAACAACTAAAAAAATAAGATAGACAGACTTTTTGGGTTAGATTTGGACTGTCAATTATATGACACATACGGCCTATAAGGAAAAAAACCTAAAAGAGAAATATTCAAAATTAAACAACCGAATAAACGTCGGAGGAATTGCTCTCGAACGACTAGTGGGAGCTGTAATCAATTGCAACCTGCTTCATTCGAGGGTGGGGGAGCCTAAATGGGACTAAGAAGTTCAATAGTGGGCTGCAAATAACCACATTAGAGGTCAAGACATACCACTATTACGTTTCTAAAAGAAAAATGGCACCAGTTTCCGCGCACTTTTCATTTGACTTTTAGAATTAAATTGCCGCCAATTGAGTTCAGCTGCTTGAAATCGTGATTGAGAGAGAATTTTAGATCACGCGAAACGCAAAAAGTCAAGGGCGTAAAAGTCACTCGAAAAGTCAAAACCGTCAAGCGAAAATTTTGCATAAAAAAGACACACATGTTTACAATAATTGCTATGGAGTCAGTTCAAGAGACATTAAAAACTCTAATAATTAAAGACTAATACTCAAGAATTAGGGCATATAAATTTCGCATTCCTTAGATGCACTGTCGATCTTTAACTAGTAATAATTCATAAATTTTAAAGTTCCGTAAGTGAGTTCAGAAGTCATTTTTTGAGTGCGGTAAGTCACACACTAAGAGCAGAAATGACATCACGCACACAAATTTTAACTGTAAAGCAGTAGCAGTCACTGAAGTCACTGAAAAGTCAATTCCAAGAAGCCGGGTCGTAAGAATAATCGATGGAGACGAATTAAAAACCAAGATGTCCCCAATAATAGCCGCTACCGCTTCGTAATTAAAAACTATTACTACAAAAAACTAAGTAATAAGCAAAAAACGGGGCCAATTGGACAAAAAACGGCTAAAATGGTTATCTACATGCGCACTCTCTCAAAAAACACATTTTTCAAAGTCAAAAAGTCATTCACTGATCGAAGCGCATGATCAAAGAAACTTCTCTCGCTTAGAAAAATAGTTCACACGGCTTTTACTCTCATTTGCTTTTAGGCCAAAAACGCCGTCTGAACGAATTGTGCTGTCGTTAAAAAACCTTAAGAAAACCAATACTCTTTGAGTCGTAAAACCAAGAGCACCGCAATATAGCTCCGCACAGCTTCGCAGCTTTAAAAAATACAGCTTCGCAGCTATAAAAAATACAGCTTCGCAGCTTTAAAAAAATACAGCTTCGCAGCTATAAAGCTGTACTCAATTGGTATCTAAGAACTCCCTCAGTAATAAGCGTCTTATCCACCTCAATGTCTTATGCACCTCAATTTCTCGTTCTCTCGAAAACAGAAATATGAACAGTACCCAAACCACTCCCAATTTTTTCAACCGTTTCATTTCCTGATTCAAAATTTACTCCAATAAATTGATTAAAAAAACCCTCCTCCAATTCTCCTCTTCGAATCGTGAAAATAGAAGATAGTGGACGACTATTAAACAACAAAGGGAATATTTCTCGATACCAAACGGAACGGAATACTGACCACAATCCCTCGTCCACTTCGCCCACCGTGCACTGTTTGCGTTCTGGCACCGTAGTCCAGTTCTTTGCTGCCAGAATCATTTTGGCTGCATTCATGACTCCAAACCCGAAATCGTGACTCACAGTGCGGCCGTCTCCATTGAACTCCCAGGCTCCTCCCTCCCTCTTCGCATCAGCGTCATCTGGATTGGGTTGATCACACGTCTCTACTATGATATGTTGCACGTCTCTCCAGGTGAGAAGAGGACTAAAAACAATCAATCCTCACCGAGAAATTATTGATAAAATAATGGAGCGTTGTGCGCTTCAGCATAAGATTCGCACTATCACAATGTAAAAAGACCAGAAGTAATTTTTAGCATAATTAAGGAGTCGAGCGTGTGGGTTGGAATGAGGTGGACTGGGTGGTTAGGGATGTCAACCTTTCACAAAAAGAAATTAAAGGTAGGAGAATTCATCTTGGAATTTTTTTTAGTTTATTTAAAATTTGGTTAAAATAGTTGATCATTTTTCTTTTTCTGTAAATTTTAATAAGTCAGGGTTTCGCAAGGTCAGATGCTTGTGAGGACCACATGGTCCCGTCCATCTGCCCTCTTCTGGTTCATTTAATAATGTTCTTGATTTTTTCATTATTTTTTATGTATTAAACGAACCAAAGAAATTTATTATTCTTCCTCTTCATCCTCGAAAGTTTGGGTTAATCGCATACTCAGAGATTAGGCTTAGCGAATAGAGTAAGGCAACAACAGCAAAGAGACTAAATGCCCTGCTGGCTTTACCCGTTTATCCCTTTCTGAGGACGAGAAATCAAATGATCAGACGAAAAAAAAAACGATCAGACGAAAATATTGGGCCGACGAAAACGGTAGTACGAAACATTGCGCTACTACCAGCAGGACAAAAATAATTGCGTCAACTGTTTGAGACAATTATAAATCTTCACTTAGAATAGACCAGGCTATTGCGCAATGGGTTGGAGTTTTCTTGCAGGCACCCATGCTCATTCTAAGACACACTGATGAAATTATAAATTAGCCCACCTTCCATATATTTACAACTATTTCTGATGGCAACCTATCAACATATGTCCAAGATGTTAGCACGCGACATTGTGCGCTTATTTTTATTTATCTAAAAATCACCGAAGCATCCGCAAATTTTTAATTTGGGAAGCTTTACACAATTTCCATTACTCCAAAATTGACTCTTGTGCCTTTTCACAGATTAACTTTCCTTTCGAAATGTAAAATCGGACAAACAATCAATTGCATTTATGTTCGAGCTGACACAGGTTATAATTTTCTCACATAAATTTTGAGGAATGCTCACATAATTTATAATTTAGTACATTACATAATTCCCCTAATTGTTTCCTTACAATTGCAACTTATGTTGTTCAATTGTATTTTCCATAAGCCTCTTTAAATGGAATTATTTATGGAAAGGTTTATCCGACTAGTTCAGCTTTTTGTGTTATTGAGGCTTAGTAGCCATCACAGCTCACAAGTAATATTTCCTTAATTGATTTTGAGGAGTGGGTAAATGTAGTGGGAAAGATGTGAATAATTAATGTCTGGAAAGTGGTGGAGTGAAACAAAACGGAGCTGATTTCTCTCACTCTGTCAATTAGCTACAATTAGGGCATAAGCAGGGAAGGGGTGGTGGAGTGACCTGACCCGTTAAACAGCTTCCACTCGTTGACCACACCACGAGTAGTAAATGGAGCATTAAAGAGTGACTATCGAGTATTCATAGAAATTTCTATCTAAGAACAACGTAGCGATTGCAATGATATTTTGGCAATTGCAGTGATATACTGACGCTTTTGGCTCCAATTTTATGACATTACAAACACTGGAAGGAGAAAATACTCAAAAACAAGAGCGGACAACTTCCAATAAAACCTTAAGGGAAATACGCACATGTTTTACGAAACCAGAACGGGTCGCAAAAAAACTTATGAGGAATGGCAATTAAGCAAATTCATTCAAGCTCTTGTTTATTTTGAAAATATTAAGGTCATTTGCTCTCAATGCCCTTTTGGATACCGAACAATACAAAACAAATGTTAAATTAACGCTAAGATATCATAGCTTTTCAGTAGTTTTGATACAGAAATCCCAGTTTAAAACTTTTCTGAAATTTTGCTGGGAAATAGTTATCCCTTACTTCTAGAGCTATTAGCATACCAACTTACAAAGTTATACAGATAAAACAGATTTCTCCAAAAGCAAAGTAATTGTTGACATTTAGAAAAATAAGTTTAGAAAAAAAATTAAGTTTGCTTTGGAACCGTTCATTATTAAAATTTCAAACACACAGTTCTGCCAGCACTTACTTTTTTCAGTAAATCTGCTACTCTCCAGACAAAAACAAAGAGAATCAATTAATTAAGGTAAATTATTGTTCAAGAAATTGTTCTGATTATGGCAACTAATTTTTTTCCACCCTTTATTCACATGTCTCCTCTAAAAGTAAACAATCCAATTAAACACTCGTCGGAAGAATTGTTCTCAAGCGACCAGTGGAACGTGGGATCTCATATCCATTGCAGCCTCAATTAGTTGGGGAGGGATGTTCAAATTCGCGAAGTGCGGCTACAAATGACAACATTAAAAGTAAAGTAAATTACCAATCGGCGAGGTTTTCATTTACCACACTGTCTCCACTTGAGCTCAGCTGTTGACACTTGTCAACGAGAGAAAAATTTAGATCACGCAAAAAGAGAAGTCAAGGGCGTAAAAGACACTCGAAAAGTCAACACAGTCAATCAAAAATTTTGCGTAAAAATATCAACATGCTTACAAAAATCGCCTCAAACTTCGTTCGAGAGCAATTAAAATTGAACTTTTAACGCCTATTAACAGTCTGAATCGAAGCTATTCAGAGAACACAGAAAATAACATAACCAACCAACGTCGGGCAAGTTGCTTTCACGCTACGTCAAGGCTTCGTCAGTAGTTAGTTGCGGATCTAAGGGAGTCTATATTAAGCTTAACTGAGGGCGAGACAGAGAGAAAGGGTAGAAAAAAAGGAGAGGCGGCATAAAGGGGCTTAGCTGAGGGGAGTTGGTTGGTATTTTGAGCAGAGTGGGGATCTCAAGGAGAGATAAGAGCGCTGGGTGGAATGAAGTGCGGGGGATTTTTTGCCGATGACACAAAAATTATTGGAAGTCATGTGAATATATTTTCGCTACAAAATGATGTAAACAAAGCTAGCAAATGGTCAAAAGAAAACAGGTTGGAATTCAACAATGCCAAGTGTGAAGCTATATGTTTTGATGTAAAAGTTAGATCAGTATAGTTTCCACTTGTATACAGATGATACAAAAATTACATGCATATCTGCGGTGAATGATCTAGGTATAGTTATTACTAATAATTTTGAATGGGACAGTCATATCAATCAGCGGCTATCGAAGGCACAACAAAAGCTTTTTTCTTGAAGAGAAACGTTCCCTTTTCTACAAATACGAGAGTAAAAGTAAGCTTATACAAAAGTTTACATTTTATCAATTCTCCTTTACGCGTCAAATGTTTAGTTCTCGAATTGGCCAAACCGCAGAAAATTAGAAAAGATGCAAAGACGAGCGCTCAAGTGAGCTTTGAATAAGAAAATTTTTACCGATAGTGAATAAAATCAGGGCCTCATTTACAACAATTTGTTGCCAATCAGTTTTCTTTTGGTTCGAAATGATCTTCTTATACTGGACAAAATTTACAACTGTGATACTGCCCTTAAGTTTGATGATTATTGGAAAGTTTTCAAGGGACAACGCAGTAACCGTTCTGCAGCAAAACAATTTTTGAGGACAAATTTTAATTGGACGAAATCAGTCATATTGGAAGAGTATTTTGTTTTGAGAGTTGTGAAACATGCAAATATTATCACCCAGCAAAACGACATCACAACTTTTGACTGGACATGTCCAACAGTGTTATTTCGGAAACAGCTGAATTCTCTGTTGAAATTAAAGGCTATGAACTTTAAATACTATCAGTATCCTGTTAATTGGTCCTGTTTTTATAATTAATTAACAAAGTTTCCCGCATCGCGGGTACCAAGTCACTTTAATAATAATAATAATAATAATAATAATAATAATAATAATAATAATAATAATAATAATAATAATAATAATTGAGGGCTGTCGTAACTGCAAAAACTGCCCCTCGAAATAATTCACAGCAAATTCTTCACAGCAGCTTACGTAAATTATATACTTACAGACTAGTAAAGTTTCAAGAGCAGGTAATCGAGCAAATACCTAAAAACTTTAATAAAGGTCTCCTACTCTGATCTTCAATTAATTGTTCTCCTGAAATAAACTCAAATTAGGCAAGGCGGGCGGCGTGATCAAAACAACTTCTATGTTCTTCTCCTTCAGATCAAAAGCGTCAAAAACTCAAAATTATAACATGCCTGGCAGATGGCCGGAAAATAGCCGCCGTTGATTCCTATAAGCATGATTGGGATTGAAAGAAGAAAAATAACGAAAGATCATTTTTGTAGTAAAAAAATTTTTTAAAGTGCGAACTATTTTGATTTGATTTTGTAGTTCAACATACAGCTGTTTCATAGTGAGACAATACAGGAGCTAGTATCAACAACAATCAGCATTAGAGATAATATACGACTAAGACATAAAAGATACCCGGCAGATTGCCGGAAAATAGCCGCCGTTGATTCCAATAAGCATGATTGGGATTGAAAGAATAGATATCGAAAAAGATTTTTGTACAAAAAAATTTTTTAAGTCCGATTTATTTTGATGGCATTTTGTAGTTGAACATACTTCTGCTTCTTAGAGAGAGGCTAGAGGGGCTACTATCAATACCAATAAGCATAAGAGATGGTAACTAAGACTTATAGGAACGACGTTCAAATAACGGCCATCTAAAATTGGGCTTTATGGGTTTATCCCGTTTCTATTTCTGACTTCAATTCCTATACTGAATCTGTTCATTTTGAATTGCTTTGCTGAGCAACTGATGTTCAAAATCACTTTTAGCAGAATGAGAGAAGAGAGAAACTAGCATAGAGAAGTCAAAAAGATTTCACGCAAAATGCTGAAAAAGCGGCAAAATGGTAAAGCGAAAAAAAGTTCGACGAAGTAAAAAAAAATAGGAGCGCAATAATAGCCGGCTGAGATGAAGGCGGCTATTAAAAAACCAAATCCGAGTAACGGGCATCTAAAACTGGGCTCTATGGGTTTATCCCGTTTCTATTTCTGATTTCGTTTTTTGATTCTGAATCTGTTCATTTTGAATTGTTTGCTGAACAACTGCTGTCTAAAAACACTTGTAGCAGAATGAGAGAAGAGTGAGATTAGCCTAGAGAAGTCAAAAAGATTTCACGCAAAATAATGAGCAAGCTGTGAACTAAGGTAAAGCGAAAAATTTTTATTCGACGAAGTAAAAAAGCATAGCAGGACAAGTCCTGACGTACAGTTCAAAGAATTTTCATGGACTGAATCAAAAACTAGACCTAGGACTATGAGTGAATTGGAAAAACCATTTCTAAAAAAATCAGATAAAAAACATAACCGACTAACGTCGGGCGAATTGCTCTCAAACGACCGGCGAGCGGTTGGCTTCGTCAGTAGCTAGCCACGGGGGGGGGGGGGGTGTGCACTGGGGGCTGATGGGGGCAACACTGGGTTGGGGGGGGGGGGGCAACAGCGCGGTGGGGATGGGGGTCAACGGGGGGGGGGGGTTTCTCAACCTCTCAGAACCGCCCTTCACACCATAAGTATAAGTATAAGTCTCCAAAACAGTTTGAGCTGAAACAGAGCTGAAAGGCTCTAAGAGCACTTAATGCCCGCTGGGCGCTACCTGTTTTGAGGACGAAAAGTCAAAAGCGTCAGACGAAAAATCGGTCAAGCGAAAAATCGCATAAAAAAGACCAACAGGACTAATATAATTGCTACAAACTTCGTTTGAGAGCAATTAAACAAAATAAATTTCAAAACGCCGCATGTGAACAAAAAACACGAAAAATGGAAATTTGGTACAAACAAAAAATGAATGGATTGGGAAAACCATTTAGAAAACAAAACTGATTCAAAAAATCGAAAAACAGGAAAATCAAAGTAAATTTGCCGCATGTGAACAAAAATCATGAAAATGTGTGAACAGATCTTGAAGACAGCGCCCAAATACAATTCAAATTCTTTGAATTGTAAAAAAAGGAGCGCTAAATCGCCGGCTGAGAAGCTGAGGCGGCTATTGAAAACAATAGCAGAACAAAACCTTCGGTTGTCACAAAGAACAACAGCAGCCGAATGAATGCAAACTGGGGCGGGCATAGGGATGTTAGCATTACGGGAGGGGGTTGAGTGGAATGGAGTGGGGGGGGGGGGGGGGGGGGGGTAAAGTGAGGGGCGGGTGGGTCAAGCGTTGAGAGGAGGGGGTCAAGCAATGGTGGGGCTGGCTGGAGGGCATTGCCCGGGAAGTCTGGAGGCAAGGAGGGGGATTACAAATCGCCAGGTGAGGGAGGGTCGACCAAGGGAGGGGGGGGGGGGGTGAAGATAAGAATTAAAAATTACCCTGCATACCATCAATTTATGTTTCCGCAAAACATTTTTGGCGAAAGGCATACATAGAGGCTGGTAAGGCAATAAAAGAGCTGCTTAGCTTGATGTCATCCGGGCGTTACCTATTTTTCCCGTTTAAAAGAATAAAAGTTAAAAGCTTCACACAAAAAACAGGTCAAGCGAAAAATCGCATTCAATAATTGATCTTTTTACATTATTAAATTGGTAGGTTTTAATGGCTAGTTGCACTTCTTACAAGGCTATCTGAACTATTGAACCATAATAGCGCACTTAATCAAACATGGCAATGAAAACAAAATGTTTGTTCCGTGGGCTATAGAAAAATTCCAGCGTGATGTAGACAGTTCCAGTGTGAAAATAATCATGCGTGAAAATAATAAGCGCGAAAATAACCATAATAATGCGCAAGATTAATAACATATCCGACAAATTGCGGGAAAATAGCCACCGTTGACCTTCTTGACGCATGTTGGGATTGAGACTGAAAGAAAACATAGCTGGCAGATTGCTTCGTAGATCTGCAGTCTCAAAAAACAAAAAGACAGACAAAAAAGTCTTTTCATTGAAGGCTGACTGTATAAGTTATTGCTGCCTCTGCTATTAGCTGCTCTCAAATAACATTCATTTAGAGTGACACACATTCATTCGCTCCACTAAGAGCAAAAAATGACGTCAAACACGCAATTCAGTTGGAATTGCATGAACGAATCAAGAAAAAGCAGATTTGAACTGGATGTGACGTCATATGGTCGTAAATAAAATCTTGACGACTAAATAAAAAAAACATAGCAAGACAAGTCCTGGCGTACAATTCAAAGAATTTTCATTGACTAAACAAAAACTGGAACTAAAACGGACTATAAGTGAATTGGGAAAACCATTTCCAAAAAAGACCGACAAATGTCGGAAGAATTGCTCTTGAACGACAGGCCAGGCAATATAATTCAGGGGCTGTAGCCCAGATCAATTTTTCTTTATGGGTGCAAAAACCTTTCCCCCGCCGGGATTTGAACCACTGACCTCCCGATCCACAACCACCCGCAATAACCACTGCGCTGCGAATCACATACCTCTGCTACGCTGCAACCAATTTTATATTAGCAACAAGCTTTACTTCGAACAATAGAGATCACTCAATAACGAAGAACGAAAGCTTGAAAGTCACTTGAGAAGTCAAAGAATGTTCCAGAAGAAAAGCGCAAAATTGTCAAGCGAAAAATTTGCTTAAAAAGACACACGTTTAAAAAAAATGCTATGAACTTCAAGAGCAATTAATCAGAAAAAATAAAAAAAAAACAGAAAATCAATGTCAAAATGCCGCATATGAACAAAAAATCACTAGGGGGAAATGAAAAATTGCTTCAAACAAAAAACTAAGCCTAGAATGCACTTTGAATGGATTGGGAAAACCAATTAGAAAAAAATCCGATCCAAAAAATCGAAAAAAACAGTTAAAGTCAAAAGGAAATTGCGGCATGTGAACAAAAAAACCAGTAGTGAGAAAGCTAATTTTTGTTCAGACACCGTTTCCCTTTCTACTTTAAAATTAGAGCGAAAAAAATTCATGCCGCGAAACCACTCGCTTTCTCGCTCCATTTCCTGCTTCGGAGTGACCAAAATCACGAGTCCAATTTGACTTCGAAAATCATGAAAATGTTTGAACAGATCTTAAAAAAAAGACAGCGCCCCAATACAATTCAAATTCTTTGAATTGTAAAAAACCAAGCGAAGGCCAATAATAGCCACAGCTATCGCTGTGCGTCTATTAAAAAAGGCCAAGATGACTAATACAATTGCTACAAACTTCGTTTGAGAGCAATTAAAAAATTAAGAGATCGAAATTGCCAGAATTTTCCCAAGTGTCAAAGTCTTCTTATTTAGTTTGTAAATTCAGCATATTCAGTTAGATTTACTTGTCTCAGCTAAAATTACACTAAATTCGGCCTCTAAACTGAAGGCTATTGAGCATAATACTAACGCCAGCTAGCAATCGCTTTAAAGAACTTTGATAACCTAATGCATTATGACTTACTTAATGACCGGGCTTTATATGTTTATCCCATTTCTTTTGATTTTGCTCTTTTGAATTAGGCCATATTCACCACATTACGTAATTCAATATGTGAAGGAATTTAAAAACTTTTGGTTGAAAGAGTGAGTGAAGTAAATCAAGAAGTGAAGCCTGAAAATCGTGACTTATGTAAAACGAAAAACCTGAGCAAAAGGTGAAGAAAATTTTAAAAAAGGAGAGCGCCAAAAGAATAGCAAAATAGATATTAAAAACAATGGATCATAACAATAAAGTAAGCCCAGTCTTTAGACAGATATAGTTTAAGTAAATTATATACTTGAAGATGGCAAGGTAGCCTATTATTATTAAGACTAATTCCTTCTGAACATAATCAACCGAATTCAAGAAAATTTCTCTCAAACGACTTGCGAGCGATTTGATTCATCATTATCCAGCTGCGGCTTAGGGAAACTAGCTTTGGCTTAACGGGGGTTACGCGTGAAATGAAGTTGAGGTGAAGTGGTCAGGTAGGGTTGCGTGTTAAGTTAGAGGGGTGTATGAAGTTATGAAAAGGGGATTAACCACTCTTCACATTCTGAATTATATTTGACTGGCATATTTTTGATAAATCGCTTATTTATAAACTAGGCTCTGAGAACTTAAAGCCCTCCCGGCTTCAACTTTTTATACCGTTTTTGGGGACGCGATGTCAAATAGTTACACAAAAAGAAAGATGTCAAAAGCGGTAACACAAAAAATTGCATTAAAAAGACCAGCACGACTAATACAATTGCTAAAACTTCGTTTTTGAGCATCTAATTATTCAATCTGCATTTAATGATTGAATCTTCAAACTATAGGCGTCAAGTTTAAACATAACTGAATAACTTCGGAGGGATTGCTCTGATTTAAGCAGCAAAATTTTTTTCGACCATCTCTTTACATATCTCCTTTGAAAAGTGAAAAATTCAATTAAACAAACGACTAATGTAGGAAGAACTGCTTTCGGATGACTAGTGGAAACTAAAACCTATTGCAGCCTGCTTTAGTCGGGGAAGGGACATAATTTTTAAGGCTTCAAATGACCGCCAGTAGAAGTTATTATACACAACTAATAATATTTTTAGCAAAAAAAATTGCACCAAATCTCTTCAGCTACTGACACTTGTGAATGAGCGAGCGAAATTTAGATCAAGCATAACGAACGCACAGGCGTAAATTTCACTCGAAAAGGGGTCAGGCGTCAAAACAGTCGTGCAAAAAAACATAGCTGGTATAATACCGGAAACGACTTGAAGAATCATGCAATAAAAACTATTTATGAGAGACTTCACAAAAAACAGCAATATTTAGTTAGCAATAACCAATTTTTAGTAAGAAATGTGTTTAGTTGTGTATGGGATGGTTGGAGGGAGGGGGGTTAGGTGTGGGTTTTGGTTGCTGGGGGTGGTAGTGGGGTTTATTTCGGGGATAAGTATAGTGGGTAGCTTGGGGGGGGGGGGGCCAGGAGGGAGCTTGACCGATAGGTGGTTGGTCTGTAGGTTAGATTGGTGGGAGGGAATTGTATGGAATTAAAAATCCTTAAAATGACACTATCGACTTCACTATTACCAGCAGTTCCTTATTACTATTCATTACAAATTAAGCTACAGTCAAAGTCCGAAAACAGAAGTCAAGTTTCAAAACCGGTAGAAGTTCAAAAAGATCTGCAGCTAAAACAATTGTGTAGTACCAATACTCCTCTTCGAATCATAAAAAGACCATTTTGTTTACAATAATTGCTTCACACTTCGTTCAGGAGCAATTAATCAGTATCAGATTAATTCATTACATTCTATCAATACCTCGAGAAAAAGATAGCAGAATGTCGGTAATGTGGAGTCGCACACATCAAGTACTAACATAACCGCATAACCTCCACTTAATAACTCTCAAAGCATTGGTCAGAAATTAGCTCACGGTAGTAGCTAGCTTGGGCTTACGTATGCTAGCATTAGGGGAAGGTGAGCAGAGTGGGGTTCAAGCGAGCGTGGGGGGTAGGGTTAGAAGGACTGGACGAGACAGTGGTCCAAATAATTAGGTGGAGGAGGGTGAACGGGAGAATCGTTGGGGGAGGGAGGGGGGGGGGGTGAATTACGGGGGGGGGGGGGGGGTGGCGGAGAGGGGTCAAAATTTTAAGACTAAGAACCACCCTTCACACCATGAAATTGTCCACTCAAAACAGTTTTGGTGAATTGCATACTTTGAGTCTAGTAAGGCGGACTAATAGTAATCGGTCAAGCAAAAAATCGCATTACAAGACCACAGGATTAATATAATTGCTTTAAACTTCGTTTGAGAGGAATGAAGAACCATTCAATCAAATTATGCTAGTTACTCAACCTTATGCTAGATACAAAACCTTACTCAAATTCTCTTTTTATTAATTCTGAACAAACTCCAAAGCAGAATCAAAGATCATAAACGTCTTGTTGACAGATCATAATATTTGAAAATCCTCAATCGAATGCTTGTTTTTAATTAACATTTTTCTTCAGTAGTATCACGTCTGTTTTTCTAGTCAAGTAACAACGACCGCCTAAAGATGACGGCACAAAAGAAAACAATCCATACAAGCAAAAGTTCTTCATACAGTTCTGTTAGGTTGCTGGATGTTTTTTTGCTGGATGAAAAATAAAGCACATCAAAAGCCTAATTAAGAGAGGGATCGATTATCTAGCAGGTACCCTAAGAGAAGTCAGAGGTTGAAACAATCCGATTACTACTTTTAAAACCCGTACATTGTTAGATATGGCTAACCCTCTACTAGCTCTATTCACCACGTGCCTGTTGTGTTGTTTTCACAATTCACGTAACAACAATCAATCCAAATTTGCACCGATATCATTTATTCACTCCTCGAAAGATGTCGTTTGGAAAAATTGGGTTGAAAAAAGCCAGAATTATAGATATAGTTCTTACCCATGGATGTTCGAATTTAAAATTAGTGCTTTCCAGCGCTACGAGTATAGCATTTTTAACAGAATGAATAAATTACTTGGATTGGAGAAGTAAGGCAATCATGCCGGCTCCAAGGGGTCCTGCAGCTGAGGTGCCACTGAAGTACTCGTCACAATTCTCTGCTGCTTGTGGGTTGTGCTTGTTGAACATGATGGACGTTGTCACCTGTAGCCCAACATACTTAATTAGAACACCTTTCAGAGATAATAATCGCTGTCATCAAACAATCAAACGAACTGTA
Source organism: Convolutriloba macropyga (assembly GCF_964194025.1). Taxonomy (NCBI): domain Eukaryota; kingdom Metazoa; phylum Xenacoelomorpha; order Acoela; family Convolutidae; genus Convolutriloba; species Convolutriloba macropyga. The sequence continues at coordinate 27,968,786 of NC_134469.1, read as the reverse complement.
CCTTATAAACAAAAGGTTGTTGAACAGATATGAAGAATCCCAAAGATCTTCATTCAATGATAAATTTTTTCAATCCCAATTTTATGAATGCCAAATAGTGACGTCACAACTCCCCAGCCAACCAATATATTTTACCATGTGACAGTCACGATCATTATTAACATGCACAAAGTATTAAGAAAGAACATTCCCTCAACTTAGCTCACATGCAATGTCGGTTCAAGATTATATTACCTAATATCTAAGACCGATTTCAATTCCCGTAAAATTTCCAAGACTACTGCTTTATGAAATTGTACAATACACAAATATCTTATGATCAACATTTTTTTTCTGGTGCTATTCAGTAGCAGGAAACGTTGGGTTTTTCTAGAAAGTTAAACGTACAAGCATTGCAAAAAAATCAGAAAAAGCTGTTTTAAAATTTCATAAACGCATCTTATTGCACAGATCAGAATCTTAATCGTGGTTTATGAGGCGGTTAAGTAATAATCCTATTTTACTTTAAAAAAACTACATCGCCAAATCGATGTGAACATGAAAACGAAAACATTGGATTTACATGAAAAGGAGCGTTGAAGTGAGCACAGCTCCAATGATACATGAAACTTGAAGCCATTAATCTGAACATGTAATACTAATAATGTAAGCTAATGTGTGTCCCACTTACGACAGCAGTTTTTATAAGATAACTTGAAAGTTCTCAACCACATTGCCAACACACACCAGACCATATAGAATGGTATTGAGTCGAGCTGAAGTAGTTCATATCTTCTGTTTTTCGTGCCATTTAAACTAAAGCTGCCCTCGAGAAGATTTTTCGTTTTTCTCAAACGAGTACATGATTGATTAAATGATGGTGACAATTCGACCTCACGATGATACAATTCAGTTCAGCTTAACTATCGAAAACGAGATGAGAAAGGCTTGATTTAACAATATAAACATTTACCACAGTACTCAACTTTCGTCAAGCACATATGTTCATGATGTAAAATTCAAAAATTGAGTTATAATAACAAATCCAAGCCAATGTACGCCCCCAAAAGTGTGCCCCGAACTCACAAATATCAGTCATGCATGCAAACATTTTTTTGGCTCCATGCGAAAACAGTTTGTTGCTTCATTTTTTTCGGGACAAAACTGGCAATGATGCCAGTAAAATCACGAATATGATCTTTCTAAGCAGGATTAAAATATTTTCTTACAATTTGTCATCAAAGTAAGGCTATCATTAAGGAATGTCCAGGATAGAAATTATTAATGGAAAGATCACCATTCGTTGTCTTTACGAGCGCGTATTAATAACAGGACAAAAATGTTTGACACATTTACTTTGATACCAAGAACATGTATCAAGAACATTTAAATTAGGATGTCTACATCTGGAGAATAACATGCGGCTCAACGAGTCCTTTCAACGGGAATTCATTGAAAACTAACAAACGAACTACAACTTGATCGCATTAAATAGTGATACACAAAAAACGACATAGCTGGCACATTGCCAGAAAATAGCCGCAATAGATTCGTAGATCGGCAGTCTAAAAAAACAGTAAAAAAGACACCAAAAAAATTTGTCTTTTCATTGAAGGCTGATCTGGTATATTTTGATTAAAAATCTGTATAAGTTATTGCTGCCTCTATTAGCTGATCTCAAATAACCTTCATTTAGAGTGACACACACCCATTTGACCTTATCTCTTTGAATTAAAGTAAATAAAAGTCAATTTCAAAGTGAGGAAGTCATTTTTGAGAGTGAGGTAAGTCAAGTGTGACCAAAAATTTAATCACGCGAATGAACAAAAAAACTCGCTCCACTAAGAGCGAAAAATGACGTCACGCATGCAATTCAGTTGAAATTGCATGAACGAATGAACAAAAAGTGTCTGTGACGTCATATGGTCGTAACAAAAATCATGACGACGAAATAAAAAAAAAAACCAAGAGAAGGCCAATAATAGCCCCAGCTATCGCTGTGCGGCTATTAAAAACAGGTTCTGATAGGGGATAGCAGCAACATGCATCAATTACTCCAATTTAAAATTACTTACCACAACTTACATTGGTAGGTCAAGATGCTAAAAATAGACAACGACGTTCAGTACTTCCCAAAACCCGTTTTTCTTTACACAAATGATTCCTTTTACAACATCTAGCTTTCTTTTAAAAGCCATTCGGAAAACACCAGGTTTAAATTTTGGCAATTTAAGTACAACAACTACCCCTCCAAATTGAAGCAATTCAGAATCTAAAATTTCAATTAAATGTCAACTTGCGGGAGACGTTCCACAGCAGTTACAAGTAGAAGAAATAGTCTTAATCGTCAAAATTGTGGATAGGTACGCAGGAGCGAGGGATGGGGGATGGTGGGGGTGGGTGTGCTTACCATAGGGTATGATTTCTCCTGTCTGCTGCCCTGCATCAGAACATCCATTTGTTCCCTGCTAACTCCCCCAGTGTACACAGCTGCAATAGTACTTGGACACGACTCCTGTTAAAAATATACTATAGTCACTTTGAGCCAGCACAGCTTAACTTTAATTGTTACTCATGAGACCCAGATCAATTATGGTTCTCAAATGCATTTGCTTGATTCTCGTTTTATCACAGATGCAAAACTACGGTTAACCCTCTATTATTAAAATGTATCATGCCCCAAAATGTAAATTCTGTGAGCTGTTAACACACATTTTGCCATCTTTCACTGAACCGAGGCATGAAGCTAAAATGAGGACATGAGCAACTTCTTCTCCGATGGCCACATTAATTTACATGACAAGTATTACCTCTCAGTTGTTGAGCAGGCTTTTGTTTTAGATCATACCTGAAAGTAGGCAGGTCTTCCCTCGTGTGTGAGTGCACCAATTGAGACAGTGAAGGGGGAGGAAACCAGGGAGTCAGCCGAGCAGCAGTCACCCACACTGCCCCCATTTCCACTGGCCCACACGTAGATACTGCCCAGACCACCTCTGCCCTAGAACACAAATTCGAAACTGCAGTATCTGAAACTGTTAGTTTGAAAGTACACATAAATATGAGGAGACACAATTACGTACCGTAACAAATTGGACTACCATTCAAACAGAACTAATGAAAAAGCCTTTTCAGTTTATCGACTTGTAGTCCCATTACACTCAAGACCGTACAAGATCTCTACATCAGTCACGCAATGCATAGTATTATTGCAGAACTCGATGCTGACTCAGCCCTGGAAATCGACAATATAGATCGAGAGCGAACCTCGTAGCTCATGAGATGAAAACGATTGATAAAGAAATGCAAATATTAACTAAAGACCTTAATTTGTACCCAAAGACAAAGATAATCTCTTATCACCAAATATTAAAAATACAGCTATAAGATAAAACATGCATCCTCTTATCATTTTATCAAAATCTTCACATCATATAACTCTCTTATTAGACAAAGCAAAGGTCAACAGTTCACATACACAAATTAAATACCAGAAAACGCCGTTCATAGCCAGACTCGTTTTATGTGTTCTAAAAAGAATTCGCCTGGACAGACAGACGTTAAAGGGAACAGAGTGTAGATGAAGTAAGATAATGATCCCTCATTAAAATAAGGTCACAAGGAACAACTGTCTGGCAGGTATCTAATATGTGTGTCAATTTATCAACTTAACTCCTCAGCAGCTTATAGGAGAACCTTCAAAACATTAGTTTTGCCACTTGTTCAAAAGCGCTTCTCTTCTATTCTTTGTTAACCGAAGCGTTCCCTGCAGAAAATTTTTTAAGCATTATGTTTATCGACTTAAAAAAGACCATTTTAGATGCACAAGAGGGCTTCAAAAGCCTGAAACACAAAAAGCGTTTAGTTCAACTTGTGTAACACTACATGTTCCACAAACACAAAATGTGGACACTCCCGAAAATACACTCGACTCGTAGTAAAAAGCATAGCTGTCAAAAATTTTCAGAATTTCTTGCAAGTGAAAAACTAGACATTACTGTGGAGCATCACAAACAACGTTGTCAATTTACTAGTTCGATTTAGACGCGATAACTAGGATTCAAGTGAACAAAATTTTTTGAAATTTTCTCCCGAAGTGTTTGAGACAGATTTTGCCCCCTTTAAACCAAAATTTACCGTTTTTTCCGCCTTTTTAAAAAATTGTTGATCTCGCTCATTTCTGAATTAGATAAAAAAATTTTTCCTTAAAAGATTTCCCGATAAAAATCTGAGAACTCCTCTTTATAAAATTCCTCTTAAGATTTGGTCAAAAAGTTTACTTCTTTGACATTTCGCTGTACTTCCACAGGCAGTGGATTACATTAATATAATAGCCACCATTGCAGTCCATTGCGATTGAAGAAATAAAATGACTTTTTTTCAGAAGATCATAATTGTTAATTTGGTGCGCAAAACATTTCTACAGAATTCAGGCTCTTAATTCCAGGCAAAATTCCCATCAGTATTCACTTCAATAAGTAATAAAAACCTTAAGCCTTATGATCGGGCTTTATCCGGTTCCTGGTCTTTCAACATCGAAAGCATTCACTACTTAGCGCAAATTTCCTGAGCGAAATGTACACTTCAATAAACAGAAACAGTGATTAAGGTAAGCCAGACTTTAAACGTGAAAAGCATGACCTGCGTAAATCGAAGAACGTTCATGAAAAGTAAAGCAACCAAAAAAGCTGAGCGATTACGTCTTAGACGTTTAGGTAGCTGACTGCTCCTATTATTTCGACATTCATTTTCGGCTTAATTTTTGTTCACATTTTTCAGTTATTTTTCTTGTATATGTCATTCTATTAATTTTGGACCAGCTGAGAGACAAGTACACTTTCTTTGGCGCCGTTTCTATGCCCAAAATTGCGTTTTTCTGTTGTTTCTTTAAAAAAGAAAGGTTTCGCTTTTAAGTATGAGACCAGAAACGAAAAATCCAGATATCGATAAGTAACCTGTCAAAAAGAAAAACAAACTAAAACTTAGCCACCAGATTGCCGGAATGGCATCGAAATAGACTTGCGTGCCACTAATAGAGATAGAAACAGATATAGATATAAATTGAAAATTCATCGACGCCGCTTAAAAAATCACGTAAAAAAATTTTGAGCAATATATTAAAAAAAATTGTTGAAAGCATTTCACAGAAGCCTTTTTACCAGAAACCTTTATTACACATGTGAGCTCTTTTAACTTTAAACTATACTGAACGGAAAAAGTTAGCAACCCATAATTTAATGAAGTATTAATTCTTGACACAATCACAATTTGAAAATAATTTTTAGACCATTTTCCCCTGCACTAGTCCTCTCTCGTAGCTATGAAAGTCAGATAAAACGCAACGTTCACGTACCAGAAATCCCAATGTAAATTTGATTATCTTTAACCAAATTTCACAATAAAAAATTGCTACAAGATCACAACTTAGTCATATTTTTCTCTCTCAGGTTCACAAGTCATAGTTCAACAAAACTGAAAACATACATCTGATGACAACTTTCTTTTCCTTGTGAGATTTGGACGGATTTCATCAACTTTACATAACGGTTTCTGATAGCAAAAATTTGTAATTTATCTGAATTTCATAGGTATGCGAGAAAACTAATGTGGAGGATCAAGGTTGTAAAAACTGCTTTCGAAATTTTAATTTAAGTCAGAGTAAATTTGCCTCAAAATTGAATTTTTTTCTTATTGAAAATGGGAGTGCTAACTTACTTTTAACATTCACTATAATTCAAACTGAACTCAAAGCCATTTTTTATTGAGTGAATTATGATCAAAGACAAATCACACAAGTGACCTGAAAATGTTAGCTAGAGAGAGTGAGAAATGACGTGAGAAAGTTTTGAGCATTGACATCATAAGAACAAATTGAAAGAAAAACGATCATTCATTAAAATTAAAAAACAGCAGAGATTTAAAACATAAGATAACATTTGTCCTTAAAAACTCACTGAAATCTTGATACCGCAAAGTTTCATATGATGAAATTTGGCAACGCTGAAAGCTGAAAAACGGCCGAAAATCTTAGGATGGTCAAATACTGATATGCTAAAAATGACAGATATAACTATTGTCATGAAAAAATCATAATACGAGTCTTAAAAAACGAGAACGGGACAATCAACTTTGCCCTCCAAAAGACACATTGAAATCATAAGGCAGATAATGTTTTTAGAAATTAAACTGAATTGTTTGAAGAAAAGGGATACTTAGGTATCAATTTTTTTTGTTTTCAAAAACAAAATGCACGGCAATTCAAAGTTTGATATAATTCTCATTGGAAACAACTTACACAAAATCAGTTATAAATATAATAAAAAAATTAATCAAGAACGACATAAAAAACGGAATACAAAGGCAAACAAATGGTTTAATATTTAAACTGCGGCTCCACAATTTGTTGCAAAAAGCAATAGTCAGTCAAATTTTGAAAGCTATTTCAGCAAAATCTCAGAGCTGCAACATACAAAATGAAAAACAATTATAAACAAAAAAATTAGAAACATATACGGAAAATGCTAAAATAGTTTAACTGTTTTAACAACTGATAAAACCAGGTCAAATAAAACTGTAGTCCTTAGGGGAATGCTAGAATGACACATGCTGGAATGTGGAGAATATGGACACATTGTAAAAGAAAACTTCTCTATTATTGAGAGTTAAAAACCAAATTGGAAAAAAATTAAGTAAAAAAAAAACAAATACGTTGCATTATTTAGCATTCAATGCTGAGCAAAAAATGTTGCCATCGTCATGTACAGATAAAAGAAATAGAAAGAAGCGAAAACAATTCAAAGATTTGAAACGTTCAAAGACCCAACAGCAAAAACAAAATGACTATTAGGAAAACAAAGTTAATATCCCTGAAGGTGCGAACGTTTTTCTAGTAAATAAAACAAAAAACAGAATTTTATTACAAAAATTTCCCACGTAAGAAAGAGGCTTTCACTGCATGGAATATCAAAAGAAAGTTGACATATGTAATGACTTTAGACAAAAGCCTTTTAAACAAAAATGACGAAATTCATGAAAACAAGCCAAAAATTAACAAAAAACTTGAGAAATCTGTGCCCATTTTACACTTCGAAACGCATCTTTACTTAATTTTCGTTTTACCGGAGAACTGCTATAGCCTCTTTGAGAGGTTTCGCCAATTTAGATTTTCCATCTATTCTCGAGTGAGCACCTTTTGTTTAAAAAACTATCACTTTTATCCATGTTCCCTTTCAAATTTTGAAGTTAGAAATTGTGAAAAATAGACCAGATTTATAGAATTAATCCACTCAGAAAACATTCAACATCATCCCATTCAATATCAAATATGAAACAAAGACCGGATTGAAATAATTGAGAAAAATCAGAGCAATCTAGTAAAAATGAATTCTAGTACCGATTCATATAATTGAGTATCTATCTTCTGGATACGTGTAGCCCACGCTTAGATGGACTCACTACAATGTAAAATTCGGCAGACTATTCAGGATTATACTTCTCTCAGAACGAACTTTAAACTGTTATAAATCGTCTGTCTGCATTAGTTGCCCATAACTATCTCACACCAGGTTTATATAAACATTCAGAAGTGCACACTCTATATATGAGGTGTTTGTGTGATGTTATCCACTAGAGTTCAACTACCACTTCTATCTAACTACTTCAACAGCCATTACTGCTGCTGCTATCCTTTGCTCTTTCCACTTGTGCTTCCATCGAAATCCATGGACATTGAGAGAGAGAGAGGGAGGCAGGAGAGAGGTGGGGGGATTAAAGGGAAGCCGGCGTTAATTAGAATTTTTATCGGCCACTCTTCCAGCATAAGCTGTAATAAACTCTGATAAGCGTCTGTGTATCAACCACAGTGGAGAAGCACAACAACAACAACAAAAACAACAACAACAACCAGAACAACCACACATGAGGACTGTGCGACAGATAGCAGCCTCTCAATACCCCCCAAATCATCCTCACTCCCTCTCAAGTTCCCAACATGTTTATCTACAATCTGTCAAAACATGAAATCTTACATTCACACTTTAAAACGCATTTTTGGAACACGCAATTCACATTTCCTGCCGTAAACAGTTACAATTCTGTATTCTCTAAAATTTAGCGCATTAAGTAGAAAAATCGTTTCATCAGTTCGCAAGTATATCTTATTTTTCAAAACGGTCCTCTAGTTTTTTTTAGCATTGCACGATAGCTTGCCCCATAAAGCTACAGTTCAACATTTATTCAGCAGATCGTAGCTCAAGTAAGCGAAACAATTTGCTTGAATACTTTGTGTTTTTGAATATTGTGAATATGTGAATACTGTTTGATTTTTTTTGTAGCTTGAAGAGGTAGTTAAGTTTTTTAGTTCAAATTGTACTTGCAGTTCAGAGTCTACAAATAAAAAACTTCTGACTAAAAATAATATCAGAGTAGTCACTAATTACTTGATTGAACAGATAAACAGGGAAAAACCCGATCGAACAAGGGAAGCCGAGACCCAACGTGATCAAAAGCCTATTATAACTCTAATCGATTAGCGAAACTAGGCGAAGTTGAGAATGTGAGACAATCTCCAATTAAAAATCATTAGTCTAATACCTATCGCAGTTGGCTGTGCGTCGTCTCAAATCAATGAAAACTTCTAATTAGGCACTTCGTCAATGTAAGGTGACGCTTCCTAATCAATGGAACAACAGTTTGAAGAAATCAATTCATCCCAAATATCACACTAACATTTAAATGGAAAAAAATTCTTGTTGCCAACGCGATTCACGTTTGCGTACATTTATGATGAGACGGCAATATTAAACCTAAAATGCATGTTCCCGGATAATTGCTTCCAGATTAATGACATAATCCATTCAAGAATTGCCGCTAAAGTCAAATCTGAAAAATTGGCCCTATTTTATTTTCATTTCAGATTAGTGTTGGACAAATTACTTTCAACGACAGATGGAGATTGATATTATACTGCTTCAGCAATAAAGCGGACTTCAATCTCACTAAGGGGCTTCAACTGATGTTATTGTATCTTATCATTGACAACTGCAATTAATTCAATAGAAAAATGAAACAAATTTTAGGCCATTTTGATATACAATGTAGCAGTAAATTTCCCTAGCTCAGTAAAAATGTGTTTCAAAAGCATGCGCAAAAATGATTTTTCAGCTATGAGGACAAAATCAAACATAGCTGGCAGATTGCCAGAAAATAGCCGCGATAGCTTCATAGATCTGCATTCTCAAAAGGATAGTAAAAAGACAAAAAAAATCATTAAATGCTGATACGTCATGTTTTGGATACGAATTTGTAAAACTTATTGCTGCTTCTATTAACTGGTCTGAACTAATCTTCGATTAGAGTGACACACAGTAACTTCACCTTATCTCTTTAAATTAAAGAAAAGTCAATTTGAGCGAGGAAGTCATTTTTTAGGGTGAGGTAAGACACGCGTGACCAAAAACTTAATCACTCGAACAAAAAAGACTCGCTCCACTAAGAGTGGAAAATGACGTCACGCGCGCAAATCAGTTGAAATTGCATGAAAGAATGAACAAAAAGCAAATTTATAGATTGTGACGTCATATGGTCGTAACAAAAATCTTGACGAAAAGAAAACATAGACGGAAGAATTCCGGAAACGATTCAAAGAGTTGTCTTCGTGAAACAATTACATCTTAATTTAACTGGTATCTACTAAGGTGACTAATTAAACCAAAAAAAAATTGCCCATATAAACAACTGAACTGAAAAATTACATTACTCCAATATATAAAACGAGCCAATTTTTGTACGAAATAGAAAACATCAAACAGCGCGAGCAGCGAAGTCACGACATGTTAGGCTCCCAAAATTTCCTATTTATGAATACTACAAGAAATGGCCAAAAACTGTTAAAATTTATCAATTTCCGTAAGTTCTCTCAATCGAAAAACAATTTTACAATATAAAAACAGTAATCGATTGGTAACTAAACAAACTTTGCACACTAATTGTCGCTATAAATGACAGTGAACGCGACAAAGCTAAAGAGTGGCCAAAAAATTAATCAAATCGGAATTAATCGTGAAAAACACAAAGAGACAGAACAGTATTCAAACACAAAAAAATAAAAAAAAACAAAACCAAAAGCTAAAAATAATAGCAGAGAAAGAGTGTCGTCAAAAATTTGAAAAAGAAGCAAGAAAAATTTCAGAGCCATATATTAAATAAAATTGTGAACAGAAAAATTCCAAGGAAAATTATTGGTTCAAATCGATAATTTTCAATCAAATAAAAGCAGGGCGAGTAGAACTATAGTTCGTAGGAGAACGTTACAAAGAAACATGCTAGAACGCGTAGAATATAGACATTGTGAAAAAAGATAAAGAAACTAGTTTTCAATTTCTGAAAAATCAAACTAAAAATTCAATTGGAAACGCAAAATTAAAATTTAAAATCAAAATGAAAAAAATCAGGTAGGACATGGAGTTTCTGTTACTCAGCGATTAGGTTACTAAGCGATCGGGTTTAATAAAATTACATAGCAATCTTCCTGTCTCAGTAAGAATTAAAAACAGCTCAATTATTGCGAAACAAAAACAATGAAAAAAGAACTGTTTAAAAGATGGCAAAAATTTTTTGGCGAATTTCAAAGAATTATAGCCAAAAACAATTCAATTAGCAACGAAACGAAGCCAAAAAAAACCGACAGTGCACTAAAAGACTCTTTATGGTAATTAAACTCAAAATACAAACATAAAACTTAGAAAATATGGACAAAATCGAATTAAAATGTATACAATTTCGTAAAAATACCTCATGTCAAAAATAGGCATCAAATTCATCAAATTATCAATAAAAAGCTATCATATTTACAAATTTTGAACAAAGATCTGAAATTGAAGAAACTAATGAAAAAAGCCAAAAAATTGACAGAAAATTGAAACATGCGCCAATTTTGCACTTGAAACTTGTTATTAGGCTCTCGAAAACATTGTGATATCAATTTCAGATGGCTGCATATTCATTTGGCCTCGGTAAAAATATACATCTACAAAAAACGTATAACAATTTTTAAAAAAAATGGGCCAAATGGACGGAAAAGAAAACACGGCTAAAAACTGTCATTTATGTGTGCCAATCTCTTTTCTCTCGCAAACTCTTTTCAAAGTCAAAAAGCTATTCAATGAAAGCAGCGCGTGAACATAGAACTTATCTCGCTGCGAAAAAGTTAGTTCACACGGCAACTTTACTCACTTTCACTATTAGATCAAAACGCCGCCTGGACAAATAGTACTTCCGGTTAAAAACCTTAAGCAAACCAATAGTCCTCTTCAAGTCGTAAAAAAAATAACAAAAGAAGAATAATAGCCTCAGCTATCGCTTTGCAGCTGTAAAACACACCTCTATCCAATGTCAATAAGTTTAATCCTATAAATCTAAGAAACAGGAGCATGGTAGAAAAATAACAATTAAAATCGAAAACATCAAAAATGCCTTTACACCAGGAATATGCGCCTTCTGAGCAATTTCGTTACGGGCAACTCAAAAACAAGCTAAACATTAGAACTGTACATCAAATGCACACCCCAGAGCTTCGACAGTTAATCCAGCTTCTTTCAAAGAAAAGAAAACATATCAAGTAGATAAAAACAGAAAAAACTCTGTAAAGAAGGGACAACAGTGGAGTTTGTCTGGACCGCTGAAGACTGCTCCTCACGCGATGATTTTATTTCTTCTCAGCAGCTTCGCTGATTTCTACATTAACAGGACAATAAAGCTATGAGAGAACTGCAAAGCCACTTATTACCTTTCGGTCTTTACCCATTTATACCGTTTTCGATGAAAAGTTATCAGACTCAGATCAAAAATCAAACGCAAAGTCAGTAGTAGGAAACATTACAATAGAAAGACCGGCATGACTAATATCATTGCTACAAATTCCTTTGAGATTAATTAAGAAATAGTAAAAATGCGATATACAACTAGATCTACAAAAATGCGAACCATCTGAAATGAGCGGACTATTAATAAATTCGCAGCAATGTGTATTAATTTCAACCATTGTTTTTGTCAAATTCAGCTGGAAAAAACATCGTAACAACATTAAATTTTCTTCATACAAAATATCGCCATAGAATGTACAAAGTTTTATTTAGTTCTTTTCCACAGTTTCCTTATATAACAAACCAGTTCATATAACAAACAAAAACCGATTAACGTCGGATAAATTGCTCTCAAATAACAAGCGTGGCAATTTAATTCAGAGTGTCTATAGGAGTTCAGAATCTCAACCCTCCAACGTGCAAGCTTCAAGTATTAACCACTTGGCTATCAGGGCCTCGTATTATGCTATCTCACAATCGCTTTTGTTTTGCAACAGATTTAATTTCTGAATGAGAGCTACGAAAAATAAAAAAACGTGCCTGAAAAAGTCACTCGAGAAGTGAAATCGAAAGAATGTTCTAGAACAAAAGCACGAAAACGGTCAAGCAAAAATTTTGCATCAAAAAGTTTACAATAATGGCTTCAACACACGTTTAAAATAATTGCGTCAAACTTCATTCGACAGCAATTAAAAATTAAAGCTTTAGTATATTTCTCTAAGTCGATTAATTAGTTTAAAAGTCTAAGAACAATTCCAGCGGTTCTTTTGCTTCGATAGGTCGAGAACGACTTGTACACGCATTAAAAGAAACATGAGTTCGCGAAATCAGGTGTTTGGTTTTTGCCCCTAGTTTCTCAAATTGGAAAAATTGAGACGTTTAGTTCCAGAAGATGACAGCAATGTTAACCAATTTGACTGTCTAAATTGAATTACACATATATCACTCAAGCATCAGGCAATTCGCCTATAAACAGGTCCACGTGATCAAAAACCAACATGGACCCAGTACGGTACAACCACTCAGTAGAGACCGATTTGTCACAAATGCTGTTCCATGAAGTTCTCGGAGCAGGCAAGCTAGATAGATCTTTCCAATTTTGATTTCATTTGCCAAGTGGCTTTAAGACAACGGAATAAATCCGGAGTAAACGGAAGCTGCTATTGGGTTCTAACCTGCTATCTTTTCTGTCTCAACCACTCATTACACTCATTCACAGTTGATTAGGGCCCAATTAAGGGCGAACAAACTGGGCGTGAAATTGAATTTGGGCACGGTGACAAACTAAAGAGGAGTTGTCTATTAGCACTGTGGAGGGGATCCTCAGAGCAATTAGCCTCCACTTGTTCCAATGTCTAAGCCCTCTTAATTCAACTGGAGAAGGGCGGCGATGCTTGAGACCTGAGAGGGGGGGGCGGTAAGTGGGTTATAGACTAAACTAAATATTATCTCAGAAGAGTGAAGCGAGAGAGAGAGAGAGAGAGAGAGAGAGAGAGAAGAGCGGAAATTAAATAAATCAAGTTGCTCCAATTCCGCAAATCAGGAAACACTTTCAACATTTTACCTTTCTTTTCATCTCTCCCTCTTAACTCAACGGATCAGCTAGACGAAAGAATAAATCAGCCGATTTAAACAAATGGAGCATATTTGAATTCAAACACGCAAATTCTGAATTTACGTGACCAAATTATTAACATGCCAAAAGAGCAGGAATTGTTGTGGGACTATCATTTAAGGAACAAATAGTACAAAAAAAAATAAAATTAGAGAGGGAAAAAATCAGCCCTCCCTCCCCTTGTTCCAACAGATATCTTATTGTTTGATATTTTTTTTCGAAAGTAACCGAGCACATTTGGATTCCTTTAAATGAAACTTCACACAATTGAATGCCTCATATTTGGTGCACATGCATCTCTCAGATTTACACTAAAAAGCGTCATTGACATAACTCCAACATTGTTTATCGTCATTATGGTCAATCGGCCACTATGTGCAAGTAGTGATATCAAATTATACTAATTACAGGCTTGAATACTACCTGTCCCCGTGAACGCTACAATCCCACTAACAGCAGCAACAGAGTCTTCTCTTCTTTAGCAATAACTGGAGACTCTAAGCAAGTTAAACTGTAAGAAGTATCTCTCTCTCTATCTTGGCTCCCTTTCCATTTTGGCTAAATAAGTTAATTTTTATCTCTCTTCCACTTGATAGAAGTCCAAGTTGGGAAGCAATAGTGGAGAGAGGAGAGGTAGAAGGTAGCAATGTAATTTTACCCCATTCAAATTCAATTAGCCAAACAGTCCCTCTTCTACCTAATACACAACTAACACTTTTCCTAATCAATCACAACACATACACACACTCAACCCCCTCCCTCCCTCTCAATACCAACCCACTCTCAATAGCAATCTTTTCTCAATATTATCCCAACTATGAAAAATGAGGCAAAGAAAATTTTGACGACTAAATTCATAAATCCATGCGAAGAGTATGTATGCTTAAACAAGATCCAAAATATCATCCTTAATAAGAGGAAAGACTTAGCTGTTTCAGCTCATTTTCAATTCTAATCTGCTGAAGAAACTTGTCAAAATTATTCAAATCCTAACAACGAGTGAATTTTGTTAATTGAAGACAACTTCTTTATCCTATCTTCAAACAAACGCCATTACTACTGATTGCCGCTTAGCTACACTCAGCTTCAAAAACTTAAGAATGCTCCAGAACATTTCCTAAAAAAGCTATGTTGCACGTACTGGCACATTAACCGTTCTTTTCAATAAAAACTCAAAACTATTTCCGGCTTCAGTTTTGAAGTGAATGGAAAATCCCAATTTTAAAATTTTTTTCCGAAAAATAGGAGTTATATATTTAGGGCTAAAATATATAACTTGAGGCGTAAAAAAAACAAAAGAAAATTTGTAGAATTCAGTTAAATACGTAACTCTATTAAAAGCGGAGGCGTTTTGAAACCCAGTTTTCTTGGCCTACAAAAATGAAGTGGATGAGAGTTGTTTCCTTAAATAGGTGCAAATGTGGGTATACTTGTACACAGAAAGCAAGACAAGGAAACAAGACAACGGGGGAGGGGATTGGGTGGGTGGGGGGGGGGGGGGGGGTTTCTATCGTGATGTGTGAAAACAAACGATAGTCAATCGAGTTAATATATGCAGTTTAGACAACTATCAAAGGAGTTGAGCGGAAGGAAAATGGATTGTGGCGCACTTTTTAATAGGCCATTGAGGCGAGAAGTTAGTCCTGTTCTGGGGGCCATAAAGACAGTCATTAGGAGAGAAAGTGACACGAAATTTATTGGAGTAGAGAGAGGCAACCGGGGCACACAGCGACTGTTACTGACTACCCCACATCCCACCGCGGCACATTTAATGGTGTGAACTACTAACAATAACTTAATTCCACCTCGGGATCCAACAACCACAACAACAACAACAGCAGCATCAACCATTTACTCAAATAGGGCTATTAATCTTAACAACTACTATCGGGAGAGAAAGAGTAACATCACAAACATTCACAACAAAGACACAATTCTTGTCAACTTTCCCAAAACAAGATTATTTTTCACACAAGTGCTGAAGTTGTAGACATGAAAACATGAAATTCTAGCATTTTTTAAAATAATTACGTAGAAAACCGAATGATTGTAGAGCTGGTCACATTTGCACAGCATGAATAATACTCAACAAATAAACGAAACTCATTTACTTTGGATTTCATTATAAAAAATTCTAAAACATAGTTCAAGTTTTGATATTTGATTTGCTAATTGCCCATCCCACAAAGCAATTACTTTTTCAAAGCATAGGTAAAACAAGGAAAATATGATTATAAGTCGCACTTTTTGCAGGGGCGTTACATTATATCTCCAGAAAAAGTGAAAAAAAACAAGAACTTAAAAATTTAACTCCAGCACTTAATTCAAGTTTGCAAATGAAACAACGAGTGTAAACGTTAAACTGTTTTATTAATTATGAATCTTAATGGATCATTTTCAAATATCCGAAGCCTGAACGAATAAAAGGGCTCGTACCAGCCTACGTTGCAGAGAGACGTTTCTAACGGTCACCAAGATAGAGAAAGAAAAGGAGCGACTGTTCACCCTGCTGCTCGAAAAACGGATACAAAAAAGAGGTCTGTCTGCCTTAGAATTTCGGGACTTTTTCCAACCTCAAGGAATAGAGCCCCCATCTAAATATTAACCAGAGAAAAACAAGAGTGGTACCATACGAAAGCCAAGGCAAAGTACAATATCTACACAAAGGATTTTTAAAAAGCCTCATTGTCACTAAAGATGACAAAAACTGGAAAAAGGACAATAAAAATAAAAATGAAATATTATAGAAAAGTATGTATTGAAAATTTCCAAAATACATCTTGAAAAAAAATTGGAAAAAATATTCCTTCTCTAAGCCCTGAAAAAATTTAATTGGGACGTAACGATGAAATAACAAATTAAAAACAAAAACAACAAAATCACTCAGTTTTTGTGTTTAAGTTTACATTACTAACACATACAAAAAACATAGAAAGACATTATGCATTGCAAAAACATATAAAAACTACGACCAACTTCAATTTAAGACCCATCTAACCTAAAAGAATGACAAAAGACGTGGAAAATTGAACCACAATGGGCTCAAACACTCCAAAAAAGACCTTTCGCCTAGAATTTAGGCCTTCCCAGCAGCTTCAGCACGATTAGGACTTCAAATACTACTCAAGCCAGCATAAAACTTCTGAAATCTAATGCCCACTGGGCGTTATCTGTTTATCCCCAAGTCATGGAAAATGCGTAGAAACGTCTAAAAAACAGCATTAAAATCTAAATTCATTGATTGTAACATGTAAAGCGCCAAAATAATAGCCCGTGAGAGGCCGACGGCGTTAACGATTTTGACTTGAAAAATAATAAAAGCATGCAAAAAAATTTTTTGTTTATTCATTTTTATTACGACCTACTCAAAGAATTGAAAATAAGTAGCTTAAATTTGTGCAAACATTTTTGAAGTTTTCAATAATTGTTCCCTACCACTTGAGGAGAATCACCTAATTTCACCGGTTAGTTGAACGTCTGAAACAGCTATATATAAAACACAGCAGCTTCGAGAGCTTTCTTGTTTTATTGAATGGTTATATAAAAAATGATACCAATTTCGGGGCACTTTTCATTAATAATAATAATAATAATAATAATAATAATAATAATAATAATAATAATAATATTGAATTCAACCAAACATGGTTACAACCAGCTTGGTAGTCCCCAGATTAGGGGAGAAATCAAGTTTCAATAATTAAATTTTCTCGAAAACTTTCCATCCTGAAGGGTAACTTTTATATTTGAATCCTTTCAATGCCTCCCCTTCCAAAAAGTTCTTCACTTCTCTTCGAAACTGACATGGATTTTTGTGTGGTGAATAGTTAGCGAAACTGTTAAGTTGAGACAAAGAATTATTGAATCGGGCTACTCTATTAAAGTAATTATTTTCAGAAATGTTTTTCTCGCTTCAATAAAAATCTTTTCGCTTGATCTGGTCTTTGGACAACCGAAAGTTATTGACCAGTGGTCTGACGCATTCATCGAAGTTAAGCCCATTAAAATCTTGTTAAGCAGAATTAGGTCGTTAAGAACTAGAAAATAACTGACTGGCAATAGGCGATTTCGAATTAGGCTCTCAACGTATTCTTTGTCACCCAGAACAGAACGGCAAGTTATCCATTTTAAACATGATCTCTGCAGTCTTTCCAAGCGTTGAAGATACTGTGGTCCTGGGTTCCAGACATTTGACGCATAAAAGACCGCAGAGAATATATATGTTTTCACCAACGTGTATTTGACAGTTTCTTTTGTGGTGCGGGGTATAACTCTTCTTAAATGATTCATTTTTTGAAAACCTTTCTTTACCGCCATTTCGAGGTGACAATTCCAAGTCATGCTGGCCGTAAAAATTAATCCGAGATCTTTAATTTGTTTTTCATTTTTGATGGCAATTCCTTTTGCAAATAACTCTGTAGACGAATTATATGTATTTTTGTATGAGAACTCGAGAATGCTGAATTTGTCAAAATTGAAATTTAGTTTGTTTGAACCAGACCATTCGATAGCTCTATTTATATCAAACTGAAGTTCTTCACGTTCTGAATTCTGTCCTATTATTTTCGTATCATCGGCATAAAGGAATGTTTTATTATTAAGTTGATCAGGTAGGTCATTTATGTACACGGAGAACCAAAGCACAGCAAATATTGATCCCTGGGGACCCCCGCTTGAGATTTTTGAGAAAGTCGAGTAACTGTCCGCAATTTTTACTCTGCTGCCGATCAACCAGATAAGAAGCAAAAAATTTTAAAAACTTTTCATCAAACCCAAAACGAGCGAGCTTTTGAAGCACAATGTTAAAATTAATCGTATCAAAAGCTTTAGCAATGTCCAAGTAAACTGTTATCGGGGATGAATTTTCGTCTAAAGCTTGATATAAGTTATCACAATATATTAACAATTGGGTAACTGTTGAATGTTTTTGCCGAAAACCATGTTGAGCAGTGCAAAGCTTCCTTTCGAATGTCTTCTTAATTTGTTTGTAAACTATTCTTTCAAAAACTATAGAAATTGCACAGAGCATTGCAATCGGTCTGTAGTTTTTAATTTCCATTTTACTACCATTTTTGTGATGAGGACGCACGTGTGTGTTTTTCCAGACTTTGGGAAATTGGCAAGCGTTAATAGTGCAGCTAAATATATACAAGATACTATTTATAACGTACGGCGCAGAAGCTTTAAGGAGTGATGGTGTTATTTGATCGTAAGAGTTGGCACCACATTTAGTTTGTGATATTTCATCTAGCACATCTTTTGCGTTGAATGTGATATCGTCTAGAAAGATCTCTGATTGAGCTGTTTCAGGCACAACAATGTCAGAATTATCTTCGATAAATACTGAAGAAAAATGCTCGTTGAAACTTTCCGCAATTTGCTGAGAACCCATTATATCTTGGCCTCTGTATTTCATTTTCTCGGGGAAAGTTTGTTCTTGGTTTAGTCTTCGCAAAAATTTGTATGCATCGTTGTTTGTTGAAATACAGAAACCCTCAATAAAATATTGTTTGTCCTTAAGCAAGGATAAAATTGACTCCATCTCTAAATTTCTAATTTCCTCTGCTCTTTTGTTTGTTTTCCTTAGCGTCTTCAGCTTGTTTTCTATGTGTACACTATGGGAAGACATATACGATGGTGCGTCAAGCCGGCGTTTTGTTATACGAGGTATTGACTTTTCACAAGCATTGTAGAAACTCTGATAAAAGCAATGTAGCAAGTCATTGGGACATCTGTTTGACATAGTGGGGATTTCAAAATGAGAAATGAATAAGTGCCAATCAGCCTTGTTGATGTTGAGTTTCTGGAAGAGAGGCTTTTGTTCTTTTCTTGTGAGTCTGACAGAAGTTTCTGCTATGAACAATTTGTGATCTGAGAAGGAATTAGCCTCAACCACTAGATTACATTGCTCCAGATTATTGCATAAAAAGATGTCGGGACAACAGCTGGAGTTGAGGATTGAGCAAAGGTTCAGAGAATCTATTTCTTTTATGAAAGCTTTTTCATATTCATTACTACTAGAAAGTGTATTCCAGTCAGCATGTGAAAAGTTAATATCACCATTCATAATTATCAGTTTTTTCTGAGTACTGGAGTCAAAAAGCGACTCCAATTTAAATAATGCTATACTTATTGAACTTCGTAAATCTGTATCAGAAACCCGGTATTTGCTGTTTTGTGGAGGGTTATACAAGGTGATGATTATTAATACAATGTCGTTCAGGAAATAAACAGAACATGACAAAAAATCAAAGTTTAATTCAATTTCTGCTTTATTGAAACAAAGATTTGTTTTGTGAGCTATAAGAGTACCACCGTGAGTTCCAACTTTTCTATCTTTTCTGGACTGCACGAAATATTGCCGATTTAGGAAAATTTCTGAATTTCTTACTTCATCTGTAAGCCATGTTTCAGTTAAGCAAAGTATGTCAATATCATGTTCCCTTAGTAAAATATCGAGATTCATTCTGCGATCAATTGTTAAAATTGACCAGCAGTTCAATAAACCTATCTTCAGTACTTGTTTTTCCTCTAGTCATGATCGTGAATTTGTTTGATGGCCTATCTTCTGACATGTCTCTTCTACTGAGAGAGTTATGTCTACGAGCTGGTTTTCGACGAACAACGCTCCTGATCTAATTTTGATTTCTGATCTGTTAATGTTCAGTTTTTGAGCAAGTTTAAAACGATAGTCAAGTAGCTTCTTTTCTTTCTCCCAATCATCTTTGGATAAGAAAGCTTTCACAAAAATGTTTTGAGCCTTCAATTTTTGATTCGACATCAAGAGCAGTCGATAGTTCCAAGGATTAGTCAACTTAACTACAATTGGACGTGTTCTTTGTGCTGCTTCATCAAACTTCCCCAGCCGGAAAACATCTTCAACCATGATTTTGTCAATTCCACAAGACTGTGCAATCTCTTCTCCTTTTTTCTTGTCGTAGCTGATCAGCTCTACAAAAGAAGTTGTTCCCGTACCATCTTTGGGTTTCTCGGCTACTCCAAAAAGAATCAATTTGTTTAGGTTTTCACTTTTTTGAATTTGATTTTTGTCACTTGGTGTTTTTGAAGAGAGCTGTTTATCTGTTTCGGAAATTTTTGAATTCATATTTGTGTGAACATTTCTTATGCAATCGCGAATTTCAGTTTTGAATGATTCTATTTCCGATTTCAAGTTGCCTTTGATATCCTCAATTTTTTGAGATAGTTCGTCTTTAATGTTTGACTGATCTTGGGGAATCACGACTTGATTTCGACAATGTACACATGCCCAAAAACATCCATTAATGTTCCCCAGTATCCTAAAATTTTCCTCTGACAATTGACTATGACAATTGAGTTCGGCTGCTTGAAATGGTTAATGGGAGACCATCTAAGATCACTCGAAATGCAAGAACTCACGGACGTCGACATCAATAAAAAAATGTGCCTAAGTCAGACGACTAAAATAATTGCTTCCAACTTCACTCGAGAACAATTAAAAAAGAGGAGTAAAACAAAATCTAATTGAATTCCAATTACTTGATTTACGCCGAAATCTATCAAATGAACACTCAATTTAAAAATATATACAAGTGTAGGATTCAGTCTAGGTGAAATACGTCTGCGGCCTGGAAACTTTTCACCAAACGGTTAAAGTCACTAATTACAATAGTTGTTCTCAGCTTCTGAAGAGTAATTACATTCAAATTCGGGCAAAAAACTTCATCGTAAAATATTTCATATACAAACGTTCGATACCGGACACAATCTTCTTAGGATACCAAGTTGCGTGATAGTAGCCTGCTTAATTTTGGGTGGAAGCTAGCCTCACTAGTGGGCTTCAGAAGCTGATAGATAGCTTAACATACACCAATTAACATGATTAACGATACAACAAAACCATGGATTTGAGTTTGACGTTGTAAAACACTGCAGCCAATCAGCGAGGCAGTACGACAAAAATTGCTTCAACTATGAGAAAACAAAATATCTGAAGAACTTTATCAAAAACTTAAAAGCTTTAGTTTTTGCACTTCTATCCACGAAAACTGTTATAATCAATTATTGAACACCGACGACACTGGATATTGCATTCACCCGGACACAACCCGAAAACTCACAGACTTCTTTCATATTAATTATCTAAAGAAGAGTTGCATTTTAAATACGTTTTTCTTTGGAAGAATGACAACAGTTTAATTGATTGTTTAAAATTGCTTTGGTAAGCAGTGAAGTCTTTGCGCAGTGATCTGGTGTGATATTTAGGGAAGATATCAAGCACTGGCTGGATACATTTTTAGACTGTTCTTGTTTTACTTTCTTCTTCACCTATGCAGTGATCCACGTTTTTGGTCTAAGGGTGTACATTTGAAATAAATTATATAAAAACAAAACCGGCTCCCCACCGCTGAGTTTAAATTGGGCCCTAACGTATTCGCGAAAAGAAACAAACTTTTAAGCGATTGGGCAAAAAATTATCGGTTCTGTTTCATAAATGGCCAGGTGGGCAAAATTTAAAATGCAGTAAAAATTGCTGAATTTTTGTAACGTTATTTATTATTCTAAAGTTTTTTATTCTAAATCTTTATAACGTTACTTTTTAATCTAAAGTGGAATAAAAACTTTATAACGTTAAATTTTTACTCTAAATTTTTTAATTCTTAAGTTATTCTATCGTTGTCATTCTAAAGTTTTTTTATTCAAAAGTGCTGGACGCACATTGGGATTGAAACAGTTAGACAAAAATAAGAGACAGAAGTTGTCAGAATTTTTCTAAGTGTCAAAGTGTTTTTAATTGGTGTGCAAATTCTGCATAAGCGGTCTAAGATTACACTTAATTCAAACTCTAAACTGAAAGCTATCAAGCATAATAATAATGCCAACTAGCAATCGATTTAATGAACTTTGATAAACTAATGAATGCACTATGAACTAATGATCGGGCTTTATATGTTTATCCCGATTCCCTTGGCTTTGCTCTTTTGAAATGACCGTATTCACAACATTACGTAATTCAATGAGTTAAGGAATTAAAAATCCATTTAGTTGAAACAAACTGAGAGGTAAGTCAGAAGTCAGACGTGAAAATTATGACTTCTCGAAACAAAAAACGAGACCAAAAATTAAAGCAAATTAAACACAGCAGGAAAACTCCTGGCCTACAATTGCCACGCATAATAGACATTGAATGGATTAGAAAAAAGTTAAAAAGATTAGATCCAAAAAGTTATTAATGTCAAATTGCAGCAACAAAAAACCACTAGCGAATATATGTTCAAACACAATTTTTTCACTCAACTTTAAAACTAGAGCGCAACAATTTTACGCCACAAAACCGCTCGCTTTTTCGCTCCACATCCCGTTTCAGCGTCACCAAAATTGTAACTTCACATTGACTTCAAGAATCATGAAAATGTGAGAACAGATCTTAAAAAAAGTAAGCCGGGAGAATTCCAGAAACGAATCAAAGTCTTATCCCCGAAAGAACTCGCTCTTCAAATAGCTAATATCTTGCAGAACGCAGCAAGGCAGAGAAAACAACAGTCTTAAGTCGAAGAACAAAAGAAATTTTGCCAGAAAAAACTAACATTAGGAAAATTCAATTTATTTTTTATGTAAAACAAGTACACATACAAACGAAACCAGTTGTTTCAAGCATTTTAAAGTAGTTTTTAAACAACAAAGTATCAGCCAGGCCTTAATGAGCCCACAAACAATTCTGTTTTAGAAAAAAAAGGAGAATGAGAACAAAATTGTTTAAAAATTCTTTTTGACAAACTGCATAGAAACACATAGATATGTAGCAAAACAACAATCCTTTGTAGTAAACAGAGCCTAGAGGCATGAGAATTTAATTCATTTACCAATAAATTCAATAAAACTATACAATTGGCCAGAAAATGCATTATGACTAGAAGTCAGCGAAATAGTTGAAATCAAAACATACAAATTAATCAACAACAAGACAAAAGAAACAATATAACTCAAAGGCAAAAAATTGTTCAATCAGCACTAAGAACCAATTAATATTCGTAGAATGTAATTATCACTCAAACGTTTAAACGGCATTTCAAGCAAATTCTCAGTCCCTCACTATGTTAAATGAAATCAATTGCAAACAAAGTAAAAATCTTGTAAAAATCTATGAGTCTATGAGACTAAAATCCTTTTTTAACATTTGATAAAATCAGAGCTAATTAAAACTATCGTTCTCAAGAGAATGATAAGTTGATACATGCTAGAATGCAGAGAACAACGACAGAAACAAAAAAATATGAAAAACAAATATTAGTTCTTAAAAACCTAAGACAAATCATTTTTTAACAACTGATAAAAGAAGAGCTGACTAAAACTATCCGTCTCAAGCAAAAGATAGATTGATACATGGTAGAATGCGGAGAATAAGGATAGAAACAAAAACAACATGAAAAAACAAAGATTTAGTTCTTGAAAGAAAAGAGTAGTTCTCTATGCGGAGAATATGGATAGAAACAAAAACATTAAAAAACTAAGATTCAGTTCTTGAAAAAACAAAGATTAGTTCTCTGCGCGGAGAATAAGGACAAAAGCAAAAATAACAAAAAAAGATTACTTTTTGATCTAGATTGTTCCAAGTTTGGCAACAATTAAGTATTTTGCGAAATTGAATTTTTTTTCAAAAATAGCTAATGAAAAAAATTTGCAGAATTTCAAATACTGAACGCAGAAAAATCATTCAGTTATTAGTAACAGAAAATTAGGATCGCTGACAGTGCGCAAGAAAACTTTCTAGTAACTGATTCCAAAGACGAACAAAAAAATGGAAAAAAAATCGGACAAACTGCCAAAAGCGGTCAAACATGTGTACAATTGTATAAAACAAAAAATACCTCACGTTATAAAGAGGCATTCAATGCATGAAATATCAAAGGTAAACTGCTATATGCGCTGATTTTGTCATGAAAATCCACTTTACGATCCAAAATTAAATAAACTAAATAAAAAGCCAAAAATGAATTTAAAAAATTGGGAACGAACAGACAGTCGATGCATTTTAATTCAGGGGCTGTAGCCTAGATTAAGTTTTCTTTATGGGTGCAAAAAAGTTCACCACGCCGTGATTCGAACCATGGACTTCCCGGTCCCTCAACAGAAGCCTTGACCATTTGGCTATCAGGCCCTTCTTTTTGCTATACTGCAGTCGATTTTATCAAGCTTTACTTCGTGGTGAGAGCAATAGAGATCACTCAAAATTGAGGAAAGAAAACGTGAAAAAGTCAATTGAGAAGTCCAAGAATGTTCTAAAAGAAAAGTGCAAAATGACCAAGCGATAAACTCTCTTAACAAACTTGCTTTAAAACTCATTCACCGATCGAAGCGCATGATATAAAAAACTTCTCTCGCTCAAAAAAAAATCAGTTCACACGGCAATTTTACTCTCTGTGGCTTTTAGTTCAAAACGCTGTCTGAACGAATAGTACTACCGGTTTTAAAAAAACTTTAAAGAAAACCAATACTCCTCTTCGAGTCGGTCGCAGCTAGTAAAGCAGCACAAAACCAGCTAGCCACAGAACTTTGAAGCTTTCTTTCATACCGTTGTTGATGGGAACCAGCTATTTCGATGAAAAGGTATTTTTCGATATCTTAAACATAAATAGACAAAGTCGGACGAAATGCTCTCAAACGGCAGCGACACAATTTAATTGTAGCCTCTGCAGGGGAAGGGGGGTAGTTGCTGGAGCTGAATAGTAAGACGTTATTAGAGCTCATATGCCTCAACTGGAGTTGAGTGAAAATTTGCCAACTTTGTCACATTGATGATTACGCTTTTAATAGTTAACTGCTGTGATTAAAGTTGCCGAATTTAATTCTGGAGGAGCAAAATTTTTATCACGTAAAGGTCAAATTAAGCGTGCAAAAATTCAAACGAGAGGTAAAATTGCTCAAGCCAGCGAAGGAATATTATAGAAAACGGTCTATCAAAAATTTCATAAAAAGACACTACTAAACAATTGATCAAAAGCAATTAAAAATCATACAGTTCGAAACATAAATTATGCTACTTACCATAATCAGCTTTAAGAGACATCGCAGGCTCAATTTTTTTTACCTTTTAAGTATTGGTTTTAACAATGATTGGGAACGTACTTCATCTATGGTGGGACAAAAAATAACCTGGTCCTGCTCATAATCTTTTGAAGAGCGGATGCAAAATAGGAGACACTGAACAAAAAGCAGATATGAAGTGAGCGTGACATCTGGTCATAATAAAAAATCGTCGAGACCAAATAAAAACAAGCCAAGACAAGGCCAATAACAGCTCCAATGAGCTATCGCAGCTGTCATAAACCAAGAATACCTCAATAAACTCACACTCAGCAGACACATTTCGTCCGCAAAAAGACGCCATAACCGAGACACGACCAATAATAGTCCCGCTCAGCTATTGCTGCTCAACATTAGCTTACATTATCTTTGCCTTTAGATTATTACTGATTTTCAACATATACTAGAGAAATTGAGTTAAACTATTATTTAGGTTGAATGTGGCTATTATACATTAAAATCTTAGAATCAAGAGCAAGCCAATAATCCAGAATCAGGGATTCAATTGGGAATTTCAATACTACCCTATTAAACATATAAGCATAGCCTATGAAAAAGCATAGTCGGATGAATTTAAAATCTGCCACTGAATTACACACGTGAGACAGAATTAATAACCACCAATTTTCATTCATTGAAAAAGTTAATATCTTTTCACACGAATGTTGACGCTGTTTGAAAAAATTCTCTCAATATCTTAGCGAAAACAGAGGTGCTTTCAAAATTTTCGGGCAAAAACATTCATTTAGGGCGATAATTGGTCAAGACACGCTGTTACTATAATCGATTGGCTCCTTTTATTTGTGGATCTAACTGTACATTGGATGGGAAAACATGTTTTCGCAATTTTAGTGACGCTTTCTTTTGTTCCAAATGATACTTTCTGAAATCCTTTTCATAGGTCAACAAAAATTTACTGCTCAGTCATCGACAAAGTAAATGCCAAATTCAAGAAATGGTCCAAAATCTTTGCTGATAAGTAATTCCAGCTTCCTTGATGATCCAAGTAAGAAACACAATTCAGTCGCCAATTCGGCTTTTATTGAACTTTGTTTCGGGGCCTTCATATCGGCAAACACCAAGAGCACCATTTGCTTATCCAAAAGCATCAAACAAACAAGGCCAATATAATTACAACAAACCTCTGAACATACCCGGCAGATTGCCGGAAAATAGCCGCCGTTGATTCCAATAAGCATGATTGGGATTGAAATAACAGAAGATATTGAAAAAGAAAGATTTTTGTACAAAAACATTTTTTTAAGTCCGATTTATTTTGAAGGCATTTCGTAGTTGAACATAATTCTGTTTCTTAGAGAGAGTCTACAGGGGCTCCTATCAATAACAATAAGCATTAGAGATGGTAAATAAGACTTATAGGAACGACGTTCAAATAGCGGGCATCTAAAATTGGGCTTTATGGGTTTATCCCGTTTCTACTTCTGACTTCAATTTTTTATACTGACCCTGTTCATTTTGAATTGCTTTGCTGCGCAACTGATGTTCAAAATCACTTTTAGCAGAATGAGAGAAGAGAGAAACTAGCCTAGAGAAGTCAAAAAGTTTTCACGCAAAATGTTGAAAAGGCGGCAAAATGAGGTAAAGCGAAACATTTTTTTATTCGACGAAGTAAAAAAAAAAATAGGAGCGCTATAATAGCCGGCTGAATAGATGAGGGCGGCTATTAATAACAACAAAAACTGACTTTGATAGGAACTGACTTTGATCAAATGTTGCGTATAGAATGAGTAAATATATGCTATGTAATAACAAACATAACCGACTAACGTCGGGCAAATAGCTCTCAAACGACCGGCGAGTGGCTGGCTTCGCCAGTAGCTAGCCAACGCTTAGTGAGGCCAGCTTTAGCTTAATTGAAGGGGCGTAAGGCGAGGGTAATAGATGATAACATCACGCCACATAAGAGCAGCTGAAGTGCGGCATCAACAAAGGAGTTAAGGAAAGAGAGAGAGAGAGAGAGAGAGAGAGAGAGAGAGAGAGAAACAGAGATAGTGTGCGATAGGTAAAACAAGAACGAGAAAGAGAAGGAAAGACACCCCCAACCAACACACACAGATAGATAGATAGATAGATAGATAGATAGATTGATAGATGGATAGATAGAGAGAGAGAGCTAGGAATATTTTCCATGATGAGATTCGACTCTGCAACTTTTAGTTTTCTAGCCACATTAGTAATTAAATCACAAAAATTGAGAACAAAATTCAAAGGAAAAGTTGACACAATTTGCAGTGAAAAAAAATTTTCAAAACCATTTTTTGTCTCTGGAGTTTTGTGATGTAACCCAACTGCAAGACTAAAAAATTTTTGTTGGCCAGTAATGATCGTTAAACTCAATGACGAAAATATTCAATAATTTTGAAAACAATTGCAATTTTAACAAAGTGTTGCTAATATTCTTGATATTAGTCTCTTGACAATCATTTCATAGTGTCAACAGACTATCCAGTATCCTTACTTCAAGCCTTGAATAGTTTCACTGCCTCAGCTCAAAGATCCATAAACTTGTTAGATGATAATAATTTGTCGAAATTTGAAATTAAAATTTTATCTAAAAATTGCAAAAAACTCTAGTAACTAAAAAAATTGATAACCATTCCATTAACTCTAAAATCTATGCAACAGCTTATTAACCCTTAAATTCAAATGATACCTTGAAATTTCAAATGAAAAAATTGCGATTTTTTTTTAAAAACTTGCTTAAATTCGATATATTAAAATCTTGAAAAATAATCCATTACATCTCGAAAAAATGCAGTAACCTATTATCAAACCCTAGATTAAGTTCCTTGGTTCTTGAGACTGGAAAAACCTAAAAAAACAACAAACAATTTCAAAAAACTTGAAAATTGCAAATATTCGTAAAAGAGAATCGTAAAAATCGTAAAAATTGCTCAAAATCTTGAAAAACATTTCATTACATCTAGAAAATATGCAGTCAATTAAGCTTAAACCCTAAAGAAGGTTACCTGGCTCTTTAGGCTGGAGAAACCTAAAAAATGACAAACTTTCAAGAGCTTGAAAAAAATTGCCAAGTTTTATCAAAAAATTGGTAAAATTTGTGATATTAAAAAGTTGACAAATATTCCATGGCCAATAAAAAAAACTTTTCAGCAACTTATTATCAAACCCTTAAGGAGGTTTTCTGGCGTTTGAAGCTGAAAAAACCTCAATAATGTAGATGAATGTAAAAAAAAATTGAAAAAATTGCAAGTTTTGTCAAAAAATGCCAAAATTCGTAATGATCCTGAAAAACATTCCAACACATCTAAAAACTATACAGTAACCCATTATTAAACCAAGGAGGAGATTCCGTGGCTCTTCAGGCTGGAGGAACCTAAAAAATTACAAAGAATTTTCAAACAAAAAAAAACTTGAAAAAAATTGTAAGTTTTATTAAAAAATTGCTATAATTTATGATATTAAAAAGCTGAGAACTATTCCATGGCAAGTAAAAAAATTTTCAGTAACTTATTCTCGCACCCTTAAGGAGGTTTTCTGGCCCTGGTTTTGGAAAAACGAATAATGATAATAAGTTGCAAAATATTGAAAAAATTTCCAAGTTTTGTAAAAAAAAAAAAGATGCTAGAATTCGTGATGTTTAAATGTTGAAAAGCACTCCATTACCACTAGAAAAAGTGCAGTAATCCCCTAGATGAGGTTTCTTGACACGTAGGGCTGAAATTTTCCAAAATCTTGAAAAAATTGTGAAAATTAATATAAATTTGCGCCTTACTGTTTAGATTTTCAAAACACATAGCTCTTGAAAAGGCCATAAAAAGTTTTTGTCTTCCAAGAGACCTTTATCAACTTCAACCAGCCGCAATTTTAGACTGGTCCAACAAAAAATTCGGTCCTCTAATGAAACTTAATGCCCGCTGGGCGCTACGTTTTTATCCCGTTTTTAAGGACGAAAAGTCAAATGGGTCAAACGAAAAATCGCATAAAAAGACCAACAGGACTAATATAATTGCTACAAACTTCGTTTGAGAGCAATTAACCGACTAATTCCGGACGAATTGCTCTCAAACGACCGGCAAGCGGTTGGCTTCGGTAGCAGCCAGCTCGTGCTTAGGGATGCTAGTATTATGGCGTCTACGCTAGCTTTGCGTCTTTGGATGCAATTTAATGCTTCCAATAAACAACAATTACAAATCGCAATTTTCTAAACACGGAGACAAACAGCATGGAACGACAAATTTCTAATACTACAATCGATATATAGGCGGAAAGCTATTTTGTCAAGCAATGCTACTTTAACACATACATGGCAAACGTGAGAGCATATCTGACTTACTTCAGATGAGCTGCTCTCGAACTATATTTCGTTCGAGAGCTATTAACAAGACTTCAGTTGAATACAGCTTTCATATATTAAGATTAAGCTTAGACTTATGCACTAGGGTCTTACAACCTTTAAAAAAACATTGGTCGCTATTCAGTGTTCTTAATTTGAGAAATGCAACTGATTATTTTGAAGTACAAATTTGCATGTCCATCATTAGGCGCAACTCAGAACAATAAGAACTAGACGTCAAATGCGTTCAACGTCACAAAACCAAAATTATTCAGGCAAAATTGTTTCAGACTAATTTATAAAGACTTGTGATTTGTAAAGGCGTATAGGAAACGTAGATGTGAATTTGATGAATCCAATACTTACATTCCTAATATAGTCCATTGAACATATATTCTAACAGACATTGACGATAATACATTAGGCTGCAGCAATCTTTGAACATTTAACTTAGAGACAGTGTTCCATTGAGCACCTTCTAGCATCTATAAATTTAATCAGAGCCAATTAACCGCAAAATAAAACCAATATACCAGGAATTTCGTTGTTATGCAAGTAATGCTTGAAAAATTAGGCCAGATCAAGTTCAAGCAAAACAACGGTCAAAGTAACTGGGTAAAAGTGGTATCCAAGAATACGAAAAAGTGCGAGAATGAAAGAAAGAAGGGGACAGCACACACAACATAAGACGAGATAAGGAAGAGAAATAAAGAATAATTTAATGATAACATAATGATGAACAGTTTAATTTAAAAGGCAAATCCAGAATTTCGCCTCATTATACTTGCAAGTTAAGTTACAAACAACGGCTGCATAAATTTAGACAATATCACCACATGCAAATAACAGCGACTCCGGCGAAACTACGCCAACCTCCCCACTTGCTTCCCTCCCCTATATAACCTTCTGTTGAGCTGTGCTAGAGCGCTCGTAATAGATACAGCACCACTATTGCCACTAGCCGGCCACCCACCCCAACAATCTATCCCGCCATCTCCCGATTACCATAACTAAAGTCAAACTAATCAGTATGAGGGCAAAAATTTGCACACAGCCTCACAATAGTGCATGGGCAGTGTAGAGACAATACGTGAGATGACCAGACCCTATCGTTAAGTCCTCATTAGTATTCTCCCATACAGGAAGTATCAATCCCCCATACCCGCGCATTCGAACAAAACAGCTTCAAATAATTTTTCTCACAGATCAACCTACAATTTTGTTCGTGATTTTGGATCATAGTAGAACCTGGATTAAAACTAATGAATTGTTCCTATAACACTAATCTTCCAAATTTTGGATTCCTTCAGATCTGGAATTTAAAAACCGGTGTTCACTTAGCAACTGCGAGACCTAAGCTGTTGCATTTCCCAGCTTTGTTATGACCACACCTGCAAATTATATGTTGTTATAGAGCACGTTATTCGAAAATATTACATGTGTCTGCAGGCGGTGGGGCGTAGAAGATATGTCGTAACTTTAGTGATTGAGGGATAGATTCTAAATTTAAACTCAACCCATTAAACTTTAGAAAAACATAGCCGGCAGATAGACGGAATAGCTGCGAAATAGACTTGCGCGTCGCGCAATACAGAAATAGATACAGATATATGTTGCAAAAGCTATCGACGCCGCTCACCAATCTTTGTAAAAACCATTCAGCGATAAATTAATCGGGCTTGTTAAAATCAATTCCGCAGAAGCGTTTTTATTAGCGACCATCATCATACAGATCAGCTCCTTTGACCCTAAATTAATTCAAAAATGTTATAAAAATTAAGTCACTTTATTGAGTGATGTAAGTCACGTATGATCAAAATCTAATCACCCAAATCACCTTAAAACTTCTGCTAGAGTGAGTTAGGAATGAAGTCAGGCGCGCAAAAGCCGCGAGTGAGAACAAGTCATCAAGAAAAATTGACTTTCAGCTTTGCGGTGTGAACAAGTTTAAAACGAAAACGGGCGTCATACGACAAAACATAGCAAACAAATTCCTGACACAATTAAAAGAATTTTCATCGATTAAACAAAAAATTACAACCCGACTGGACATTGAATGAATTAGAAAAAAAGCCGTTTAAAAGATGAGATTCAACAAAAGAAAAAGTAGAAATCAATATCAAAACGCCGCAACAAAAAACCACTAGCATGAAAGCGAATATTTGTTCACACACTGTTTTTTCACTCTACTTAAAAATTAAAGCGAACAGATTTGACGCCGCAAAACCAATCGTTTTTTTTTCGCTCCACTCCCTGTTTCACCGAGACCAAAATCATTTACTTCAATTTGACTTCAAAAATCAACTCGTGAAAACACTGCTACTTTTCCGAAAAACACTATTTCGTTAGCACATATTAAACACTTATGAAGATTTACATTAAAAATGTTTAAGTCAACTCATGAAAAAAGCACTTAAAAACAAATTGAATTAGGAAAACTAAAAGGAATTTTTTTTAATGATACAAGTACTCATTAAACAAAGGATAAGTTTGTTCAAGCAAATAAGAGCAAAAAAGCTCACAAAACAGTGGGCGAGTTGTAGTAAGCTAAAAAATTTGTCGAAGATTGGGACCTCCAATTAGGATAAAACACATACTATTTCATATTAGGATAAAACCTCCAAATTAGGATAAAAACCTCTATAATCGGATGAAACACACATTATTTTCAAAAATTACTCAAAAATTTAAAAAAAATCATAAAAAAACCTCTTATCCAAAAAAATTGGAAAAAAACCGTTCAAAAATGCCGCATGTAAACAAAAACTCTAGCTCGCTTAGAAAAAGTTTTTTCACACCTCCATTTCTCGCTCTCTCTGATACAGTGTTATGAACAAAAATCAAACCACTCCCATTTTCCTCACGCGTCTCATTTTCTGCTCAAAATTCACTCAAACAAAATTTACTCAAAGACTTCTCCAATAATCTTCTTCGACTCATTAAAATACAGCGCGCCAAAACAATTCAAATTCTTTGAATTGTAAAAACATAGCCGGAAGAAGTCCAAAAGCGTCTCGAAGCTTCGGAACTTCACAAGCAAACAGTAAACGAAGCCGAAACCATTATCATTTGTCTTTTAAAATAAGGTATTTACCTCACCAGTTTTTATTTTAAAAATTTAGTTAAAAAACTTATACCTGAAAATAAATTATGGAAACCTAGCCCTAAAAACGGTTGCAAAAAACAAATACAAGTCAAATATTTTATAACTTATTCCAGCAAAGTCTAAGTGCTAAATATATGAAATCAATTGCAAAACCAGCAAAATATTTGAAAATAAAAAAATATTTTTGAAAAAACTAAAATCAGTTCCAATACAATTCTAGGTCTTAGAAGAATTCTAGAATGATATGAGCCAGAATATAGATAGTACAAAAACATTGCAAAAAATAGCAAAGACACAAAAATGACTACGTCGTGAAACCTTTTTTAAATATAACGAAGAAAAAAATTGAACAAAACTGCCAAAATCGGATAACTATATGTACAAGTTTAAAGAACAAAAATACCTCACAATAGGAAGACGCCCTCAGTGCATGAGTTGTCACAAAAAATCAAATTACAAGCAAAAAACTGGGCAAATCGGACGGAAAAACGGCTGTAAGCGGTTATCTATATGCGCCCTTATGGCAAAAACACTTTTCAATGTCGAAAAATCATTCACTACACTCAGCGCATGATCAAAAAAACATAGCCGGAAGAAGTCCAAAAGCGGCTCGAAGCTTCGGAACTTCACAAGCAAACAGTAAACGAAGCCGAAACCATTATCATTTGTCTTTTAAAATAAGGTATTTACCTCACCAGTTTTTATTTTAAAAATTTAGTTAAAAAACTTATACCTGAAAATAAATTATGGAAACCTAGCCCTAAAAACGGTTGCAAAAAACAAATACAAGTCAAATATTTTATAACTTATTCCAGCAAAGTCTAAGTGCTAAATATATGAAATCAATTGCAAAACCAGCAAAATATTTGAAAATAAAAAAATATTATTGAAAAAACTAAAATCAGTTCCAATATAATTCTAGGTCTTAGAAGAATTCTAGAATGATATGAGCCAGAATATAGATAGTACAAAAACATTGCAAAAAATAGCAAAGACACAAAAATGACTACGTCGTGAAACCTTTTTTAAATATGACGAAGAGAAAAATTGGACAAAACTGCCAAAATCGGATTACTATATGTACAAGTTTAAAGAACAAAAATACCTCACAATAGGAAGACGCCCTCAGTGCATGAGTTGTCACAAAAAATCAAATTACAAGCAAAAAACTGGGCAAATCGGACGGAAAAACGGCTGTAAGCGGTTATCTATATGCGCCCTTCTGGCAAAAACACTTTTCAATGTCGAAAAATCATTCACTACACTCAGCGCATGATCAAAAAAACTTTTTTTGGCTCAGAAAAAAATTAGTTCACATCGCAATTTTACTCAATTTCGCTTTTAGGTCAAAACACCGTGTGAACGAATAGTATTTCCGGTAAAAACAACACAAAGAAAACCAATACTCCTCTTCGGGTCGTTAAAAATAACGAACACCGCAATATAGCTCCACTCAGCTTACAGCTGTAATAATGCATCGAGTGAAGAATGCAGAGCACATCTGTACCTACCACGTGCAGATGAGATCGGGTGCCTCAATTATGCGACTTGAACGAATGCACACTTGTAGCAAAGATAAGATCAACTTACATGGTTGATGCAGTACTCGACGGCTTCGTATGAAAGTTTCATGAAACCTCCGAACGTCTTGCCATCGTCGGAGGGACCCCAGGACATGCTGTAGATGTCGACGTCTTCGCAATAGTGACGAAAGGCCTCTGCTTCTAGAGAGTCAGTCACTCTACCATCCAGAATTTTGATTCCTAAACAAACAGTCTGTCTGGCGCTCGATACCTGGAGATCAGTAGGACAACTCACAAGGACAATTCTACGTGTTACAGAAGCTATTTAAAATCCGATTCTAAGTTCATGCTTATTAAACCGCAGCAACTGCAGGATGAGTAAATGTAAATAGAAAGTTAGAAAAAAACTAAACGCCGTGTCCAATAACTAAACGCCGTCCAAAATATTAAACCATATACATATATAGGATGCTCATACTAGCTCTCAAGGCCTGAGTATCGACTCCTTCACTCTCAAATTTTTTCTAACAACTCGTATGTGTTATAGCAAGAACGCAAAATCTTTGTTATACTATACAAACTATATCAACTAAATTAGCTGTAACAGACAATTTACATAATACAGATAATATAATTACCTCCAATTTGGGCCCCATGAGCAATTCCAACGCCGCATATTTTATTATTGGGCACAGCTGCAATCTGCCCTCCACATTTGGTGCCATGACTAAAATCAACAAATTCGTTTCAGGCACGTTTCAAAAATTACTACACACGCAACCATCACACCGCCTAATTCCAAACAAAAAACACGCTTTTTTGTTTGGAATTACTTCCAAAAAACACGCTTTCGTCAAAATGTTTGCCCATGCCAAACATTTTGACGAAACGTGTATAGTATTAAAATAACCGCATGGTTAAATATTTAAATGCTTAGTTAAATAATAGCTTATTGATTATTAAACACCAACATCAACATTAAATTTACAGAACTGACTCTTAATTCAATTGAGTAAAAATGATTTGAGGTACTGCATATCAACAAATACGGCATACGTACGCATTGAACTCCCGATCATCCTCGGGAATCCTAGGATAAGGATCATCATCATCTTCGTTCAAGTCCTTTGAGATAGTAGAATTGTAGTTAGGATGCAAGTCTGGGTGCGTGTGGTCGAAGCCGTCGTCAATCACCACCACTTTGATGCCACTACCATTGAAGCCCATTTTCCACACGTCAATTATGCTGTGGTCACTTCCCTCGGTGATGCCCCTTTGGCCCTCACTTTGCTGTAAAAATATAGGCTCTTTTGAAACTTCATTTGTACAAATTTAAACAAGGAGTAACACTGCTATACACAATGTTTGAATCTGCTAACAAACGAATAAAATAAAACAATACTAGAACCACATGCTCAGATATGTATTCGACAATTCATTTTCCGACCACAACAGCAGGTTGCCCAGTAACTGTTTAGCTGTAAAGCATCAAGCTCCGCTAGCTTTCGCAAACATACCCTGCAAATTGCTGAAAACAGCCGCCATTGATTCCCATAACCCCTATTGAGATTGAAAGAACAAAATAAAAATCGATTTTTGTAGAATCAATATTTTAAAGAGCTAACTATTTTGATGTCATTTCGTAGTTAGAAACACCACTTTTCCTTATTCAGAGGATAGAAGGACTAGTATCAATACCAAAAAGCACAAGAGATGGTAACTAAGACCTTAAGAACACGTTCAAGAAGCCGGCATCTAAAATTGGGCTCGTCCATTTCTATTCCCGATTTCGTTTTTATGACTCCGTTCATTTCAGGCTGCTTAGCTGAAGAATTGATGTTTAAAAATTTGAGCAGAATGAGCGAAAAATAGAACTAGCCTAGAGAAGTAAATATGAACAAGATGTGACTTACGGTAAAGGTAAACAAATTTTTATTCGACGCAGTAAAAAACCATCAGTACAACCCTGGAATACAAACCAGAGAATTGAAAAAAAAAATTGGAATTACTGCATCTGGTCAAGGTATCAATTAATAGTGGGAGCGAAAAAATGCAAAGAGTCCCAAAATCGGAGAAACTAACTATAATAATCAAGCACAATAAACAAAAATATAATCATTGCTATAAATCTTGAAGCTTTTACCTTGAACATCAAATTTATTCCACCTAAAAATACACATCAACTAGCGCAAAAGCCATAAAAGGGGTTAATTCGCCACTATGGATGGTAAAACTAACAATAGAAAAATATTTAAAAAAGATTGAAAACTGCAGAAAATTTTTCAAAAAGATTCTAAATTTTGCGAAATTATTATGTTCCAAACGATTTTTTTTGCCTGCCTCCCCAATCTGTCCACTAACCGATTTGAAAGATTTTAAAAATCAATTGGCTTTTGAAGATCGATAAAGTCAGAGTTGCTCAAATTCGTAATATTAAAATCTTCAGACATCTCAAATACTTTCATTGTCTTCAGAAATTATCCAATAACTCAATTTTGAGCCTAGCAAAAGTTTCACTGGCTCATAAAGAACAATAAACTTCGATCACGATAAATTTTAGAGCATTTCAAAAACATTACAAACTTGCAAAAAAATTGCAAAAAATGTGTAATATATTGAAAACCACTCCAATGACCCAACCAATTATACATTAACCTATTACCAAGCCATAGAGGAGGTTCCCAGGCCCCTGGGGATAGATAAGCTAAATTAACAAATTTCAAAAAATGCAAAAAAAAAACTGCAAGTTACGTTGCCAAATTTGTGACATTTAAATGTTGAAAACAATTCCAATATCATGAAAAACTAGAAAAACTAAACAGCAACAAAATATCAAACTCCAGAGGAGGCTCCTTGGCCACTTGGACCGGAAGAAACTTAAACGATAAAACTTTCAAAAAAATGTTAAAAATTGCAAGCTTTATCAAAAATAGCTGTAATTGTTGATGTTAAAATGTTGGAAATTCCATCTACGCTAGAAAAAATGCAGTAACATCTCACAAACTCCAGAGGAGGCGCTTTGGCACAAGGGCCTGGAAAACTCAGAACGACAAAAAATTCAAAAACTTAAAAATTGCTAAATTTCGTGATGTTAAAATGTTGAAAACCATTCTATTAACGATAGAAACTATGCAGTAAAGTATTATCAAAACCTAGAGGCAGTACATTGGCACAATTGACTAGATTTGTCTCGCCAAAACCTTTATCAATTTTTACAAACCTCAATTTCAGACAGTAAATTCCACAAAACTCAAAACAAAAAACGAAAATAGACAAAAAAACGCAAAAAATGCACATTTTGGGCTCAAAAAATCCTAAAACTTACTTTTTAACCTTAAATGACGGCCTTCCCAGCAGCCGCACAACTCTAAGCACTTGAAGGACTCTTAGAGCCCACTTTGGGCCTCTAATGAACAATGCCCGCTTGGCTTTACTCGTTTATCCGTTTTGAAACAAAGTCATTGAAAAAAGTGTAAAAACATCTTTAAAAAACACAACAGGACAAGTCCTGAAATACAATCCAAAGAATTAAATGAAAAACTTTGAAGTACTGCGCCTGACCATCAGATCAATTGAACAATGCTAGCCAAAACGAAAAACAGCCCCAAAACAAGAGAAACTAAAATAACCAATTAAACTAAACCAGAAAATAATCATTGCTAAAACTCAAGAAACTTTTACCCTGAAGGCCAAACGTGATCCATTTAAATACCCCAGTTAACCCACGAATAAATCTTGAAAGAGGTTTATTGGCCAATAAAGACAAAACAAATCGAGAAATATGAGGAAAACTTGCAAAATTCAAAGAAAATTTGCAATGTTAAAATGTTCTACTCCACTTTTTTGTTTCTGTGGTCTGTCCAGCAACCCATCTGCAAGAGCTCAAAAAGTTTTGCCCCGTAAACATCAACCTCAAAACAAAAGAAAATATCAAAACAATTGCAAATTTTATTGAAAATTTGCCAACAATTTTTATAGTATATTCTGAAGAACTTTATTGTCTCCAGAGGCTACCAGTAACCCAACTTTAACCCCTTAAAAGTTTCATTGGTTTGAAAAAATCAATAAATCAGGAACATGGCAATAATTTTCAGAAAAGATGAAAAAAAATTAAAAATTTAACAAAAATTGCAACATTTCGTGATATAAAAAAGCTGAAGACCATTCCATTGTCACAGGCAAACATGCAGTAACATACTGTCACACTCTAGAGGAGACCACCTGATTGCTGAGGCAAGAAAAACTCAACAAAAGACAAGTATTTAAAAAAAAACTTTTTTCAGCATTTTTTTTAAATGCTAAAAATCGAGACATTAAA
This sequence comes from Convolutriloba macropyga, assembly GCF_964194025.1. Classification (NCBI taxonomy): domain Eukaryota; kingdom Metazoa; phylum Xenacoelomorpha; order Acoela; family Convolutidae; genus Convolutriloba; species Convolutriloba macropyga. The sequence goes on along the minus strand of NC_134469.1, from coordinate 27,930,006 downwards.
ATGTTGAAAACTGTTTCATTGCCACTATACGCTATGCCGTAACCTATTATCAAAAAAACCTGAAAATATTGCAAAAATTAGTTTCACTTTTCGGGTTCATGTTTAGAGTACCAAAACATATAGTCCATAAAATTCTCATGAAAAAAGATTCATCCTACAGAAGATTTTGACAAACGTCAATTCAAGAAAAATTTAAACAAGAAAAAGCAAAAATGAAACAAAAAACGTGAAAAATTGCACAATTTGGGGCTTCATAGAATTTTCGGGGCTACCGTATTGGTATAAGCAAAACACTTAAAAAAGTTGGACAACTTATTTCCTTTGCTTCATATTGTCCCTAATCATTACACCAAATCACTCCAAGGCTATAACAGCGTGCAAAGGCAATTTCATCCTAAAATGGTTTGTTCGTTTTTTAATGAAATGTAATCATTTTCAGGGACAATCAACAAAACTGAGCAGCCCTCTGATTACTCTTGCATAGGGATGCACACTTCAAGAAACGATTATCACAGCTTGCAACGCAAAATTTTCATTGTTCTAAACTCTTTCTCACGTCAAACACTTTTTGTAAAAAATGAAAACTTGCATGCTTACTGTCCAAACATAATTTGTTAACATTTGTTGAGGTAAAAAATACATTTGATGCTGCAACGGCGGACTTTGACGTAGGTCCTAGTTAGTACCAATAGACTTTGAATTCCTAGACCTTATAAATTTGCGGCGGTGATAATTAGGAAAACTACTTATGGTATACCTGTGCGGTCATCGTGGATTATAAAAACATACTCGGCAGATTGCCAGAAAATAGCCGCCGTTGATTCCTTTAACCAGGATTGGGATTGAAAGAAGAGAAAAAAACCAGTGAAAAAATTATTTTCGTACAAACAATTTTAAAGTGCCAACTATTTTGGTGTCATTTTGGAGCTGAACATACTCCTGCCTCGTATTGAACCCACAAAGGAGCAAGTATCAATACCAAAAAGCATTCGAGATGGAAACAAAGAACAAAGTTCGAGTAACGGTCATCTAAAAAAGGGCTTTATGGGTTTATCCCGTTTCTATTTCTCATTTCGTTTTTTGATACTGACTCTGTTCATTTTGAATTCCTTTGCTGAGCAACCGCTGTCTAAAAAAAATTGTAACAGAATGAGAGAGGAGTAAAACTAGCCAAGAGAAGTCAAAAAGATTTCACGCAAAATGTTGAACAAGCTTTGAAATAAGGTACAGAGAAAAAATTTTATTCGACGAAGTAAAAAAACATAACAGGACGAGTCCTGACGTACAATTCAAAGACCTTTCATTGACTAAACCAACAACTAGACCTAGAAAGGACTGAGTGAATTGGAAAAACCATTTCTAAAAAATGAGATAGAAATTTTAAAAAATCAATGTCAAAATGCCCCATGTGAACAAACCACGAGCGAGAAATGAAAATTTGGTTCAAACCAAAATTAGGCCTATAATGAACTATGAACGAATTGGAAAACTGTTTAGAAAAAAAATCCGATCCAGAAAATCAAAAGAACAGTGAAAATCAAAGTAATTAACGCATGTGAGCAAAAAACCACTAGCGAGAGAGCGAATTTTTGTTCAAAACACCGTTTTCTCACTCTACTTCAAAATTAGAGTGAAAACAATGCACGCCGCAAAGCCACTCGCTTTCGACTTTTTGACTTCGAAAATCATGAAAATGTGTGAACAGATTAGAACAAAAACAATTCATGCCACAAAATCACTCCCTTTTTCGCTCCACTCCCTGTTTCGGAGTTACCAAATTTATTACTCCAATTTGACTTCAAAAATCATGAAAATATGTGAACAGATCTCCTACCTGACCAATTCTGCCTGACCAACAGATCAATTGAACAATGCCAGCAAAAAAAAACAAGCACAATCATTTCAAAAAGTTGAGAAACAAACAATCAAACTAAATAACAATACGCTCATTGCTAAAACTCTTACAGCTATAGCCCCAAAAGCAAATTTCGGTCCCTTTTAAATATACCTATTTAAAATATGTTCAAAACCAATTTTTGTCTCTGAAATCGGTCCAGTATTATATCTGCGAGACCTGAAAAATATTCATTGGACCTTGAAGATCAATCAACTCATAAAAAGACAGAAAATTCAAAAAACAATGAAATCAGTTGCAAAATTTAATGAAATGTAGCTGAAAGTAATATTAATAACTTCACAAACATTTCTGTGTCTCTAGATGATATCCAGTAACCCGATTCCAAGCATAAAAAATCATTGGGTCAAAAATTATCCATTGCAACAAAGTAAAAACTTATTATTATCAAACCCTGACTACTGAGGAAAAAAACTGAATAAATACAAAGGTTTTCAAAAAATTTGGATAACTGCAAATTTTCTTAAAAAATTTCTAAAATTCGAAATCTTAAATTTTTGGAAACAATTCCATTGACACTAATAACCACGCAGTATTTTTTATCAGACCGTGGAATAGAATTTCTGGCCCTTGAGACTGGGCAGAAATCAAAATATTAGGAAGAACTTGAAAAAATGTACAGATTTTATTTAAAAAACGCTCAAATTAGAATCATTAAAAGGTTGAAAATTATTCCATAGTTACTAGAAACTTTGCACTGCCGTTTTTCAAATAAAGTTGAAAAAAATTGCAAAGATTAGTGACATTTTACGTGTTCGCGTTTCTAGTAACAAAACTTATTGCTCATAAAATGGTCATAATAAGTAACTTGTCGCGCATAAGACCTTGATCATTTTTTGAACAGTTCAACCTAAGACTAATCGAACAAAAAACTTAAAAAACAGTGAAAAATTGCACCATTTTGATCACAGAAACTCCTATAAATGACATTTTAACATTAAATTAGGGCAGCTGCACCACTCCAGGCACTCGATTGACTTAAAAAGCCAACTTTGGACCTCTAATGAAACTCAATGCCTGCTTGGCTTTACCTGTTTATCCCGTTTTGAAAGATCAAAGTCATTGAAAAAAGTGTAAATACCTTAAAACATAACAGGACATGTCCTGAAATACATATCAAAGAATTAAATGAACAACTTGGTAGTACTCTGACCCGCAGATCAATTGAACAATGCCAGCCAAAACACAAACAAAATCATCAAAAAGTTGGGAAAGTGAAACAATCAAACTAAACAAAAATATACTCATTGCTAAAACTCTTGAAACTTTTACCCCGAAGGCATATTTTGAACCCTTTAAAAATACTTATATCAAATATATGTTCAAAACCAAATTTTGTCTCCAAAATCGCTCCAGTATTATGTCTGCAAGACCTGAAAAACAATCATTGCCCCTTGAAGATCGATAAACTCAGAAAATGTTTTTTTTTTAAAAAAGGAAATCAAATGCAAATTTTAATTAAATATTGCTAAAAATTGTGATATGAATATCTTCGAAATCATTTGTATGTCTCCAAAGGCTATCCAGTAACCCAAATCCAAGGCTTAAAAAATTCATTGGCTAAAAGATCGATAGGCAAAAAATTTCAGAAATTTCAAAATATAGAAATTCGTTCTATTGAAACGTTGAAAACCATTCTATTGACCCTAGCAACTATGTAATAACATACCAGCAAACCCTGAAGGGGCTATCTGGCTACTGAGGCAAGATAAACTGAATAAAACAAATCTTTTCAAAAAATTTGAATAAAATTGCAAATTTTTAAAATTCCGAATGTTAAATTTTTGGAAATTTCCATTGACATTAACAAACATGCAGTAACTTTTATCAGACCGTGGAAAAGGTTTTCTGGCCCTTGAGGCTGGACAGAAATCAAACATTGACAAAAAATTTCGGAAAACTTGAAAAATAAACATTTTATTTAAAAAAACGCTAAAATTTGAATCATTAAAACGTTGAAAACCATTCCATAGTTACTAGAAACTATGTAGTGTCCTATTATTAAACCTTAAAGAAGATTCCCTATGCCCTGAGGCTGGAAAAACTCAAAAAATGACAAAAATTGTCAGAAACTTAAAAAAAATTCAAAAATTAGTAACATTTTGCGTGTTTGTGTTTGTAGTAACAAAACTTATTGCTCATAAAATGGTCATAACAAGTAACTTTATCTCGCAAAAGACCTTCATCATTTTTTAAAAAGTTCAAACTAAGACTAATCAAACAAGAAACTTTTAAAAAAACAAAAGAAAAATTGCACCATTTTGAGCACAGAAACTCCTAAGATCACCTTTTAACCTTAAATAAAGGCCATCCCAGCAGCTGCACCACTCTAAGCACTTAAAGGACTACTTAAGTCCACTTTGGGCCTCTAATGAAACCTAATGCCCGCAGGGCTTTATCTGTTTATCCCGTTTTTAGAGATCAAAGTCATTGAAAAATGTGTTAAAACATCTTTAAAAAAGACAGCGCCCCAATACATTTCAAATTCTTTGAATTGCAAAAAATAGGAGCCCTATAATAGCCAGCTGAAAAGCTTTGGCGGCTATCAATAATTATAGACAGCATCGTAATAACACTTACGTAGTACCACTGCTCAGCATATAGGGGATCGTTGAAGGCTGGAACCAGTGGTACCTTTCCTCTTTTAGAATAAGGCAGATGTTCTTCCCGTTCATACCACGCAATCTAAATAACGAATATAATTAAATAATTCTGATATCAATTATAACAATGTATTGGTTCATATGTACATACATTTTCATTTTTAGACAGTCTTTCAAAGACATCGTCGCTTATTTCTGCATTGCGTCTCTCTACCACGTAGTAGTTATCGAGTAGCTAAAACAAAACTCAGTTTGAGAAAGGAAACTCTGTTTGGCAAATTCCACTCACTTATGAGAACTAGTCATTATTATAGATAATTAGAGGTTGATCAATGATTGGAATACACACGCAAATTAATAACAAGTCATACACACAACCGATAGTATAAATTTTTCCCGACAAAAATCTGATGCAGCGTTTGTATGGGAAATAATTACGTAAAATTTTCATTACGTAAAAATCAAAACAAGCAAATTTTGCGTCTTCAAAGACCTGGGCATATATTTTTCAGAAAATTTATCATGGGATCATCACCTAAGTTTTGTTCTACTAAAAGCAAATCAGAAGCTTGCTTATCTAAAGAGAACAATTCCAAGTGAAACAAAATTGTCAGTCAAATGCAACCTAGTCAAAACTTACATAATATCATCTTGTTTTATGGATCAAATGTTTGGTATGCCAGTAAAAATATCGTCAAGCAAATGGATACAATCAAACAGTCATTTAACTGATAAAGAATACACTGATTGTCTTCGATCATTAAATTTACTTCCGATCACATATCAATTTGTCTTTTTGGATCTCTTAGTTTTAAAGAATTTTGACAAGAAAATTTCCACTTGAGGCAGAGCAATTTTGGCAAATAAGGAATGGACATCCGGAAACACGATATTTTTATACTCTAACGAATGTAATCGCCAGCGTTGCCGATCTAATTTTTTCTACTGAGTTACAAACTTCAACAATTCGATGTCACTGGCGCGTGATTTTCCCAACTATAACCCATATTCAAGTCCTCCCAAATTCAAAAGAGAAGTCAAAGAATATCTATTTGATTTAGCTAAGAACAATTTTAATTACAAATTGCACCCATATGGATGGACAGTGTTTGAGGGAAATCAAATTCAAGCCCAGTTAGGGACTTAATGAGCTTGGTGAAACCAAGTTTAGTGAAATTCATCATTATTATTATTTTTATTATTATTATTATTATTATTATTATTATTATTATTATTATTATTATTATTATTATTATTATTATAAAACATAACCAACTAACGTTGGACAAACAGCACTCAAGCAACAAGTATGACCGTGAAAAAAAAGCTCTAAGATAATGCTCGTGAACAACTAATCACCTATTTAATGCCCTTGAACTTGACCAGCTTAGCGGGAAGAAAAATCAAATGGTCGTGCGAATTATTAGTAAAAATTAAAACCAGGATATAGATAACACAGACAAATTTCGTTTGAGAGCATTTAACGTATTTGCTAAATATATACTGAACGGCAAAAGTATGTAAGCACCCCCTATTTTCCCGAAGTAAAAATTCAATTTTTGAGTCAGTATTACAACAAATTAAAATGTAATTTTGAAAACAAATTTTACACCATTGATCCCTTACACTAGTACTCTCGCCTACCTATGAAATTCAGATAAAATGCAATGTAGACATATCAGAAACCCCAACGTAAAGTTGATGAATTCCATCAAAGTTCCACAGTAAACAGAAAATTGTCAAAAGATCCAATTTATTCACATTTTTTCTCTAAAGTTTAGCACAAGTGAACTGCCATATATGAACAAACCTTAAAACATAGCACGTCTTGTGACAACTTTCTGCTTACTGTAAAACTTCGATGGCATTCATCATCTTTACATTGGGGTTTCTGGTAAGTGTACATTGCGTTTTATCTGAATTTCATAGGTAGGCGAGAGTAATAGTGTAGGAGATCAATGGCGTAAAAATTGTTTTCAAAATGTGATTTTATGTTGGAGTAATACCGCCTCAAAAATTAAATTCTTACTTCGTGAAAATATGGTAGCTAACTTACTTTTGCCGTTCAATATAGAAAAGAAGGTTGAACGCGTTTTAAGAAACTACCCAGAACATAAGGACCAAAATTGCGACTGAACGGCAGGATGAAGTGATAACATAGCCACTAATATATTAACATAACCAGCAGATTGCCGGAATAATAGTGAATAAGACTTTCGTGCTGTACAAAAAGACAGCAACAGTTTAACAATAGAATTGCTGGATTTCTCGACATCATTCAAAAGACTATTAAAAACCTTAAGTGATATCTGAAGTAAACTTTAAGCTTTAAATTGCAGAAGTCATTTTGTGCATGAGGTAAGTCACGTATGATGAAAAGTTAATCACGCAAAAGACCTAAGCAGTCATGATGGGGAGGGTAACAAAATGACGTCAAGCGCCCAAATGCCGCGAAATTAGTCATTGACATACAAATTTTGCCTTTCTAAACGTTTTCGTAAGAACGAAATTATTTGAAAAAAGAGCGACAGGGCGCGAATCTCTAATGTTTCGTGTATAGCAACTGTGTATCCCTACTGTTTGAAAACTGTATAACAACTACTTAATTTAACAGCTTTAAAAAAAATTACAATGTGATTTCCAAAAACAAAGTGGTTTTCACACTGGTCAATCAACAATAACTCAGCTTCTTGTCTATTACGACAGAAGGTAATGTGCGTCAGGGAACAAAAACCCGCTAATAAAATATGTTTTTTCTGGATAAAACCCAAGCGCTTGATTGAATCAACTCAAGTTTTCTCATTCCAAAAATCTGTTGTTCTGACTTTGATGAGCAATTTTTGCGACTTTTGAAGTCATATATAATAGATCGCCATCAATGAGTACGGTAAGTAACGCTACGGTAAAATGGAAGGGATTATGACAAATGGGAAGTCCCTGATTAGGAATTATTATTATCAAAATGACTTCGTGGATATGCCATGGGAAATATGCCCTGCAGTTGTAATCTAAGATTAGCACGACAATTTTCGCACAGACAAATGTAAGTCCAGGTTCAGCTGTTGTTTTTAGTCCAGTGTATATTAAAGTAAATCCATATCAGTTCGATCAGCTTATATTTCAAGTTTTCTGAGTTAAAGAAATCTGAGTTAAAGAAGATTTGTTTGATAACATTGACTCTGAATCCAGTTCTGTACAAAAAATTCTGCCTATGTATCTCATATCTTACTTCTGGGAGAATAATACGTCTTCTGTCGGTATTACTTATTTTGACCTGCTTCGAAAAATCAACGTTGTACTTCCCTTCAACGATATTACTGAGCAGAAGTATCTCTTTTAGCACTTTATAATAAAGTGGTGGTAATAAATTTGATTCTACTAAGCATCCTTATATCTCACGCTGCCGTTAATCCGTCTCAACGCTTTTCTGTTGAAGTTCTCAATAACTGTAAAGCTAGTCTTTCGGAGTTCCCAACATTCTGAAGCAAATAGTAACGAAGGAATATTTATAGCCCGGTGAGGATGAGCTTAAGCTTTACGATACGATTTAGTTTACGATACGTTAACTAAACAAAGCTTGTTCAGAGTTAGGTATGAACTGGTCGTTCTTTAAGATCTCATTCTACTCAAAAAAATTTTAATCGGATAAACAGTGGAGAATCCGGATGATTTGTGGAATAGACTAGTATAGTATCTCTAGATATAAACCAGAGCTCAATGCAAATCAATTGAAAATATTAGAGCGTAAAAAGTTGAAGTATTACTGCTCTACGTGAGGGTGGAATCTCTGAGGAAGATTTTGAAAACCAAGAAGTTTGAAAACCATGTTTTGCGTTTCGTTATTATTATTCAGCACTTTCGGCAAAATTCAGAGCTGGAAAACAAAATTGTTCAAAAGATCCATTAGGCTTTGGGCGACAAGACACCTAGTTTGAAGTTTCCTAGCTGGTAGATTGACGGCAAATTTGAGTTTTGGGTCGAAATGCTCAAAATATTAAAATCCATTTTTCTCTGAAGGTTTTACGGGAATTATTTTCCAAAATTCTATATTGGTGCGAGCATAATGCCATCCCTTACGAGTAGAAATTTGTGTCTTCTACTATGAAAAATGACAGCTCAGCATTTTGGCGAAAAAGACCTTATAGTGCGGGCTTAAATGCAAATACCATTTTATAGTCAAGTTAGCACAAAAATGATATACTGTTAGCTGTAGAAATATGAGATAACATAGCTCCTATGAATTCCAAAGTACATTAAAAACGTCGACTCACCCGTTTGACAACCTTGGTGTCATAACTATCTGCCAGTCGCCTGAATGAATCTGCATCTAAATCACTTTGCACAACCGCTCGCTCTTTCGGTTGATGGTGCTTTGCAGTCGATCTGACTGACAGGTATGCTACTACCACTAACAATAGCACACTGAATGTGGAAGATAACTTTACTGTGAACATTGGATAGGCAACGTGGAATGAATCTGGTATTTAATTTTTTGAAGCTTTCGATTAACAACAGCTTTCAAACGCAGTTTTAAACTATTATGGTTTACAGGCCTTAGGTATAAGTTTATATTATATGCTCATGCTGATCAAGACGAGATAAAGACAATCGTTTATATTACAAATCGAATCAAACTACGTTCACGCATATTGACTCATCAGGAGCGCATAACCGTAACCTGAAAATGAAGCATTTTACCGTCCACCTGCTGAAGATTCGTTTAGGGGGGCTTTTCCATTATACATCCAACCCCCCCCCCCCCCCCCGCTTAGGGGTCATATAACCTATAGCTCCCCCCAATAGTAGTAGTAGAGTAGGCTTCAGAGCATGAGCTCTAGGTGGTTTCCCCCTTTTAAGTCCTAAGTTTAGTTAGATCGTAGTTGGTCGTAGAGGTTACGGTCTCCGCGCATGCATAAGTGTCTCCATAATGTGGGGGGGGGGGGGCTCTAATGGGAAAGGCCCGGTTTAAGGACTCAAAGTCAAAGGATAAGGGAATTTTTGGATCTTTTCCGTTTGTGCCCCCCCAATACGTTTATGCGCCCCCAGTTAAAGAGGGCACTACTTAGGAAATCATTAAGTAAAATGTGGCACCTGCGTCTGGGGGGGGGGGGGGGGGGCAAATTATATGCGCCCACTAAGCTGGCGGTGCACAAACGGAAAACCTCTTCCAATATTCTATGGAACAAAAGCTAAATTAAGAAATATCCCTCCCCAACACGGTGAATATTGGCTGGTCCGGTGCCCTCCCAGCACTACGTCTTCATAAAGAATTTCGTATAGTTCAAATCTATCAATAAAATGATAATATTATACAAAAACATCAGCCGAGAAAAATGTAAAACGAAAGACAGACGGCATTATAAAACAAAATCCAATCGCAAAAGTAAATGAGTCAAACTAAAAGCCTCCCTTTTTCAACCACAGCTCCCATTGAATCATCAAAAATTTCGCGGCGCCAAAGTGTCCTTGGGCCTCGAATGCAGAGGATGGAACTCCTTAGGAGAGCTTAGCTGATTTTTGTCCTAAGATATGACATGATGTCAGTGTAGCCGTAATTTAAATAAACAATGGGGACTAGAAAGACCCGGTCAAACTGAAATTTCATTTTTTATGTATTTACACGCAATAATACATATCAGTAAAGACATTACAGAACAATATGATTGAGTAAGGTTCCGATGTATATCAGAACTGAATTCAAAGAGTACTACGCAGATACGAGCATGACCTGGAAGTAAAAGCCGAAATGAAGCACCTAAAAAACCACTAAAATGTCAACGATAACAGACGGCTAGGTAAATTCTCTGAAGGCAAGCATCGAATCATGGAGGTAAATCATAGTGTGATTAGGCAGACACTGTGTCTACCGTCCCTAAGAAAAAAGAAAGACTATGGCAAGCCAATATTGTAATATCCGTGCACTGTCTACGGTTACGGTTTGGGTTGGATGTTATTCTTAAGCACTTTAAACCTCGGAGTTACTGAGAAAAATTTTCCAAGTTTCAGACTTGAATTTAATTGAGCAGATGTAAATGTACAATCAGTTTAATACAAAGTTAGATCTATTGCTTGTAAATATTAGAAGTTTTGTGAAGATGAGAGATGTAAAGCAATCAAAGCGAGGCAGCTCGATTGTGTAAGGTTTAGTTTTGAATATGTTCTTTGGTTTCAGTCCTATCAATGGTTAATTAATCTTAGGTTCTTTTTACCCATTTTCGTTAATCTCCTCGGGATTTTCTCATGGTTATTTTCAACCAAGAGAAAACGAAATGCTACAAGTCAGAAGAAGGCTAAAAAATCAATGTAAAATTGCAAAAATTCTGATCAAAAGGAATCCTGTTCTCCAAAAAGAGATAGACAAGACGTGGCTCCATCTAAAATTAAACGAACATGATAGTGAGACAGTCACAACAGCCTGATTATCAAAATCAAACGTTGAAATGTTTCTGACTTTCATTGTAAGAAGTCTAGTAGACCTCAATTGTTGATGTAGAGAAGTAATTGTCAATTAAAACTTAAATTGATTAAACAACAAACGTTTTCGAACATTGCTTCCATCGTCAGGCTTAAAAATTAAATGAAATCATTTACAAGGTATATAAACTTGTCTTTGACTCCAATTCTAAGAAACGAGTTAAGTTAACATCGAATTTTTTAAACTATTTACGTTAAAATCACCTTTACATTTTATTTACACTTATTACACTAAAATCAATTGAATTTTTATTCCGGAGTTTTTGAAAATCCCGGATATATTGATTTCTATTCCTGAAAAGGGCTTTTTACTTTCTTCCTATCTTTCTGTTTTTATTGTTGGGGTTGACAGAATTTTGATTTAACATTTATCAAAATTTTCGAATTTCAAATATCAAATTTTTTGAAGAAGATTTAAAAAAGGATTGTCAATTTAAAACTTTCTTACGAACGTTTTTGAACTCTGCGTTCATCGTCATGTTATAAACAATACGAAATGCTAAAATGAAAAGCCCGAAAATAAAATGGAAAACATTAAAATCAATCATTCAAGGAAATTTAAAACGAATTTTTACATATCTACAATCGTATATACAAAATATTTACATCTGAGTAAAAATACATTTTCAACTTGGTGTAGCAGATGCATATCGACATGTTTTTTTAAAAAAACCTACAAATATTGCTGTAAACTTACTTTGGTTTTGTTCAATTGTAAAGTTGAAATTTTCGTTTCTTAACGTGTCTTTAAAGTTGGATTTTCATCTCCAAACTAAGCTTTCAGTGTCAATTCTCGTGTTTGGTATTTATCGCGCGTGTCGATGACTGGTTTCAATGTTTTTATATAGAGCGCCTCTAATGTCATTAACTTAGATTGGTTGCTGCATTGGTCTAATATCTTCCACTGGAAAGCTGTTTTAGCACCGTTGCACTCGATTGCATATAGTCCCATCGGTGAGTCCACCATGACATGCTCTGCAACCCTTGTGGTAATATGTCAGCATCTCTGTCCTACATAGATGGAATTGCATACATTACAAGTGAGTTCATAAACCACATGGGATTTGAGATCTTTATCAAAGGTAGACTTGAGGCCATGTAAACAGCTTTTAAGTTTCCGAGTGTTGAAAATCGTCTGTACAGGATGATTTTTTTTCAACTTTTTTACCAATTCATTAGAGATGATGTTGCCTCTGTAGTGTAATACAAATTGTTGTTTCTCAGTATTTTCCCGTTGTTTAACGGCTACACCCGCGTTATATCTATGTCCTCTTCTTTGTTCTTTTATTCGCAGCTGGTTAATTGTATCATTGACGATATTCCATACCCAATGCCTATGATTTTTTACATTTGAACTAATACTTCAATGTCAATTCCCACCTACGATACTCATCGCGCGTATTTAATTGCGGTTTCAGCTTTTTGATGTAGATCGTTTCTATTGTCATTAGTTTTTCAACCCCGCGATATGTATCAAGAATCTCCCATTCAATATTATGCGCAGTACCACACCATTCAACGAGATGTTGTCCCACTGGGGAATCGTCTTGATGCTCCAAAATTCTAGTTGTAACAAGTCGGCTGTTTTGGCCAAAATAGATGGAACTGCATCCATTACATGTAGCTTTATATACCAAATGGGATTCAGATTCTTATCATAAGATGATTTCAGGGTGAGCAAGCAAGTTCTTAGTTTTCTTGTTGGGAAAATGATTTGAATATCACACAATTTTTTCAGTCTACTTGCAAAATTTTGAGTAATATTTCCTCTGTATTGTACAAAAAACCTCGGTTTAGCTCCTTTTTGTTGAGAATTTTAACTTTTTTGAGATGTTGTTCATTTTGGGTGGTGGTTTACTTTGACCTTTTCCTTCGTGACTGTTTTATCCAACGTCTCGTTAACTATACTCGGGGACCATTTAGTTGGATACTGATTTTCTGTCCAGATCTCTTGATTTTTCTTGAGATCTGCATCAAAGGATTGCCAGTCACTGTTTGCATTAAAAATCTTATGCACAGTCCCTTGAATCACAGTTTTCTTATGTTGTAACGTGCACAGCTACCGAAATTTAGTATTATGCCGGTATCGATGGATTTTTGATACCAACGACAGCTGATTCTCCTATCTTCGTTTACGTTTATGTTTAGATCTAGAAATGCCAGGTCTCCACTACCGTTTGGTGTCTCAAGAGTGAATTGTAAGTTCTTGTGAAGAGAATTTGCATACTCAAGATAATCTAGAGGGTTTCCATTGATGGTGCACACTGTGTCATCTTCATACCTCTTGATTAATTTCAATTCCTGTGTATCCTCCTTTGTACCTTTTTCCGCACAATAGGAACAAATCCAAACAATGTCCTGCATGGTCTTATAATCTTTGTCAGTGATAACTTTACATTTTGCAAGAATCTAGTTTTTGCATCGAAAACATGAACAACAGAAAAAAACCAAATCTGAAAACATGCAAAAAAAACTGATCAAATTTCATCAAAAGCTGCTAATCCAAAAAATAGATCTAAAACCAAATTGAGTAGGCTTCAGAGCATGAGCTCTAGGTGGTTTCCCCCTTTTAAGTCCTAAGTTTAGTTAGATCATAGTTGGTCGTAGAGGTTACGGTCTCCGCGCATGCATAAGAGTCTCCATAATGTGGGGGGGGGCTCTAATGGGAAAGGCCCGGTTTAAGGACTCAAAGTCAAAGGATAAGGGAATTTTTGGATCTTTTCCGTTTGTGCCCCCCCAATACGTTTATGCGCCCCCAGTTAAAGAGGGCACTACTTAGGAAATCATTAAGTAAAATGTGGCACCTGCGTCTGGGGGGGGGGGCAAATTATATGCGCCCACTAAGCTGGCGGTGCACAAACGGAAAACCTCTTCCAATATTCTATGGAACAAAAGCTAAATTAAGAAATATCCCTCCCCAACACGGTGAATATTGGCTGGTCCGGTGCCCTCCCAGCACTACGTCTTCATAAAGAATTTCGTATAGTTCAAATCTATCAATAAAATGATAATATTATACAAAAACATCAGCCGAGAAAAATGTAAAACGAAAGACAGACGGCATTATAAAACAAAATCCAATCGCAAAAGTAAATGAGTCAAACTAAAAGCCTCCCTTTTTCAACCACAGCTCCCATTGAATCATCAAAAATTTCGCGGCGCCAAAGTGTCCTTGGGCCTCGAATGCAGAGGATGGAACTCCTTAGGAGAGCTTAGCTGATTTTTGTCCTAAGATATGACATGATGTCAGTGTAGCCGTAATTTAAATAAACAATGGGGACTAGAAAGACCCGGTCAAACTGAAATTTCATTTTTTATGTATTTAAACGCAATAATACATATCAGTAAAGACATTACAGAACAATATGATTGAGTAAGGTTCCGATGTATATCAGAACTGAATTCAAAGAGTACTACGCAGATACGAGCATGACCTGGAAGTAAAAGCCGAAATGAAGCACCTAAAAAACCACTAAAATGTTTACGATAACAGACGGCTAGGTAAATTCTCTGAAGGCAAGCATCGAATCATGGAGGTAAATCATAGTGTGATTAGGCAGACACTGTGTCTACCGTCCCTAAGAAAAAAGAAAGACTATGGCAAGCCAATATTGTAATATCCGTGCACTGTCTACGGTTACGGTTTGGGTTGGATGTTATTCTTAAGCACTTTAAACCTCGGAGTTACTGAGAAAAATTTTCCAAGTTTCAGACTTGAATTTAATTGAGCAGATGTAAATGTACAATCAGTTTAATACAAAGTTAGATCTATTGCTTGTAAATATTAGAAGTTTTGTGAAGATGAGAGATGTAAAGCAATCAAAGCGAGGCAGCTCGATTGTGTAAGGTTTAGTTTTGAATATGTTCTTTGGTTTCAGTCCTATCAATGGTTAATTAGTCTTAGGTTCTTTTTACCCATTTTCGTTAATCTCCTTGGGATTTTCTCATGGTTATTTTCTACCAAGAGAAAACGAAATGCTACAAGTCAGAAGAAGGCGAAAAAATCAATGTAAAATTGCAAAAATTCTGATCAAAAGGAATCCTGTTCTCCAAAAACAGATAGACAAGACGTGGCTCGATCTAAAATTAAACGAACATGATAGTGAGACAGTCACAACAGCCTGATTATCAAAATCAAACGTTGACATGTTTCTGACTTTCATTGTAAGAAGTCTAGTAGACCTCAATTGTTGACGTAGAGAAGTAATTGTCAATTAAAACTTAAATTGATTAAAAAACAAACGTTTTCGAACATTGCTTCCATCGTCAGGCTTAAAAATTAAATGAAATCATTTACAAGCTATATAAACTTGTCTTTGAGTCCAATTCTAAGAAACGAGTTAAGTTAACATCGAATTTTTTAAACTATTTACGTTAAAATCACATTTACATTTTATTTACACTTATTACACTAAAATCTATTGAATTTTTATTCCGGAGTTTTTGAAAATCTCGGATATATTGATTTCTATTCCTGAAAAGGGCTTTTTACTTTCTTCCTATCTTTCTGTTTTTATTTTTTTACTTGTTGGGGTTGACAGAATTTTGAGTTAACATTTATCAAAATTTTTGAATTTCAAATATCAAATTTTTTGAAGAAGATTTAAAAAAGGATTGTCAATTTAAAACTTTCTTACGAACGTTTTTGAACTCTGCGTTCATCGTCATGTTATAAACAATACGAAATGCTAAAATGAAAAGCCCGAAAATAAAATGGAAAACAATAAAATCAATCATTCAAGGAAATTTAAAACGAATTTTTACATATCTACAATCGTATATACAAAATATTTACATCTGAGTAAAAATACATTTTCAACTTGGTGTAGCAGATGCATATCGACATGTTTTTTTTAAAAAACCTACAAATATTGCTGTAAACTTACTTTGGTTTTGTTCAATTGTAAAGTTGAAATTTTCGTTTCTTAACGTGTCTTTAAAGTTGGATTTTCATCTCCAAACTAAGCTTTCAGTGTCAATTCTCGTGTTTGGTATTTATCGCGCGTGTCGATGACTGGTTTCAATGTTTTTATATAGAGCGCCTCTAATGTCATTAACTTAGATTGGTTGCTGCATTGGTCTAATATCTTCCACTGGAAAGCTGTTTTAGCACCGTTGCACTCGATTGCATATAGTCCCATCGGTGAGTCCACCATGACATGCTCTGCAACCCTTGTGGTAATATGTCAGCATCTCTGTCCTACATAGATGGAATTGCATACATTACAAGTGAGTTCATAAACCACATGGGATTTGAGATCTTTATCAAAGGTAGACTTGAGGCCATGTAAACAGCTTTTAAGTTTCCGAGTGTTGAAAATCGTCTGTACAGGATGATTTTTTTTCAATTTTTTACCAATTCATTAGAGATGATGTTGCCTCTGTAGTGTAATACAAATTGTTGTTTCTCAGTATTTTCCCGTTGTTTTACGGCTACACCCGCGTTATATCTATGTCCTCTTCTTTGTTCTTTTATTCGCAGCTGGTTAATTGTATCATTGACGATATTCCATACCCAATGCCTAGGATTTTTTGCATTTGAACTAATACTTCAATGTCAATTCCCACCTACGATACTCATCGCGCGTATTTAATTGCGGTTTCAGCTTTTTGATGTAGATCGTTTCTATTGTCATTAGTTTTTCAACCCCGCGATATGTATCAAGAATCTCCCATTCAATATTATGCGCAGTACCACACCATTCAACAAGATGTTGTCCCACTGGGGAATCGTCTTGATGCTCCGAAATTCTAGTTGTAACAAGTCGGCTGGTTTGGCCAAAATAGATGGAACTGCATCCATTACATGTAGCTTTATATACCAAATGGGATTCAGATTCTTATCATAAGATGATTTCAGGGTGAGCAAGCAAGTTCTTAGTTTTCTTGTTGGGAAAATGATTTGAATATCACACACTTTTTTCAGTCTACTTGCAAAATTTTGAGTAATATTTCCTCTGTATTGTACAAAAAAACCTCGGTTTAGCTCCTTTTTGTTAAGAATTTTAACTTTTTTGAGATGTTGTTCATTTTGGGTGGTGGTTTACTTTGACCTTTTCCTTCGTGACTGTTTTATCCAACGTCTCGTTAACTATACTCGGGGACCATTTAGTTGGATACTGATTTTCTGTCCAGATCTCTTGATTTTTCTTGAGATCTGCATCAAAGGATTGCCAGTCACTGTTTGCATTAAAAATCTTATGCACAGTCCCTTGAATCACAGTTTTCTTATGTTGTAACGTGCACAGCTACGGAAATTTAGTATTATGCCGGTATCGATGGATTTTTGATACCAACGACAGCTGATTTTCCTATCTTCGTTTACGTTTATGTTTAGATCTAGAAATGCCAGGTCTCCACTACCGTTTGGTGTCTCAAGAAAGAATTGTAAGTTCTTGTGAAGAGAATTTGCATACTCAAGATAATCTAGAGGGTTTCCATTGATGGTGCACACTGTGTCATCTACATACCTCTTGATTAATTTCAATTCCTGTGTATCCTCCTTTGTACCTTTTTCCGCACAATAGGAACAAATCCAAACAATGTCCTGCATGGTCTTATAATCTTTGTCAGTGATAACTTTACATTTTGCACGAATCTAGTTTTTGCATCGAAAACATGAACAACAGAAAAAAACCAAATCTGAAAACATGCAAAAAAAACTGATCAAATTTCATCAAAAGCTGCTAATCCAAAAAACAGATCTAAAACCAAAATTTGCAGAAAAAACCAGCTCAAATTCAAATAACAAATACCAATTGAAAACAAAACTGCAAAACAGTACAGTCGGAGGAAACCAATTTTTGCAAGATTGGCACTTGGTCATTTTTCCTTGGAAAGTAACGCGTCAGTTACAGTCAATGCATATCACCTTTGTGTCAGGGCTTTTGTTCTCCCTTCCCTCATTTGGTTTCTGTAAGGATTTTTTGAAAGATTGCATCCACAAATTTGCCAAAGTTATAGCCAGCAAAGCACCCATTGCTAAACCGTCCAAGTGAGTGTACCACATTTTATTACACTTAAAGTGAATATTAGTTACGGTTAGTCTCAAAAGGCTCTTCATCGTTGACCGTCAATTGTTGACCTGGATTAGACTAATTGTTAGAATTAGACATCAATAAAACCTCAAGTAGACCTCATTTAGCCTAATTGTTATAATAAACTTATTAAATAGTTGGAGAAAAATTATGCTAAATAGCCAAGATCAACGATTGGATTCTCTGAAAGACGACAAAACTACCAGAGACAGTTGTGCCGTGTGCAAGAAGACGTCAGCCGAACAGTAGCCCGAAAGTGATCATTGCTACAATTGAATTCATGCGTCATGTTGTGGCGTCTCAAGGAAGCCTTCATTGTTATGCTACAAACGAAAAGCTTTCTTCGGTGATGTGTGGTACTCCTGCACAGGATAAGTTGAAGTTACGTCTACCTGAAAAGTTGATTGTTGATAAAGGTATTACCAACTAAAATCAGTTATCAAATTAGCAAACGGCGTTATGGCGGCCGTAACGGAGCCATATAATGTTTTTTTTTAATTAAAATGGCGAAAGTTCTAGTAAAGTAAACAGTCCTCGAGGCATTCCTATGGGAAGTTATGGGATGCGTATACAGTGCCTACCTGAAACATCAGGTGGAAATTACTTTGAACGATTACAGAGTAAGAAAAAAAATAAAAACTAAAAATTTCCATAAATGAAGATATTGCAATAGACTATGCTTATAGAAATGGTCGCTTCGTTGAAAACAGCGAGAAATTGAGGAATATTGTTTTTAAGCTTACGAATGCATGGCAGTACAGATCTTTGCTCCGCTCAACCTATAAGTTGCAACAATATCCACAAAAAATTTCAAATCGAAAGAACTTTCAATGGCCGAACGTAAACTGGACAGAAATTGTCTCATCACCAGATCAAGCCCCATAAATAGTAGGACAGAGAGGAGTGATATAAAGATAGGCGTTTCGTCAGGGGGATGGCACCAGGCCAGAGGCTTGAGCATTCCACCTCTCAACGGAATTGTCTACAAAACCGCAATATAATGTTTTTGAATGCCAGATCCTTGAAGAAGTCAAATGCCCTTATTCAGTTAGAGGTTGAAATCAAAAATCAGATCAAACGTATATGCTGTATCACCGAGGTTTGATTGATCAGAGACATTGAGAGCTCTTTTTTATTCATTGACATTTTCAATTTTTAACAAGGTGACCGTGGAAAACACTCTGATGGTGGCGTTTCTTTGTAATTCTGTCCAATATGAGCCACTCACACCTCAAGTTGCGCCGCTCCTCAAAAAACTATGAACAAAGGCTACTACAAAAGCGGGACACTTTCTATTAGCATTATTTTTTATCCTCCTGATGCCAATTATGCGTCAAGTTTAGCCAGCACGTCAATGTTACCATTGCAAAACTTCACGTGGAGTTCTGTTTTGAGTCTGTAATTGTCTGTAATGATTTCAGTCATTTTAAATTTAACCCTCATCACAAATAGCAGCGGATTGCATATCATCGTTAACGGGCCAACAAGAGGTCACAAAATACAGGACTTTTTTAATTTTCTTATCATTCCTTTTTCAATTAAACATCATGAAGCCATAAAATTGACTAAAAACCACGACAAGAATGACAGTAGTGTTCGGTACATCAGTGATCAGCGGCTGAACTATAAGAATCCGTTATCTTGTTTTATGGTTGAACGAGCTTTTATACCTTTTTTTGGTTACACGGATGGAAATGAGACAGTTGAAAATCTTACAAATTTCTTGGAGAACTGTTTTCACTTTCACTGCCCTCTTCCCAGAGTTAAACTTCGAAACTCTGAAAGTTTTTTTTGTCACTCCAGTAGCAAAACTGCTACTCAAAACGCTTTTATTTGCAAGAAGCGATTTGCTGATTCGCAACTAGTCTCTTCTCAAATTAGATTGATTACCTTCCAAAATCCTCAAGATAAAAGAGGTAGTAGATTTTAGTGGTATCAAGTAAATGAGGGATCTGGATAAATATGCTCCGAACACAGTGATCAAATCAAGTTCGATGCTGATAGTTTAAATGAATATTATCCTGGAATTAGCACGTCGCGCAATGCTCCCATTATGCCTGAGTTTGCCGTGGTTGAACTTTGCGTGCCACAAGTGAACCCAATTGAAGTTTGCTTTTATCACAATGGATCAACACCCTAAGAAATCTTCTGACTGATCGACAAAATTTCACAAATTTACAAGCGTTAAATCAGGCTCTCGGATAACCAACTTGCGAGTCCCTCAAGTCACTTTTTTCCGTTGTTCCCTATTTTTATCATTGTTCATCGTAGCAAATTTGCATATACTAGAGGATACAAAATTTACATTTGAGTGTCAACTCACTGCCTATGCTGACTATATTTCACCTATAATTCCCGGCTTAGTAAGCAGTCATTATAGTGCCGGTCAAGTGGTGAGTTTTCTATGTGACATGTTTTAAAAATTAATTTGATGCTCAACAAATCCAAAACGAAAGAACTAATTATCAGTTTTCCCAAGACAGGAGATCCGTCCAAATTAGCAAAAATTGAATAGCTTACCAATATCAAAATCTTTAGTGTTATATATGTTGAGAAACTAACCTTCAAGTCATGATTAAATTCGGCGAAGCAACGAATTACGAGTCGAATTTATATTTCTATTTCATTACGCCTAAAAAGACAAAATATTCTAAAATTGAAGTTTAGTGTTTGAATCAAAGTCTAGTTACCAGTGTCAAGATTTATTGTTGTAGTGTTTGTACTGCCAATAATGTCCTCGACAGACTAGATGGTTGTCAGAAAAAGCAGTTAGAATTGGCATTATTGACGATTACAAATCTATCAGGCAACACATCAAGGAGAGTGAAAGCATTTTTGACAAAACTATGGACTTTGGTAGAGCGCAATCACTACATATAAATGTTTCAAATCAAACTGTTTTCGCTCGTAAACTACAACTAAAAACCGTTGATATCAAAATCAAAAACCAAAATTGAACTTTTAAATATTCCAAACAGGTTTTTCAAAAAGCAAAATATGTCTATTAAAGTGCTTTCAAAAATATAAAAGTCTACTCATATTCAAATAAAACTTTTTCTTCTTTGTTTTTTTCTCAAATGCAGGACGAATTTTGTAAATTGTTTGTCAATGGAAGACATAGTTATTTTTATCCTTACTGAAACTTGGTTAACAGGCGACATACCTAATGCTGGACTTTATCTTAAAGACATCACATTGCATCAAAACGATAGAAAAACTGACGATCGAAACACAAAACACAGAGATTTCCTCATTTCGATTGGACACATACCTGATAAAAGATTGGAACTTAAGAACAAAAATGATTATCTTTTTGTCAAAAAACAACTAAGAAACACATCATTCCAAAATTGCTGTTGTTATAAACCAGTCAATGATTAGTTGTTGAAGTAAAAAATCAGATAAAAGATTATAATTGAAAACGTTTTTGCTATATGCATTATCTGTTAAAATGCAACATAAAGTCATTTGATTTACAATAAAATTGATTAGAAAACAATTACGAAAAAAAACATTACATAAAAGTTTCTCGGAAGATTATTCATCGGCTAAAACAAAACCTTCTGAATTTATATTTACTTTTAGATCATAAACTTGCGTTCATGGTCTTCTCTTTTATCGTTTAAAAGTTTTAAATAGTTATTTGCCGTTTCGGTAAGGGTTTTTAATTTTTCTATACTTTGATTTGCCAAAATTTTTGCTTCAATTAGGAAATAACGAAATTTGACTAAAATTTTAAAGTTTGTTCCTTGCTTTTCTACTCCGCTCGCGTATTCACAACAGCTTCCATTGAATTATATGCTTTGCTGCGAAAGAGATGAGTTTTTGAGGCAAATTTCGTTGATCAATTATACGCCAATAAAGCGCACGTGATTATATTTGCTTAGGTGCTGGCCTAGAGATGAGTCTGTTTCTTGATGCTCTGCAATCTGCGCTGCTATATGTCTAAAAGTTTGCCCAACATAGGTGGAATGTCTTCCACTACTAGTTGTTTTGTACACCACGTGCTGTTTCGATGCAGACCAAAACTGAGATTTCCGTGATGGATAGCAGGTTTTGAGTTTTCTTGTTGCATAGATAACCGTTAATAGCCGTTTTTTACAGCTTTTTTTTAGTTTATTGCCTAATTCGTCTCTATGTTATGGAGAGCGTTTGGGCTTCCATTTCTGGCTTAGTTAATTTGCAACCTGTTTTTCGCTCTCTTTTTTTCGTTTTTTTAGTCACGTGAATTTTTTGCAATCGCCACTTTACAATACTTGTCGACCATTTTGCCGGATAACGATTTATAGCCAAATTTTTTGATTTTAGAAACTTCATCAAAATTTTGCCAGTTGCATGTAGATCAGAAAACTAGTGGATAGAACTTTCTATAATTTTTCAGAATTGTTTCTGTTTTCTTGCTTTCGGATTATGGTACCATTTATTAGAGACTTTTCTTTGTTCATCAATGTAGAATGCCGTAGAGGGAAAGATGGTTCACGATCTTCATTAATTGTCCCATTTTGAACTCCCAATATTTATGCAAGTTATTATCTACTGAAAGCAAACATTTTGGGCCGTTTGATCTTTTGGTTTATCTTCAAAATTTTCTTCCGAATATTGGTCCAGATAACCTCCTACTGATGATTTTCTGTTGATTTAAAGATCTATATTGAAAAAAAACTTTAATATATTTATTATTTCAGGTGATCTCAATCATAAAAAAATAATCGTTGGAAACGTGTTAAACAAACCTGATTTTACTTTATTATATACAAAAAATTTTTTCAGCCATATTGCTACAGTAACATCGAAGAATTGGTCAAGCAATGGTAAAACCGGTTTGACAATGACTTAACCAAAATTGCTCCAAATAACACATTACTTAGATCTAACCTCTCTCTATGTACCGTAAAATTGAAAACAAAAAATGCAAACCAAAGCAGACTGATTCAAATCGAAAAGGTAATATAGAATTTGGAAGACCGCTTAAAACAAGATAAAGAGGAATTTGAAGACAATTATCCAGGTACCTGACTCTAACGAAATAAATACCTGACTTCTGTTTCAAATGCAATAGATATCCGGAAACAGTGTATTGCAAGAATAAAAAAGCCATGGAAATTTTATTGAAGTGAAATCTTAGTTGAGTTTTTCTCCAGTGTTATTCTGAAAGTAATAGAATCACAATTAAAACGATACCAGAAAATTAAAAACGAAAATATACGAAGCGAAAAAATAAAGAAAAATTGGCCAATCATCAGACCAATGATGATATTGCAAATACAGTCTTAAAAAACCTGCTAAAATCTTACATAATCAAAGATTAGAGTTTTCCAAGCTGCTTTAAACAAAGTTTAATTTCCATCATGAAGGAATAGAAGTAACGTAATCCCAGTGTTCAAAGACGAACACCGAACAATGATTGAGATGTGCAGACCAATCAGCTTTTTCTGTAATGTCTCGATGTTTAAGAAAATTTAGTTTTCAATGAAATTTAAGAAATATTGAAGCGAACAATTAATAACTCCCAATATGGATTCAGTAGACAACGGTCTGTGGTAACCCAGCTGCTGCTTTTCCTTGCAATTTTTTATAAGTGCTCTTCTTAGATTTTAAAGTCGTCTTTTTGAAGGAGTTTTTAAAATCTAAATCTTACTTAAACAAATGTATTTATTCTTACAAAATTCCTTAATTGCTCGCGACAATTTTAAAAACCTATGGCCCCTTAAACTCATATTTTGAATTCCAAAAAGTTCTATTGCTTAAACTCGCAATTAGAACATCATGTTTGAAAAACAATTCAAAAAGAAATTTGTATACGTCAACCAAAAAAGAACCATCGAAACGACTTGAAACAGCCAGCATAAAACTTTTTAAATCACTTGATTCAGAGAATAGGAAAATGCATATGCAAGACGATCTCGTGTCTAGAACAGGGGTTCCAGCCGCCAGCAGGCCATAAATCATGCGTCGGCAAGACAGAACAGATCTTGCTAAGCTGAACCAAACCACAGATATTGAGAACGCTGGACCAGAGCAAACAGGTCTAGGGACAAACCCTGGGGACCAAACAGATCCAATGACAGAACCGTAGCCAGAATGAAGGAATTTTGATTATCCTAGGCCACTGCTAGTTAAACAAGTAGTAATCTATGAAAAATTGTGTTTTTTACGTGTAAAATAATCAGCTCAGACTTTTTTGACTGATTTTTAACTAACAAACCTCATATCTTAAAACCACAGAGTATTCAGTAATTGAAAAGCAGTGTAAGTTCAATCGACAATGTTTCTGCTGCTAGCCCCAAAAGATTGGCTGCTGCTCAAAAAACGGTCGATTCCGGGCTAAAAAAGTTTTGCAGAGGACTGTCTAATGTTTTGAGTTTGACTTCTGGGCTTATATCAGTCCAATTGAACTGTTTGCACGCTAACTAGAGCAAACGTTCTGAAATTAACTCTAAAAGAAGGTTAACAGGATAATATTTTTCTCGTGGTCAAGCCACGAAATAGGTATAGACCAGACCGAGAGCACCAAAGTAAGGGCATGGACCAGATTGAACGGACCAATTATTGGGTATGGTCCAGACTGAAACAAGATAAATATTTTTACGGGCCAGAATCAACAGATTGCGAATTGAGTATAGGCAAGACAAAAAATTTATCATGGGCCAGACCGAACAGACTAAAATTCAGTTATAGGTTAGACTGAATTAATACATGCTCCAGGCCAAACAAACCAAATTTAGTCATGAGCTACAAGAATGGAGGGACCCAAACTGTATTTTGACTAATGTTTAACGAAAAATCCTCAAATCCTAGAGCCATAGAGTAGTCAGTAATCAAAAATCAGTGAATTTTCAATCGTCTATGTTTCTGCTGCTAGCCCCAAAGATTGGCTGCTGCTCAAAAAACGGTCGATTCCGGGCTAAAATAGTTTTGCAGAGGACTGTCTAATGTTTTGAGTTTGACTTGTGGGCTTATATCAGTCCAATTGAACTGTTTGCACGCTAACTAGAGCAAACGTTCTGAAAATAACTCTATCAGAAGGTTAACAGGATAATAGTTTTCTCGTGGTCAAGCCACGAAATAGGTATAGACCAGACCGAGAGCACCAAAGTAAGGGCATGGACCAGATTGAACGGACCAATTATTGGGTATGGTCCAGACTGAAACAAGATAAATATTTTTACGGGCCAGAATCAACAGATTGCGAATTGAGTAGAGGCCAGACCAAAAAATTATTATGGGCCAGACCGAACAGACTAAAATGCAGCTATGGGTTAGACTGAATTAATACATGCCCCAGGCCAAAAAAAACGAAAATAGTTACGGGCTACCAGAATGGCGGAAACAAAACTCTATTTTAACTAATGTTTAACAAAAAATCCTCAAATCCTAAAGCCGCAGAGTAGTCAATAATCGAATATCAGTGTATGTTCAATCGTCGATGTTTCTGCTGCTAAGTGCTAAAGTTGTTCTGGGCTGCTGCTCAAAAAAGGGTCAATTCAGGACTCAAACGGTTTTTGCAGAGGACTCGCTGCTGTATTGAACTGGAATTCTGGGCTAAGATAAGTTCAATTGAACTGTTTGGACGCTAAAAAAATAGGTGTATTCCAAACCGAGCGGACCAAATTACGGGTATCGACCGGACTGAACGACAAGTTTGTTTACCGGCCAGAGTCAACATACTGCAAATTGAGAATAGGCCAGACTAAAAATATATTATGGGCCACAAAAAACAGACTGAAATTCGGGTATGGTTCAGACTGAATTAATACATACTCCAGGCCAAACAAACCAAATTTATTTATAAGCTACAAGAATGGTGTGACCCGAACTCTGTTTTGACTGATTTTAAACCAAAAATCCTCAAATCTTAGAGCCACAGAGTAGCCCGAAATCAAAAATCAGTGTTTTTTCAATCGTCCATGTTTCTTCTGCTAGCTGCTAAAGAGTGACTGCTGCTCAAAAAATGGTCAATTCAGGCTCAGACATTTTTTGCAGGGAAAAAGCTGCTGTATTGAGCTGGATTTTTGGGCTTAGATCATCCCAATTGAACTGTTTGGACGCTATCTAGAGCAAACGTTCTGACACTACCTCTATAAAAAGGTTAAGAGGTTTATAGATATTTTCGGCGTCAAGACACGATATAGGTATAAACCAGACGGATCTTATCAAATTACAGGTATAGGCCAGATTGAACGGACCAAATTTTGGGTATACGCCAGACTGAACAGACATAAGTTTGTTTACGGGCCAGAGTCAACAGATTGCGAATTGAGTATAGGCCAGACTAAAAATATATTATGGGCCACAACAAACAGACTACAACTCGGGCATGGTTCAGACCAAATTAATAGAGGCTCCGGGCGGAACAAACTAAGTTTAGTTATGAGCTACAAGAATGGCAGGACCCAAACTCTATCTTGACTGTATTATAACCCAAAATCCTCAAATCTTAGAGCCACTGTGTAGTCCGTAATCAAAAATCAGAGCATTCTCAGTCGTCTATTTTTCTTCTACTAGCTGCGAAAGTTTATCTGCTGCTCAAAAAATGATCATTTCGGGGCTCAAATATTTTTCGCAGAGGACAAGCTGCTGTATTGAGCTGGAGTTCTGGGCTTTGATCAGTCCAAGTGAACTGTTAGGACGCTAAATAGAGCAAACGTTCTGACATTACCTCTATAAGAAGGTCAACAGTCTGATAGTTTTTTTTCAAAGCCTTGCAAGAAAATAGGTGTAGACCGAACCGAGCGGACCAAATTACGCTTATTGGCCAGATTGAACGGACGAATTTTTGGGTATGGTCCAGACGGAACCGACAAAATTTTTGTTAAAGTTCCAGAGTCAACAGATTGCGAATTGAAAATAGGCCAGAACAAAAATATTTTATGGGCCTGACCGAACAGACTAAAATTCAGTTATCAATTAGACTGAATTAATACATGCTCCAGGCCAAACAAACCGAATTGAGTCATGAGCTACAAGAATGGAGGGACCCGAACTGTACTTTGACTGATGTTTAACCAAAAATCCTCAAATACTAGAGCCACAGAGTAGCCCGAAATCAAAAATCAGTGTTTTTTCAATCGTCCGTGTTTCTTCTGCTAGCTGCTAAAGAGTGACTGCTGCTCAAAAAATGGTCAATTCAGGCTCAGACATTTTTTGCAGGGAAAAAGCTGCTGTATTGAGCTGGACTTTTGAACTTAGATCATCCCAATTGAACTGTTTGGACGCTATCTAGAGCAAACGTTCTGACACTACCTCTATAAGAAGGTTAAGAGGTTTATAGATATTTTCGGCGTCAAGACACGAAATAGGTATAAACCAGACGGATATTATCAAATTACAGGTATAGGCCAGATTGAACGGACCAAATTTTGGGTATACGCCAGACTGAACAGACATAAGTTTGTTTACGGGCCAGAGTCAACAGATTGCGAATTGAGTATAGGCCAGACTAAAAATATATTATGGGCCACAACAAACAGACTAAAACTCGGGCATGGTTCAGACCAAATTAATAGAGGCTCCGGGCGGAACAAACTAAGTTTAGTTATGAGCTACAAGAATGGCAGGACCCAAACTCTATCTTGACTGTATTATAACCCAAAATCCTCAAATCTTAGAGCCACTGTGTAGTCCGTAATCAAAAATCAGAGCATTCTCAGTCGTCTATTTTTCTTCTACTAGCTGCGAAAGTTTATCTGCTGCTCAAAAAATGATCATTTCGGGGCTCAAATATTTTTCGCAGAGGACAAGCTGCTGTATTGAGCTGGAGTTCTGGGCTTTGATCAGTCCAAGTGAACTGTTAGGACGCTAAATAGAGCAAACGTTCTGACATTACCTCTATAAGAAGGTCAACAGTCTGATAGTTTTTTTTCAAAGCCTTGCAAGAAAATAGGTGTAGACCGAACCGAGCGGACCAAATTACGCTTATTAGCCAGATTGAACGGACGAATTTTTGGGTATGGTCCAGACGGAACCGACAAAATTTATGTTAAAGTTCCAGAGTCAACAGATTGCGAATTGAAAATAGGTCAGAACAAAAATATTTTATGGGCCTGACCGAACAGACTAAAATTCAGTTATCAATTAGACTGAATTAATACATGCTCCAGGCCAACCAAACCGAATTGAGTCATGAGCTACAAGAATGGAGGGACCCGAACTGTACTTTGACTGATGTTTAACCAAAAATCCTCAAATACTAGAGCCACAGAGTAGTCTTTAATCAAATATCAGTGTATGTTCAATCGTCGATGTGATGTTTCTGCTGCTAAGTGCTAAATATTGGCTGCTGCTATAACCAGACCGATCTTACCAAAGTACGGGTTTGGACGAGATTGAACAGACCAAATTTTGGGTATGGGCCAGACTGAAACAACTTAAGTGTGTTTTCGGACCAGAAACAACAGATTGCGAATTGAGTATAGGCCGGACCAAAAAATTTATTATGTGCCAGACCAAACAGACTAAAATTTAGTTATGGGTTAGACTGAATTAAAACATGCACCAGGCCAAAAAACGAAAATAGTTACGGGCTACCAGAATGGCGGGACCCAAGCTCTATTTTGACTGATGTTTAACCAAAAATCCTCAAATCCTAGAGCCACAGAGTAGTCAGTAATCAAAAATCAGTGTATGTTCAATCGTCCATGTTTCTGCTGCTAGCTGCTAAAGAGTGACTGCTGCTAAAAAATGTTCAATTCAGGACTAAATCATTTTATGCAGGGAACAAGCTGCTGTATTGAGCTGGACTTCTGAGCTTAGATCAGCCCAATTGAATTGTTTGGACGCTAACTAGAGCAAATGTTCTGACAATAGATCTATAAGAAGGTTAACAGGCTATTAGAAATTTTCGGGGTCAAGCCACGAAATAGGTATAGACCAGATTGATCTTACCAAATTATGGGTATAGGCCAGATTGAACGGACCAAATTTTGGGTATGGGCCAGACTGAAACAATATAATTGTGTTTTCGGACCAGAATCAACAGATTGCGAATTGAGTATAGGCCGGACCAAAAATTTATTATGGGCCAGACCAAACAGATTAAAATTTAGTTTTGGGTTAGATTGAATTAATACAAGCATCAGGCCAAAAAAACGAAAATAGTTACGGGCTACCAGAATGGCGGGACCCAAGCTCTATTTTGACTAATGTTTAACAAAAAATCCTCAAATCCTAGAGCCATAGAGTAGTCAGTAATCAAAAATCAGTGAATTTTCAATCGTCTATGTTTCTGCTGCTAGCCCCAAAGGATTGGCTGCTGCTCAAAAAACGGTCGAATCCGGGCTAAAATAGTTTTGCAGAGGACTGTCTAATGTTTTGAGTTTGACTTCTGGGCTTATATCAGTCCAATTGAACTGTTTGCACGCTAACTAGAGCAAACGTTCTGAAATTAACTCTATCAGAAGGTTAACAGGATAATAGTTTTCTCGTGGTCAAGCCACGAAATATGTATAGACCAGACCGAGAGTACCAAAGTAAGGGTATGGACCAGGTTGAAAGGACCAATTTTTGGGTATGGGCCAGACTGAAACAATATAATTGTGTTTTCGGGCCAGAATCAACAGATTGCGAAGTGAGTTTAGGCCAGACCAAAAATTTTTTATGGGCCAGACCAAACAGACTAAAATTCAGTTATGGGTTAGACTGAATAAATCCATGCACCAGGTCAAAAAAAATAGTTACGAACTACCAGAATGGCGGGACCCAAAATCTATTTTGACTAATGTTTAACGAAAAATTCCTCAAATCCTAGAGCCACAGAGTAGTCAGTATTCAAATATCAGTGTATGTTCAATCGTCGATGTGATGTTTCCACTGCTAAGTGCTAAATATTAGCTTGTGCTAAAAAACGTTCACTTCAGGACTAAATCATTTTATGCAGGGAACAAGCTGCTGCTTTGAGCTGGACTTCTGGGCTTAGATCAGCCCAATTGAATTGTTTGGACGCTAACGAGAGCAAATGTTCTGACATTACCTCTATAAGAAGGTTAACAGGCTATTAGATATTTTCGGGATCAAGCCACGAAATAGGTATAGACTGATCTTACCAAATTACGGGTATAGGCCAGATTGAACGGACCAAATTTTGGGCATACGCCAGACTGAACAGACGTAAGTTTGTTTACGGGCCAGAGTCAACAGATTGCGAATTGAGTATAGGCCAGACCAAAAATACATTATGGGCCAGACCAAACAGACTAAAATTCGGTTACTGGTTAGACCGAATTATTACATGCTCCAGGCCAAACAAACCGAAATTAGTTATGGGCTACAAGAACGGCGGGAACTGAACTCTGTTTTGACTGTTTTTCAACCCAAAATCCGAAAATCTTAGAGCCACAGAATAGTCCGTAATCAAAAATTAGAGTATTTTCAATCGTCTATTTTTCTGCTACTAGCTGCCAAAGATTGGCTGCTGCTCAAAAAACGGTCAATTCGGGGCTCAAATATTTTTCACAAGCTGCTGTAATTAGCTGGACTTCTGGGCTTAGATCAGTCCAATTGAACTGTTTGGACGAAAACTAGAGCAAACGTTCTGAAATTACCTCTACAAAAAGTTAACAGGCTATGAATTTTTCCGGTGTCAAGCCACGAAATAGGTATACACCAGACCATTCGTACCAAAGTACGGGTATGGATGAGATTGAACAGACCAAATTTTGGGTATGGGCCAGACTGAAACAACTTAAGTGTGTTTTCGGACCAGAAACAACAGATTGCGAATTGAGTATAAGCCGGACCAAAAATTTATTATGGGCCACACCAAACAGACTAAAATTTAGTTATGGGTTAAACTGAATTAAAACATGCACCAGGCCAAAAAACGAAAATAGTTACGGGCTACCAGAATGGCGGGACCCAAGCTCTATTTTGACTGATGTTTAACCAGAAATCCTCAAATCCTAGAGCCACAGAGTAGTCAGTAATCAAAACTCAGTGTATGTTCAATCGTCTATGTGATGTTTCTGCTTCTAAGTGCTAAAAATTGGCTGCTGCTCAAAAAATGTTCACTTCAGGACTAAAAAATTTTTTGCAGAGGACTGCCTGCTGTATTGAGCTGGACTTCTGTGCCTAGATCAGCCCCTTTGACCTGTTTGAACGCTAACTAGAGCAAACGTTCTGACAATACCTCTCTAAGAAGGGTAACAGGCTATTGGATATATTCTGAATCAAGCCAAGAAATAGGTATAGACCAGACCGATCTTACCGAAGTACGGGTATTTTCCAGATTGAACGGACCAATTTTTGGGTAAGGGCCAGACTGAAACAACATAAGTGTGTTTTTTCGGGCCAGAGTTAACAGATTGCGGATTAAGTTTAGGCCCGACCAAAAATTTACTATGGATCAGACCAAACAGACTAAAACTCAGTTATGGGTTAGACTGAATTAATACATGCATCTGGTCAAAAGAAAACGAAAATAGTTACGGATACCAGAATGGCGCAACCCAAAATCTATTTTGAATAATGTTCAACAAAAAATCCTCAAATCCTAGAGCCACAGAGTAGCCAGTAATCAAAAATCAGAGTATTTTCAATCGTCTTTTTTCTGCAACTAGCTGCGAAAGATTGGCTGCCTCTCAAAAATGGTCAATTCGGGGCTCAAATATTTTTTGCAGAGGTCTTCCTGCTGTATTGAGCTGGAGTTCTGGGCTCAGATCGGTCCAAATGAACTGTTTGGACGCTAAATAGAGCAAACGTTCTGACACTACCTCTATAGGAAGTTCAACAGCCTTATAGTTTTTTTCAGGGTCATGCCAAAAAATATAGATGTACAACAAACCGAGCGAACCAAATTACGTGTTAAGGCCAGATTGAACGGACCAAATTTTGTGGATGGGCCAGACTGAACAGACATAAAATTGTTTACGGGCGAGAGTCAACAGATTGCGAATTGAGTATAGGCCAGACCAAAAATACATTATGGGCCAGACCAAACAGACTAATATTCGGTTACTGGTTAGACCGAATTAATACATGCTCCAGGCCAAACAAACCGAAATCAGTTATGGGCTACAAGAACGGCGGGAACTGAACTCTGTTTTGACTGTTTTTTAACCCAAAATCCGAAAATCTTAGAGCCACAGAGTAGTCCGTAATCAAAAATTAGAGTATTTTCAATCGTCCGTTTTTGTGCTACAAGCTGCCAAAGGTTGGCTGCTGCTCAAAAAATGGTCAATTCGGGGCTCAAATATTTTTCAAAATTTGCTGTATTGAATTGGACTTCTGGGCTTAGATCAGTCCAATTGAACTGTTTGGACGCTAACTAGAGCAAACCTTCTGAAATTACCTCTACAAAAAAGTTAACAGGCTATGAGTTTTTCCGGGGTCAAGCCACGAAATAGGTATAGACCAGACCATTCGTACCAAAGTACGGGTATGGACGAGATTGAACAGACCAAATTTTGGGTATGGGCCAGACTGAAACAACATAAGTGTGTTTTCGGACCAGAAACAACAAATTGCGAATTGAGTACAGGCCAGACCAAAAATACCTTTTGGGCCAGACCAAACAGACTAAAATTCGGTTACCGGTTAGACCGAATTAATACATGCTCCAGGACAAACCAACCGAATTTAGTTATGGTCTACAAGAACGGCGGGACCCAAAATCTATTTTGACTAATGTTTAACGAAAATTCCTCAAATCCTAGAGCCACAGAGTAGTCAGTATTCAAATATCAGTGTATGTTCAATCGTCGATGTGATGTTTCCGCTGCTAAGTGCTAAATATTAGCTTGTGCTAAAAAATGTTCAATTCAGGACTAAATCATTTTATGCAGGGAACAAGCTGCTGTATTGAGCTGGACTTCTGGGCTTAGATCAGCCCAATTGAATTGTTTGGACGCCAACTAGAGCAAATGTTCCGACAATAGCTCTATAAGAAGGTTAACAGGCTATTAGAAACTTTCGGGGTCAAGCCACGAAATAGGTATAGACCAGATTGATCTTACCAAATTACGGGTATAGACCAGATTGAACGGACCAAATTTTGGGTATGGGCCAGACTGAAACAATATAATTGTGTTTTCGAACCAGAACCAACAGATTGCGAATTGAGTATAGGCCGGACCAAAAATTTATTATGGGCCAGACCAAACAGATTAAAATTTAGTTATGGGTTAGATTGGATTAATACATGCATCAGGCCAAAAAAACGAAAATAGTTACGGGCCACCAGAATGGCGGGACCCAAGCTCTATTTTGACTGATGTTTAACCAAAAATCCTCAAATCCTAGAGCCACAGAGTAGTCAGTAATCAAAAATCAGTGTATGTTTAATCGTCGATGTGATGTTTCTGCTTCTAAGTGCTAAAAATTGGCTGCTGCTCAAAAAATGTTCAATTCAGGACTAAAAAATTTTTTGCAGAGGACTGCCTGCTGTATTGAGCTGGACTTCTGGGCCTAGATCAGCCCCATTGAACTGTTTGAACGCTCACTAGAGCAAACGTTCTGACAATACCTCTATAAGAGAGGTAACAGTCTATTAGATATATTCTGAATCAAGCCAAGAAATAGGTATAGACCAGACCGATCTTACCGAAGTACGGGTATTTTCCAGATTGAACGCACCAATTTTTGGGTAAGGACCAGATTGAAACAACATAAGTGTGTTTTTGGGCCAGAGTTAACAGATTGCGAATTGAGTTTAGGCCCGACCAAAAATTTACTATGGATCAGACCAAACAGACTAAAATTGAGTTATGGGTTAGACTGAATTAATACTAGCATCTGGTCAAAAGAAAACGAAAATAGTTACGGACTACCAGAATGGCGCGACCCAAAATCTATTTTGACTAATGTTTAACGAAAAATCCTCAAATCCTAGAGCCACAGAGTAGTCAGTAATCAAAAATCAGTGTATGTTTAATCGTCGATGTGATGTTTCTGCTTCTAAGTGCTAAAAATTGGCTGCTGCTCAAAAAATGTTCAATTCAGGACTAAAAAATTTTTTGCAGAGGACTGCCTGCTGTATTGAGCTGGAGTTCTGGGCTCAGATCGGTCCAAATGAACTGTTTGGACGCTAAATAGAGCAAACGTTCTGACACTACCTCTATAGGAAGTTCAACAGCCTTATAGTTTTTTTCAGGGTCATGCCAAAAAATAGATGTAGAACAAACCGAGCGAACCAAATTACGTGTATAGGCCAGATTGAATGGACCAAATTTTGGGGATGGGCCAGACTGAACAGACATAAAATTGTTTACGGGCCAGAGTCAACAGATTGCGAATTGAGTACAGGCCAGACCAAAAATACCTTTTGGGCCAGACCAAACAGACTAAAATTCGGTTACCGGTTAGACCGAATTAATACATGCTCCAGGACAAACCGACCGAATTTAGTTATGGTCTACAAGAACGGCGGGACCCAAAATCTATTTTGACTAATGTTTTACAAAAATTCCTCAAATCCTAGAGCCAAGAGTAGTCAGTATTCAAATATCAGTGTATGTTCAATCGTCGATGTGATGTTTCCACTGCTAAGTGCTAAATATTAGCTTGTGCTAAAAAACGTTCACTTCAGGACTAAATCATTTTATGCAGGGAACAAGCTGCTGTTTTGAGCTGGACTTCTGGGCTTAGATCAGCCCAATTGAATTGTTGGGACGCTAACTAGAGCAAATGTTCCGACAATAGCTCTATAAGAAGGTTAACAGGCTATTAGAAATTTTTGGGTTCAAGCCACGAAATAGGTATAGACCAGATTGATCTTACCATATTACGGGTATAGGCCAGATTGAACGAACCAAATTTTGGGTATGGGCCAGACTGAAACAATATAATTGTGTTTTCGGACCAGAATCAACAGATTGCGAATTGAGTATAGGCCGGACCAAAAATTTATTATGGGCCAGACCAAACAGATTAAAATTTAGTTATGGGTTAGATTGAATTAATACATGCATCAGGCCAAAAAAAAAACGAAAATAGTTACGGGCCACCAGAATGGCGGGACCCAAGCTCTATTTTGACTGATGTTTAACCAAAAATCCTCAAATCCTAGAGCCACAGAGTAGTCAGTAATCAAAAATCAGTGTATGTTTAATCGTCGATGTGATGTTTCTGCTTCTAAGTGCTAAAAATTGGCTGCTGCTCAAAAAATGTTCAATTCAGGAACAAAGAATTTTTTGCAGAGGACTGCCTGCTGTATTGAGCTGGACTTCTAGGCCTAGATCAGCCCCATTGAACTGTTTGAACGCTCACTAGAGCAAACGTTCTGACAATACCTCTATAAGAAAGGTAACAGTCTATTAGATATATTCTGAATCAAGCCAAGAAATAGGTATAGACCAGACCGATCTTACCGAAGTACGGGTATTTTCCAGATTGAACGCACCAATTTTTGGGTAAGGACCAGATTGAAACAACATAAGTGTGTTTTTGGGCCAGAGTTAACAGATTGCGAATTGAGTTTAGGCCCGACCAAAAATTTACTATGGATCAGACCAAACAGACTAAAATTGAGTTATGGGTTAGACTGAATTAATACTAGCATCTGGTCAAAAGAAAACGAAAATAGTTACGGACTACCAGAATGGCGCGACCCAAAATCTATTTTGACTAATGTTTAACGAAAAATCCTCAAATCCTAGAGCCACAGAGTAGCCAGTAATCAAAAATCAGAGTATTTTCAATCGTCTATTTTCTGCAACTAGCTGCGAAAGATTGGCTGCCTCTCAAAAATGGTCAATTCGGGGCTCAAATTTTTTTTTGCAGTCCTCCTGCTGTATTGAGCTGGAGTTCTGGGCTCAGATCGGTCCAAATTAACTGTTTGGACGCTAAATAGAGCAAACGTTTTGACACTACCTCTATAGGAAGTTCAACAGCCTTATAGTTTTTTTCAGGGTCATGCCAAAAAATAGATAGAGAACAAACCGAGCGAACCAAATTACGTGTATAGGCCAGATTGAACGGACCAATTTTTGGGGATGGGCCAGACTGAACAGACATAAAATTGTTTATGGGCCAGAGTCAACAGATTGCGAATTGAGTATAGGCCAGACCAAAAATAACTTTTGGGCCAGACCAAACAGACTAAAATTCGGTTACTGGTTAGACCGAATTAATACATGCTCCAGGACAAACCAACTGAATTTAGTTATGGGCTACAAAAACTGCGGGACCCGAACTCTATTTTGACTGATTTTTAACCCAAAATCCTCAAATCTTAGAGCCACAGAGTAGTCAGTAATCAAAAATTAGAGTATTTTCCATCGTCTATTTTTCTGTTACTATTTGCGAAAGATTGGCTGCCTCTCAAAAATGGTCAATTCGGTGCTCAAATATTTTTTGCAGAGGACAAGCTGCTGTATTGAGCTGGACTTCTGGGCTTAATTCAGTCCAATTGAACTGTTTGGACGCTAACTAGAGCAAACGTTCTGACATTACCTCTACAAAAAAGTTAACCGGCCTTGAGTTTTTTTCGGGGTCAGGCCACAACATAGTTATAGAACAGACCAATCGTACCAAAGTACGGGTATTGACGAGATTGAACGGAGCAAACTGAAACAACATAAGTGTGTTTTCGGACCAGAATCAATAGATTGCGAATTGAGCATAGGCCAGACCAAAAATTTATTATGGGCCAGACCGAAGAGACTTAAATTCAGTCATGGGTTAGACTGAATTAATACATGCACAAGGCCAAAAAACGAAAATAGTTACGGGCTACCAGAAAGGCGGGACCCAAGCTCTATTTTGACTGATGTTTAACCAAAAATCCTCAAATCCTAGAGCCACAGAGTAGCCAGTAATCAAATATCAGTGTATGTTCAATTGTCGATTTGATGTTTTGTGCTGCTAAGTGCTAAAAATTGGCTGCTGCTCAAAAATATTCAATTCAGGACTAAAATATTTTTTGCAGAGGTCTGCCTGCTGTATTGAGCTGTAGTTCTGGGCTCAGATCGGTCCAATTGAACAGGTTGATCGCTGAATAGAGCAAACGTTCTGACACTACTTCTATAAGAAGTTCAACAGCCTGATAGTTTTTTTCAGGGTCATGCCAAAAAATAGGTGTAGAACAAACCGAGCGAACCAAATTACGGGTGTAGGCCAGTTTGAACGGACCAAATTTTGGGGATGGGCCAGACTGAACAGACATAAATTTGTTTACGGGCCAGAGTCAACAGTTTGCGAATTGAGTATAGGCCAGACAAAAAATACATTTTGGGCCAGACCAAACAGACTAAAATTCGGTTACCGGTTAGACCGAATTAATACATGCTCCAGGCCAAACCAACCGGATTTAGTTATGGGCTACAAGAACGGCGGGACCCGAACTCTGTTTTGACTGATTTTTAACCCAAAATCCTCAAATATTAGAGCCACAGAGTAGACCGTAATCGAAAATCAGAGTATTTTCCAACGTCTATTTTTCTGTTACTATTTGCGAAAGATTGGCTGCCTCTCAAAAATGGTCAATTCGGTGCTCAAGTATTTTTTGCAGAGGACAAGCTGCTGTATTGAGCTGGACTTCTGGGCTTAATTCAGTGCAATTGAACTCTTTGGACGCTAACTAGAGCAAACGTTCTGACATTACCTCTACAAAATGTTAACGGGCTATGAGTTTTTTTCGGGGTCAGGCCACGATATAGTTATAGAACAGACCAATCGTACCAAAGTACGGGTATGGACGAGATTGAACGGAGCAGACTGAAACAACATAAGTGTGTTTTCGAACCAGAATCAATAGGTTGCGAATTGAGTATAGGCCAGACCAAAAATTTATTATAGGCCAGACCGAACAGACTTAAATTCAGTTATGGGTTAGACTGAATTAAAACATGCACCAGGCCAAAAAACGAAAATAGTTACGGGCTACCAGAATGGTGGGACCCAAGCTCTATTTTGACTGATGTTTAAACAAAAATCCTCAAATCCTAGAGCCACAGAGTAGTCCGTAATCAAAAATCAGAGTATTTTTAATCGTCTATTTTCTGCAACTAGCTGCGAAAGATTGGCTGCCTCTCAAAAATGGTCAATTCGGGGCTCAAATATTTTTTGCAGAGGACAAGCGGCTGTATTGAGCTGGAGTTCTGAGCTCAGATCGGTCCAATTGAACAGTTTGGACGCTAACTAGAGCAAACGTTCTGACATTACCTCTACAAAATGTTAACGGGCTATGAGTTTTTTTCGGGGTCAGGCCACGATATAGTTATAAAACAGACCAATCGTACCAAAGTACGGGTATGGACGAGATTGAACGGAGCAGACTGAAACAACATAAGTGTGTTTTCGAACCAGAATCAATAGATTGCGAATTGGGTATAGGCCAGACCAAAAATTTATTATAGGCCAGACCGAACAGACTTAAATTCAGTTATGGGTTAGACTGAATTAATACATGCACAAGGCCAAAAAAACGAAAATATTTACAGGCTACCAGAATTGCGGGACCCAAGCTCTATTTTGACTGACGTTTAACCAAAAATCCTCAAATCCTAGAGCCACAGAGTAGTCAGTAATCAAAAATCAGTGTATGTTTAATCGTCGATGTGATGTTTCTGCTTCTAAGTGCTAAAAATTGGCTGCTGCTCAAAAAATGTTCAATTCAGGACTAAAAAATTTTTTGCAGAGGACTGCCTGCTGTATTGAGCTGGACTTCTGGGCCTAGATCAGCCCCATTGAACTGTTTGAACGCTCACTAGAGCAAACGTTCTGACAATACCTCTATAAGAAGTTCAACAGCCTGATAGTTTTTTTCAGGGTCATGCCAAAAAATAGGTGTAGAACAAACCGAGCGAACCAAATTACGGGTGTAGGCCAGTTTGAACGGACCAAATTTTGGGGATGGGCCAGACTGAACAGACATAAGTTTGTTTACGGGCCAGAATCAACAGATTGCGAATTGAATATAGGCCAGACAAAAAATACATTTTGGGCCAGACCAAACAGACTAAAATTCGGTTACCGGTTAGACCGAATTAATACATGCTCCAGGCCAAACCAACCGGATTTAGTTATGGGCTACAAGAACGGCGGGACCCGAACTCTGTTTTGACTGATTTTTAACCCAAAATCCTCAAATCTTAGAGCCACAGAGTAGACCGTAATCGAAAATCAGAGTATTTTCCAACGTCTATTTTTCTGTTACTATTTGCGAAAGATTGGCTGCCTCTCAAAAATGGTCAATTCGGTGCTCAAATATTTTTTGCAGAGGACAAGCTGCTGTATTGAGCTGGACTTCTGGGCTTAATTCAGTGCAATTGAACTGTTTGGACGCTAACTAGAGCAAACGTTCTGACATTACCTCTACAAAATGTTAACGGGCTATGAGTTTTTTTCGGGGTCTGGCCACGATATAGTTATAGAACAGACCAGTCGTACCAAAGTGCGGGTATGGACGAGATTGAACGGAGCAGACTGAAACAACATAAGTGTGTTTTCGAACCAGAATCAATAGATTGCGAATTGAGTATAGGCCAGACCAAAAATTTATTATAGGCCAGACCGAACAGACTTAAATTCAGTTATGGGTTAGACTGAATTAAAACATGCACCAGGCCAAAAAACGAAAATACTTACGGGCTACCAGAATGGTGGGACCCAAGCTCTATTTTGACTGATGTTTAAACAAAAATCCTCAAATTTTAGAGCCACAGAGTAGTTCGTAATCAAAAATCAGAGTATTTTTAATCGTCTATTTTCTGCAACTAGCTGCGAAACATTGGCTGCCTCTCAAAAATGGTCAATTCGGGGCTCAAATATTTTTTGCAGAGGACAAGCTGCTGTATTGAGCTGGAGTTCTGGGCTCAGATCGGTCCAATTGAACAGTTTGGACGGTAAATAGAGTAGACGTTCTGACGCTACTTCTATAAGAAGTTCAACAGCCTGATAGTTTTTTTTCAGGGTCATGCCAAAAAATAGGTGTAGAACAAACCGAGCGAACCAAATTACGGGTGTAGGCCAGTTTGAACGGACCAAATTTTGGGGATGGGCCAGACTGAACAGACATAAGTTTGTTAACGGGCCAGAGTCAACAGATTGCGAATTGAGTATAGGCCAGACAAAAAATACATTTTGGGCCAGACCAAACAGACTAAAATTCGGTTACCGGTTAGACCAAATTAATACATGCTCCAGGCCAAACCAACCGGATTTAGTTATGGGCTACAAGAACGGCCGGACCCGATCTCTGTTCTGACTGATTTTTCACCCAAAATCCTCAAATCTTAGTGCCACAGAGTAGTCCGTAATCGAAAATCAGGGTATTTTCCAACGTCTATTTTTCTGCTACTACCTGCGAAAGATTGGCTGCTTCTCAAAAATGGTCAATTCGGTGCTCAAAATTTTTTTGCAGAGGACAAGCTGCTGTATTGAGCTGGACTTCTGGGCTTAATTCAGTGCAATTGAACTGTTTGGACGCTAACTAGAGCAAACGTTCTGACATTACCTCGACAAAAAAGTTAACGGGCTATGAGTTTTTTGTGGGGTCACGCCACGATATAGGTATAGAACAGACCAATCGTACCAAAGTACGGGTATGGACGAGATTGAACGGACCAGACAGAAACAACATAAGTGTATGTTCAGAAGCCTATGTTTCTGCTGCTAGCTGCTAAAGATTGGCTGCTGCTCGAAAAATGCTCAATTCAGGGCTCAAATAATTTTTGCAGTGGACTGGTTGCTGTATTCAGCTTGACATCTGGGCATAGATCGGACCAATTGAGCTGTTTGGATGCTAATTTGTGCAAACTTTCTGTAATTATTTCTATAAAAAGATTAAAAGGCTAATCGTTTTTTTCGGGGTCAGGCCAGATAATAGGTTTAGACCGGACAAAGCGGACCAGAGTACGGGTATGGACCAGATTGAACTGACCATTTTTGGGTATGGGTCAGACCGAAACAACGTAAGTTTCTTTACGAGCCGGAGTCAACAGATAGTGAATTGAGTATAGGCCAGGCCAAAAACTTAATAAGGGCCAGACCGAAGAGACTATAATTCGGTTATGGGTTAGACCGAATTAATACATGCTCCAGGTCGAAAAAAAACCGAATTTAGCTATGAGCTACAAGAATAGAGGGACCCGAACTCTATTTTGACTGATTTTTTACGAAAAAAATCATCGAATCCTAGAGCCGCAGAGTAGTCAGTAATCAAAAATCAGTGAATTTTCAATCGTCTATGTTTCTGCTGCTAGCTGCTAAAGATTAGCTGCTGCTCAAAAAATGTTCAATTTGGGGCTCAAATATTTATTTGCAGAGGACAAGCTGCTGTATTGAGCTGTACTTCAGGGCTTAGATCAGTCCAATTGAACTGTTTGGATGCTAACTAGAGCGAACGTTCTGACATTACTTCTTTAAAAAGATTAACAGGCTAATCGTTTTTTTTCTGGTATCAGGCCAGAAAACTGATATAGACCAGACCGATTGAGCCAAAGTACGGGCATGGACCAGATTGAACGGACCAATTGTTGGGTATGGGCCAGACTGAAACAACATTTGTTTGTTTACGGGCCAGAATCAACAGATTGCGAATTGAGTATAGGCCAGACCAAAAATTTGTTATGGACCATTCCGAACAGACTAAACTTTAGTTATGATTTAGACCAAATTAATACATGCTCCAGGCCGAACAAACCGAATTTTAATTTTGGGCTCCAAGAATGGCGGGACGCAAACTCCGTCAAGTCTATTAAAGAGTCGCACACTGTCCCCTGTCCACAACCCAACTCCGTCTGGTTCCTAGCTATTTAGGGTAGAAAAACTTATCCAGAGTTATGATGAAGTGTAGAGAATAAATGTTTATCAGTTTTTGGTGTGTGAAGACGGGTGCTTATAGCTTATTTCAAATGTCTTTTAAAACGTAATTATATTAAATCTT
The DNA here is from genome assembly GCF_964194025.1 of Convolutriloba macropyga. Classification (NCBI taxonomy): domain Eukaryota; kingdom Metazoa; phylum Xenacoelomorpha; order Acoela; family Convolutidae; genus Convolutriloba; species Convolutriloba macropyga. The sequence goes on along the minus strand of NC_134469.1, from coordinate 27,888,159 downwards.
TATTCAACGAGATTAATTTTGAACTATTATCTAAAAATTGCTTCTGCAATACAATAAAAAGGCTGAAATCTGGAAAACCAATTGGCCACTAGGGCCACCCACTAGGGCCACCCACTAGGGCCACCAACTATTGTTTAATATTTTGAGAAAAACAGAGTGAATTCCGTTGTTTTTGTTCACATTTTCCGTTAGTTTTGACCAATATTTTGTCAATTTTGCTAAAACTTGTAAATATTTGAAAAACAATGTAATTAGTTTTACGATTAGGATAGAAAAAACTCGCCAATTTGTTTTATTCGAGTTTTTTGGTTAATGTTTTTCTAATTTTTTTGAATTTGTGACTTTTCAATTCAAAAAAGGCTGCCAATAAGCTTCTGTTTAAATTCGTTCAAATTTGCAGGAAGTAGAGACCTAACATCTTCCGCCACAATCTTTGATAATGCCGCAAAAAATTGCTTTAAATTGGCTTTCTATGATAGTTTTCTGGAATTAAATTTTTGCGGGGTTTTTTGAAAAATAGACCTATTGATCATACAAAACGCATGATTTATTTGTGATTTAGTGCATTATTTCATTTGCTAATTGATCTATTTTGCAAACATATGGAATAATTTATTTTTCGTTGACTGCTGGGAAAAATCAGGGCTGGGTTTGAACTCATCATGGATTCTTACAATCAATAATTTTTCGGATTATAGGTCTTTTCAAATTATTTTCGCAATTTTGCTTTTTTTTATGTTGATTACTGACACCTTTAAATCTAATTACAGTTCCTCAAATTGCAAAACAAAAGCGATCGATGCAAATACTATGACACAATTCTACTGCAGAATTACATGTACTGAAACAGCAATGCCAATATATAGGAACCATATGTAACTGCTAAAAAATTTGAAATTGAAGTACAAAAGTATTACAAAAAGTGGCTGTAGGCATAAGTATAAAAACGAAACAAACTATTGGGAATCATAGCTCCCAATGCTAAGTCTTTCTAGAGTCAGTTGAAAGATAGGAAAGAAAAAAATAAAGATTACAGATATTCAGTTTCTCTAGGAATCTCTTTTTCAGTCTACAGCAATGAAATGACGTTCCTTGCCTGCTGTTTTGGAAATTTGATTGTAGCAGAAAAATATGAAAGATATGTTAGCAACTTTTATATAGGAAAATACAGAAAAGTTCCTTCAAGCTCTAAATTTTCTACTCGAGGGAAAGTCTTTTGCAAACTTTAACTTGACTTATTCCTGAGCTTGTTTTTTTCGTTTTTCCTTACTGTTTCTACTTTCATTTTTTGGAATGTGATTGTTGTCATTGAAATTGAATTCAAGTGCTCTATCGCTCTCTTTATTTTTGCGCTTTGCTTCTGATTGTAGCATTAACTTCTGTCAGCGCACAAAAAGCAGTTCTCGCTTGAAATTCTTAGAAAACTTTGATTCAAACTTCACAAGTTTGATGTGTCCAATTCTAGTTTCTTGAAGTATCCTTTATATTTGGTACCAATTTTTAGCTGATTGCTTTGTCTCATTCAACAAGCAGATTGTCTTAATTACTGGTTGTAAACACCCAGATTGTTATTTAGGTTTGAGCTGATGGTTTGGGAGATTTATATACTTTTTGCCCTTAACTTTTGGAAATATCAGCTGTTTTTTTTTCTATTAAAGAATTGTTTGAATGTTTTGATTAAAGATTTCAATCTGCGCCATCAGATATTGTTTTGGTGTCAAACACCCAGCACACATCAATTGCTTCTTATTTGTCATTTATTAAAGTCCATAAAAGGTGTTTTCTCCTTGAATGAAGAAGCAGCATGATGACAAGAAGAAGGTCATCAACGTTCCCATCTCCGCTGTGCAATTTTTTTAATCGCCAGGAGAGTCAATTAAAGGATCCATAACCATCACACGCTTTGACACTTCCAGAGTTTAAGCCTTTGTGGCGGTTTCAATAAATAGTAGTGTAGGTTATTCGATGTATTTAATTGGGATTTATGATACTATTATTAATTAATGGGATAGAATGACGGACACGATTATTCCATATTTTTGAAAAATGATTGCTGCTAGGACTATTGAAAACATTTTGTAGACATTTTGTATGAAAGCATTCGTAGAGTGATTAGCGCAAATTAGACAGTCTCAGAACAAAAAAAAATGCAAACAAGTTTCATCCTTATAGTTATTTTTCTCAAAAAAATAAGTCCTACACCTATTGTTCAAACATTTGATGTATATCAAGATTGTTCAATGGATGAATATACATATTAGAAGAATATACATATTAGTTTAGTTCTTTTTGTCACGCTAATTGGAAGTAGTTTCGGGACGTATTACAAAGATAAATTGTAGACGTATTTCAAAAAACATTGAATTCATTTTACGTTGGAATCTAAGCCTCGTAGACAGTGGTTTCTGTGCAATTTATTTATAGAGTTTTTTAGTTTCTGACATGCTAAGATGTTGGTTGATGTTATAATAAGTCTTTAGAATTGTGTTTACAAACTAAGTAAGTGTTCTCTTATTTTAACCATTTTCCTCTCCCTAGTTCAGACCTGGACTTATGAAAAGACCACAAGAGTCTTGCGTGGGAGGTAAAAATTGACCAGAAATAATCAGTCGAGCTTCTTGGTTAAGTTCCAGCAAAAGTCTTTTCCTCGTTTGAGTAAAAGTGTCATAATAGGATTTTATAAGATTTTATGGTCAATTCATGGTTGACCCAAGTCTTTTCATGGGTCGAGTAAACGTCTTCTCATAAGTCTCTTTTTCTGCATATGTTTAAAATTTTTTTATTATTATTGCTGGACATACTGACGCACCATTGGAGAACGACTAAAGAGTACTGCACCAATGCAATCAAACTTAAAACAGAGTTAGAAAACAGTCATAAGTCGTAAAAAATTTTGCAAATTCTTAAAGTTAGGCAGTTATCGAAGGAGGATCAAATTGCCAGCTTGATTGATTGATTGAAACCAAGTAGAATAAATGCAATAACCTTCCTACCATTACCAATGCTGAAAATGTGGCGTTCAATTGTTTTACCTTCTGAAGTTATTAACTTTTCTCTAAAAAACGCGAATTTTTGATTGATTATTGGTTCTACAATCTTAAAAGATAATGAAGCATATATGTGGAGTACTTTAAAAGCAATCGTACGCAATAATTTTGCATGTAAGATTTTTCTCGCAACAGAGGCAACAATGCAAAATCATAAGAACTTTTTTGTTCGACCTATGGTTTGACAGTAGATCGACCAAAGTTTTACAAGTAAATTATTTGAGGAAAAAAACACGAGAACGGATTTTTTTTATTGACCTATGATTTGACTTTTATCAACACTCTTTTCACCGTTCAATGATTTTTTTTGAGTAAAATGCCAACTCCCAATTTCAGAAGAGCAATAATTTTTCGGGCCAAGCAATTGTCCTGATCTAGAAAAATCTTGGTTGAGCATTATAAACTATTGAAAACATCATATTAAATTAAAACAAAATATCATATGAGAAACCAGAGGAGAATAATGTGGAAGAAGAATCAAAGAATGTGGAAAAAAGAACCGAAGGCAGCCCATGGTAGAAAATTAACATGAATTACTTGGTGAAAAACTGAAGTGAACAGATACCTGCCATTTAAAAACTTGCGGGCCAAAAATACAAGTTTTCAGGCCCAACCTATTGGAGCAGATAGATTTGTTCTTGTTGTTTCCGATGCAAAAAAGTTAAGAATAAGCATATCTCCTCATTTTTTAAAAGGCTTTCAAATTTACATATAACAGCAAAAGCGAGAAAAAATAACTGGAAAATGTGAAGCCGGTGATATGAAATTTAAGGGGGATATTAAAAGCCTGACCTAGCTTGACTAGAAACCTTACTTGTCCAAAATAAGCTTGTATAGAGAAATCAATTATCGAGGAGCCAGAAAGGAAGCGAGAACGGGTTATACGAGACGAACAGGTTGCAGACCTTAAAACCAGTTGCTGTAATGATCAGCACATTAGGCTTGCAAGTAAGAGTTGATGGATCCATTACAGTAATGGTCACTTTTTACTTAAGTTGCCCCTGCTCAGACCCCAAAACAAGTTATGGGCCTTGCTGTTTCCGAAGTCAAAAGATGATAATTACAGAAATCAAGGGCAAAAGAAACAATGTGTGTTGCCATCTGGCATGACCTCTAGATGCAATAACCCTTCTGCTGACGAAAAACGACTGTGTAGGATATGGCGGCATTGGAGAAAGATCATTGGATTGGAACATCTTTCGAGAAACATTTTAGTCCGTGGAGACCCTAACAGTGATTAATATGCACCACAGCTGCCTCAAAAGCAACAAAAAAAATCTGAGGATTTTGACTGCTTCTGGATCAGAGGAAAGGTGTTGCTTCTAGATTTTTAAAGTAAGAGTTCCTTGTTCGAATGCAATCCTGTTACATTTTTACAGTATTTGTTTCTGTTTAGACCATGTAACAAATTAAGAGTGCAGACCTCAGTATCTGAATTTAACCGCAAATGCGAGACAAGATAATTAAAGAATCAAGTCGGTGATGACCGTGCTAAGGGGATCCTTAAAATTTTTTGGAAAAAAACAACGTACTGTAATTTGTGCATATAAGAATAACGTAGCTTCTCACTTGTTCACCGTTTATTTGGCTAGAGAAATGAAGCCCTGAGGAGGAAAGAACGTGAGAATGGGTTAAAAAGATGCCCAATTTCTAGAACTAAAGACTAGTTGGTGTAATGGTCAGTACACTAGGCTTACAAGGAAGAGACTCTGGTTCAAATCCAGTACTGGTCTTTTTTCACGGATCCTGCTTAGATCCCCAAGCAAATGTTCAATACGATTGTCATCTTGGTCGAATGGAGAACATTTGTTTTCCTCTATGTGAGACTAACTTGAAAAATATTGCAAATTTCAGTTAAATGCTTCTGAATTCCGTTTACAGTCAAGTTGATAACGATGCAGTAGAAATCTATATGATTTTTATACAGTAAATTGGGTGTAATAGAAGAGGAATTCATATTTGAAACCATATTGACTTAAATGAAACTACTAACGGGCAACGTACGACTAACGTTTTTTAAATAGTTCTTAATCGGTTTTTTAATCTTATTTCCCACAGATACACCAGGTTCAGAGGTTTGAACTTCAGTTCATAAAAAATTTGAAAAGTCTATTGGGGTCAATATTGCCTATATCAAAAACCACAACCCAGCTTCCCATTAAAAATCAAGCTAAAATCTTTTCACGCGTCAAGCTAAAATCTTCCGATAGAAAAAATAACAGAAAGAAATTTGTTTTTATGAGTTTAGCCCGGTTTTTATAAATTGAATATCACATAAGAGCTTCTGAGCAAAATTGAGTCCAGCATTGTTAATTCATGGGTCTTCCTTGGTTTATTCTCTGAAGCTTATGAAGCTTTCAGAAGGAAATTTGAGTATGAGAGTGTACAAATTAAGTACCAATTGAACACTATACCTTTTTGAAAATCACTTAACGAAGCAAAAAAGAAGTTTGCTAATTTTCGGGCTATGTTGACCTTTTTCGGGCTATGTTGACAATTTTTGATCACTATTCCTCAGGTAACCTCATTTTAATTCACAATAAAACGCTACGCATTAAAAGTGGAAAATTTTCAACGAAAAAAATGAATTTCGTTACTTGTATTGCTGAAAGACAAAACGCTTGTTCATGATTTTGAGCCTTCAGTCAATCTAAAATTTTTTGGCTTAAATTTAATTGGTATAAAATTGAGGCCCAAATTGGATATTCAATTGTTTTTCTGTCCTCAATCAAAATTTCGCGATTGATCAATGTTGTCTTCTTAATCCGCAATTTGATTTGATAGGGATTTTTTTAACTAATCATGGATTAGGTTTCATTTGGTTTGGTTTCAAATTTCATTTTGGTTTAAATGACAGGTTAACTACAGCTTCTAGTAACCGTAGACAGCAAGTGTTGATAAATTTGAGAAGGGCTGTATACAAGAGTGACGAACTATTGTCATTGTTGTCAGTTGTTGCTCAAATACAGCCATCCACGATATTTGCGATGGATATTTCAAATCATGAAGCAAATTGGTACCGCGTCAGGCTTACGAACACTTATTGTGGTGATAAACTCAGTGACACTTCAAGTTGGGATCAACTCAGTGACACTTCAAGTTGGGATCAACTCAGTGACACTTCAAGTTGGGATTAAGCGTGACGTTCTCAGTGACACTTCAAGTTGGGATCAAGCGGGATTTGCTACTATTAGACAAAACACTCTTTTAAGTATTGATCCGAGTGGTACAATTAAAAGTAGTCATCAACTGGATAATGAAGTGGACTGTTTGACGCACTATCAAGACAGTTTACGGGGTTGTTCGTTCACAGCCAGTGAGCTACAGCAAATAGGACCAAGATTGTCAGTTCATCAACATTGCCACAGACCTACCTTGTGTGAGGAGGACCCGACAATGTGCTGTCGGGGAGGTGTCCAATCCCCCCAGTGGATAAGTGACGCTACAAACTGGTCAGGTTCAACTTCAACTACATGTGGCTAGTAGAGGAACTTTAAAAGCGGATCAATTTTGCTGTAATTTAATAACTCAAATGAAAACTTTAGACGGCAAGAAACCCAACCAGTGAATTTTTCTTGATATTGCACGGGGTAGTTATTTAAAATACTCTTTGTAAAAAAAAATGGCAAGGGGCCTCCGCAAACAAAATTTTTGAGACAAAAAACACCGATTTTGAAAATTTTTGGTAGATTTAACGAAAATTCGAAAAAATTGATACAGTTGGTTCGTATATCGAAAACAACTTCTAATATAGAGGAAATTGATAGAAAATAATGCTAAATTGTTCAATTTTGAAAATTTTTGGTCAACTTGGAGGCATTTCTAAAAACTTTTAGAAAATCAATACCGAATATTGATAAACCGTATTCTTGAGTTTAAAACCGTCCAGTTTACAGTTTACTGGATTACCGTTCCGTAATCAAGAATTTGCAAAAAAATTGACCAAAATTTGAAAAAAAATGGACAAATGCATAAAATTTTGACATATTTGTCAAAAAATCAATTTCTGCAACAAGAAGCCCGTACTGAACGCCAAGTCAATATCAGTACTGGGCAAGCCTGATTCCAAGTCTAGATATCAGTACTGATTCAGAGCTATGATCATAACACATTTAAGACTCTTCACACTTGGCCAAGATTTGGCAAGTCTTAATAAACGTCCGAATTTAAGGTTCAGTACGGGATGTTCGTTAATTGAATGAAACTCATTACACAGAAAAAATTGTGAAAATTTTCACAACCTCCGGCCTACAGAAAAAATTATCGAATTCCTATAATTTTTTCGTCGTTCGTGAACGTATCGTTTCGCCCGCGTCCTTTCCGTCCTTTAACTTTTCAATTCTTCGTGTTCCGTTTTTTTTTCTTCAATAACGTTGCTCTCCCAAGACTTTGCTTTTCGTTTTCTCCGTCTACGTTTCTGGATTTTGTTGTAGTATGTCATATGTGATAAAGTATGTTGTTGTTTTTGCTGTAGTATGTTGAGTATGCTAGTATGCTGGTTTGTTGTTTAGGTCTTATAACTTTCTAGGGTGTGACTTAAGTTTATTCTCGAGTTACGGCTGGATTGTGCTTTGACTTTTCAACTTTACTATTTTACAAGCCCTCCTGTTATAGTATATTGATTTTGCTGCTCTGTGTTTTGTGTACATGTATGATTGCTAGTTGGTTTGGTCTTGTTGCCTTCTAGGGTGTGACTTAAGTTTATTCTCGAGTTACGGCTGGATTGTTTCTTGACTTTTCCAACTGTCTCAGTCTACAAATACACTATTGTAGTTTATTCAAATTTGATGTAGTTTGTTTAATACCATTAGTATGCTGATTGTTTGTTGTGGTTTGGGTTTTGATAGGATGTGACTTAAGTTTATTCTGGAGTTACGGCTAGTAAATTTCTTGACCTTTACATCCTTTTAGTGTACTACTGCATTGCCGTAAATTAGTTTGTCGTTAAATTTGTCGTTATAGACCCATTATGAACTATGTTAGATTGTCTTGCAGTAGCTTCTCTCTTTCTTCCTAGGGTGTGACTTAAGTTTGTTCTGGAGTTACGGCTAGGTTGTTTGGTTGAGTTTTTGCTGCGGTCTGCTAACATAGTTTCTCCCGCCCGTTCTTTCCCACCGTCCCGTTTCGTTGTTGCGCGTTTTTTGCTCGCTTTCCCGCACGTCCCGTTTCCGCTCCGTCGCGCACTGCTCGCTCGACTTCTCTTCTGTTCCGTTGCCGTTGCGTCGCGCGTTCTTCGCTCGACTTCCCGTCCTTAACGTCTCCGTTTCGTCGCGCGTTGCTCGCTCGACTTCCCGTGTGTCTTTAGTCTCCCTCCGCGTTGAGCGCTTAGCGTTCAGCGCCCCACTTCTGTTTTTGTCGGGCACTGTGTGCTCGACGACCTTTTTTGCTCTTTGGGCGGTTTGTTTTACAGACTGTCTACAGTGTGCTGTGTTTGGTGCCTTTTTGCGTTGGGATTGTTTTGTGTGGGTTTGATTTGTTTGGAGTGTGCTCATAAAAGATAACCGTTTGCAGTGGTAGTTTTGCTGGTATTTGGAAATAATAACATCGTGATGTCTAACAGTCTTGATAAAAAAGTCAAAAAGTTGTACGCTGCCAGGTCAAAGCGTGAAGCTGAATTGCATGCTATACATGAAGATATTCTTCATTGTATAAATAGTCAAAGTAGGCGAGTGAAAGTTGAACGCCTAGTAACAAAGTGCAACGAAGCATTTATGACTGTTGTAGACAAAAATGAGGACCTGATTGCATTTGCTGGAAAAAGGAGGATCGAAGTGCACTTGTTCCTTCATTAGAGTCTTACTTGGAGGCAATGACAACTAAGAATGACAAGATACTCACTTCAGCACGAAACTACATCAACTCTGCTGATGATAAAGTGAGTGAGCTCCAGGAACCAAGGGCTCCCATTTTTTCTAGACTTCCCTCAATTATGACCTCGTCAAAAACATCTAGTCAGCGTAAACATGACTACGTAATTGCTAAAATGAAGCGCGAAGAAATTGAAAAACAGAATGAGGCAGCCATTCGTCTTGCTAAACAGAAAAAGCAAATGGAATTAGATGAACTGGAGGAAAACAACAGGAAACGGTTGGCAGAGGCAACTCTGCAAGAATTTGAATTGCTGGACGCCGTTTCTAAAGGTAGCCAATCTGAAACAACTGCAAGTGCTAGGAGCTCAATGAGAAGTGAAAAGGCTGTCCAGGACTGGTCAACACCTCACTTGCTTTAAGTTTTCACAATTAGGAGAAAACTAGTGAACCACAGGTTATGATTGACCCTCCAGAATGTCCTAGCCACAACAACGGCAAAACAGTGGAAGATCAGAAAACTGAAATTTCAAGGCATTCTATTCCAAAAAATTGTCGAGGCAATTACATTTTAAGCAATGAGACCTTGCAGCAACTCGACCCTTATTACACCCCACCTGAAAATTTTTTGGCTGCTGCTAACACACAGGCGTTGTACCAGGCGCACCTAGGAGCGCAAATAGATCAAACAGGCCAGCAAGGCATGGCGCTTCCAAGCATAACTAATCAAGGAACCGCGGATAGTCAGCCGCCTTCTGTACACGCCCCAGGTGCTTCTTCACCGCCCATTCAACAGCTCATTCCACCACAGCCGTTCGCACCGCAAAGAAACCAAAATCATACAACCAAAGTATTTTCTAACGCGCAACTTCAAATTTCGCAATCCAATGGACCTGAAACATCAAGTCTGCCCAATAATAATTCGGCCCCGCGAATTTGCTCCCGACAAATTAATTGTGTCCCACGAGCACCAAACGCCACTCTTCCTCCTTTTCCGACAGCAAATCATCCAGCCCCCGCAATAAACGTTCCCCTGCACCCAAGCGCCCCACCAAGTCCAAACACACAACAGCACATCTCCGAACCCATTCATCATAATTCCCTTCTAATGCCGAACCCAGTATTTGCACCTAACCTCACTGCTCCCATCCCACACGCCCCTTTGATTAACCAGCCTCTCGTCAACAACAATTTTCAGAACAGTAATAACCGAGCACACAAAGTTGTACGCTCTGTTGCTCCTCCTTTCCCAAATATGCCCAATATCCCTCTCGGCCAAAGTTTTGTGCCAAATATGAGTCATTGGCGTTTTTCACAGCACAAACCGTCATTACTCAACCAAGACGCTACCACCGTTAATAATGTTGCTCCAAATGTACAGGCACACATCGCACCATCAGTTACTAATTTTCAACAACAAATATATTCGAATTCACCCCTTTTGATTGATATGCAATCACCATCCGGCACACATCAGGAAAACCCGATTGCAACTACAAGTAATATTGTACCTGGTCTGGCCAGTCCGGTTTTTCAGCCAACATACCCTTATGTTGGGCCCACTCCGTTGAGTTGGAGTGGTCCGCAGGTGTCTGCACCTGCCCCTCCGATACAGGACAATGCGTCATTGATTAGGGAATTAGCTGACGCAATAAACAGCAAGAAAAATGACCCTTTGCCAGAATGGAAACTTGCTCAGTATAATGGCGATCCATTACAATGGCACGAGTGGTATGGTCAATTCAAAAGCGCGATTGACTCGCAAACGCTCACTAATGACGTTAAATTGACAAACCTTAAGACACTCGTCACCGGTAAAGCAAAGATTGCAATCGCCGAGTTTGCTTACTGTGGTTTAATGTACAAGGATGCACTAAGGACTTTAGAACGTAAATTTGGCCAGCCACAGGCAGTCGTAAGTGCACACTTGGATAAATTAAGCAACTTTCCGCCTCTTAAAATGCACAATAGTGATAACATCATAAACTATTCTGCAGCAATATCAAGCCTCGTTGGGGTTTTCAAGTCACTATCATATGATGCTGACTTGAAGAGCGCTTCCCTACTTAACCAAGCGGTACAGAAGTTACCACCAAACATGAAAGAGTCGTGGTCACTCTTTACGGTTAAGAAGCACTGGGTTAAGCCTACCCTCCTTGACTTTAACGACTGGCTTAAAGAAAAGGCTGATGCCCACGATCTTATGAAACAAAGCGCAACCAAGGCAAGGCCTGAAGAGAACATCACTTCAGTAACCAAGACCAAAATAGCCTCAAAAGTGTTTGCATCAAATTCACAACAAAGGGAAACAGAGAAGCAAATGCCATCTTCTTCCACAAACACTTACTCTCGCTGCATTGTATGCAAAGGTAACCACCGGCTATGGGAGTGTCGAGTTTTCAAGGAAAAGACTCCAACCCAGAGAGCTAAGTTGGTGGCGGATAATAAACTTTGCCTTTCGTGCTTACGGTACAAGCACACATTCCGCCAGTGCCCTCAACCAAGAAAGTAACGAGCAGAAGGGTGCAATAGTTCGCATAACACACTATTGCATGGAGCAGATAGGGTTTTCCCAACAAAACAGTCGACAAATTCCAATACCATTCAACCTTCTGGCAACACAGGTCAAAGTAAAGCAACTTCTAGTCAACTCCAGCCTAATAAGACCACAACAATGTCATCTGTTACTGACGTTAAGGGGCTCCTTCAGGTGACTGAATTGCAGTTGGTCAATTCGTCCGGTTTAGATACCAAGGCTTTAGTTTTGTGTGATACCGCCTGCAGTAACTCTTGGGTGGCCGGTAGTCTCGCAGATAGACTCGGTTTGCACGGTAAAGCACTAAAGCTAACTGTCAAGGGTATTAATACCGAAGAAGTAGTTGATACTAGGGTTGTTGAAGTTACTGTGAAACCAAGAGAACAACAAGATTTCGAACCATTCACCGTCAACCCTTTCGTTAAAGAGAGTCTGAACGTCGGCTCAGATATAGTTAATGTACAGGCCCTGCAAGAGACTTACCCACACTTAGCAGTCCTTGATCCCTTAACATATTCCTATAAAGACATTGAGATGATACTCGGACAAGATGTCTATCATGCCATCCGCCCGTTAGAATACTTCTCTGCCGATGAGAAGCGTTCACCCGTTGCCGTACGCTTGCCCATAGGTTGGGTCTTAAGCGGTCCGTTACCATCAAGTTCGTGTTTAACCTCAACGTGCTTTAAAGTGAATATCGAACAAGACAATGAGTTAGCAAGTCAAGTAAAGTCATGGTACGACATTGAATCATTCGGGGCAAACAAGCAGGTCGACTCAAGATCTGCAGCAGACGCAAGGGCTCACGAAATCCTTGAGAGTACCACCATACACAATGGCCTGAGATACGATGTCGGAATGCTGTGGGCAGCAGATAACACCAAGCTCCCAAATAATTACTTCTCATCCCTTGTGCAACTAAAATCTCTCAAAAAACGATTGGCTAAGGATGAAGACCTTAGAGAGAAGTATACTAGTACCATCAAGGAAGACCTAAACAAGGGGTATGTGATTGAGGTTCCGGACGCTCACAAGGTTGAGAACCGGTCCGATAAAGAGTGGTACCTACCCCACCATCCGGTTTTAAACCCGAACAAACCGGGTAAGGTGCGTAGGGTGCTCAATGGAGCAGCAAAATTTCATGGCGCCTCACTGAATAAATCTTTGCTCACTGGCCCTGATCTGCTCCAAAACCTTATTTACGTACTTCATCGCTTCCGACAACATCCATATGCCGTCTCTGCCGACATCGAGGGAATGTTTCTACAGGTTGGTGTATTACAATCAGATCAACCATCACTTCGCTTTCTGTGGCGGGAGGACCCCACAACTAACGTCGTAGTGTATCAATATACGCGCCATATATTCGGGGCTAAAGACTCGCCCACATGCGCCAACTATGCATTACAACGCACTGCGAGAGACAATGCCAAGTTTTACCCCGAAGCTGCAAAAGCCGTCCTCGAAAACTTCTACATGGACGATTACCTTGACTCAGTGGAGTCTCCCGAGAAAGCCATCAATAGATCGAAGGAATTGGTACATCTTCTCCATCTCGGTGGGTTCAAGCTTACAACGTTCATAAGCAATGTACCAAATCTGGCAGACCGAATTGATGGTTCCCCTCAATCTACTGAGCCCAAGGTTATTGTTTCATGTCAGGAGGATTCATCGCATGTGCTAGGGTTAAAGTGGGATCACACTAATGACACTTTAGTTGTGAGTCGGGGTACAAGCTGCGCTATCACCAAGTCCCTCACGCAACGCTTGGTCCTAAGTCTTGTCTCGAAAGTCTTTGACCCCATTGGTCTTGTCGCACCGTTTACCGTCGGTGCGCGACTGCTCTTAAAAGACATCTGGCGTGTCACAGGACAGCAATGGGATGACAAGCTCCCACAGGACATGGTTCAAAGATTTTTGGTCTGGAGTGCGGACTTACCAAAGCTTGAAAACATCAAAATTCCTCGAAGTTACTTTAGTGGACCCTTTGATAATACAGAGTTGCATATGTTCGGTGATAGTTCCCAGGATATTTTTAGTGCCGTCGCATTTCTTCGAGCCCGAGTAACAACCCCTACGGGCAAGATAAAAACAGAGCTTGCGTTTGTTTTGGGGAAAGCGCGCGTGGCGCCAATGAAAGTAATGACTGTCCCTAAACTGGAATTGCAAGCAGCTCTACTTGCCGCTCGGCTGAAGAACGAAATTATACAGGCACTTACTGTAACTGTTAACCAAGTATTCATGTGGACAGACAGCACGACCGTTCTTCAGTGGATAAACTCTAATGAAAAGCAACCAATCTTTGTTGCAAACCGCGTTTGTGAAATTTTGGAGTATACCAGCGTTGACCAATGGAACCACCTCGCAACTAAGGATAATCCAGCTGACGCTGGCACGCGTGGAATGTCCGCTGAGGTTTTGCAACTAAGCAGTTGGGTCAATGGTCCACATTTCTTAACTAACTCAAGGTTCCCTTTCGTGCCGAACAAAGTCGTCATTAATAACATCAAACTTGGCGTCAACCAAGCAGTCATCATAGAAGACAATGTCTCTCTCGCTACATCTGTTAAAAAACAGACAACTCCCGTTCCGTCGTTATTCCCATTTGATAAGTTTAGTTCTTATCAAAAGTACTTGCGCATTGCCGCATACGTTCTCCGGCTTTTGCCAAAACATGCCGGCTACCGTAACCCCGATGGTAGCATTATTGACCCTACTGAGCTTGACGAAGCCGAGCGTCATCTACAGTACTTGGTGCAAGGAGAGTCTTTTGAAGCCGAAAGAAAAGAACTTCTTGACAATAAATTCGTTAAACGGAGTAGCCGAATTGCTCCACATTCACCGTTTATTAGTCCAAATGGGCTAATACGTTCCTCGGGCCGCATCAAGCGGTTAATGGAAGTTGGGTTTAACGTAAAGTACCCAATCATCTTAGATGCACGTCATCCGTTTGTAAAACTGTTCCTTGAACACACGCACGTACAGCATTATCATCAAGGCGTTGAATACCTAAGATCAATTGTGCAGGAACACTATACGGTACTGAAACTAAGATCATCCTTGCGCTCCATCAAAGCACACTGCCTGAGATGCAGAGAATTCCAAGCTGTAACTATGCAACCAATCATGTCTGACTTACCCAAGGAGAGACTTGCTTACCAGTCTCTTCCCTTCACGAACACTGGCGTTGACTACTTTGGGCCATTCTATGTTACTGTCCGCCGTACTACTGAGAAAAGGTGGGGCTTCCTCTTCACCTGTCTCACTACTCGCGCTGTCCATGTCGAGATAGTTACATCCATGGACACCAGTTCTTGTGTTATGGGAGTTGAGCGGTTTGTGTCACGTAGGGGTACACCTGCCATGATTTGGTCGGACAATGGCACTAACTTTATTGGAGCGGAGAAAGAACTCCGAGAAAGTATTGAAAAGTGGAACGTTGTCAACATTGCAGCTGAGCTCGCTCACAAAGATATAAAATGGAGATTCAATCCACCCAGCGCACCACATCAAGGTGGTATCTGGGAGAGGTTGGTACGCAGCTTCAAGCGCGTGTTGTATACTATTCTTGGCACGCGTCGCCTCACGGATGAGGTACTGCATACTACCTTTTGTCTCGTGGAGAATGCTCTCAATTCGCGTCCTTTAACACCCGTAAGCGCTGATCCGTGCGATTCGAACGCTTTAACGCCCAACCACTTTCTTTTAGGAGAATACTCTACCGGTATTCCGTCTGTTGTCGGCAATAATGAGTTTGACCATCGTAAACGTTACGCCCGTGCGCAGTCATACGCTAATGCGATCTGGTCCCGTTGGATCAGAGAGTACGTACTGACGCTGAACCGACGCTCTAAGTGGCAGACGCCTGCCGAGCAACACCTTAAGACCAGTGACTTGGTTTGGATAGTTGAGAAAACCAACCCTAGGGGTTACTACCCAACCGCTCGGATTGTGGAACTCCGTTACGGCTCCGATAGCGTCGCGCGCTCCGCCGTTTTACGTACGTCGACTGGTTCACTTGTCCGCCCGCTTGTAAAACTTGTACCAGTTTTCCCAACATCTTCTTCCGGGCCGGAGGATGTTACGTAGTAAATGGCGAATTATTAACCAATCGTATTCGAGTATTCAAATGTGCATATAAATCGTTCCAAATAAGATTTAAATACGTTCTAATATACGTAGAAAGTTCCGAAAAAGTTCAATTAACCTAATTTTAAGTAAATATAACCACGATATGTACCGATTGAGGTGGTTTTCGGCTTAATATTTTTAGGTTTTTTAGACAATTGCCGATTGAATACGAACTGTTTTGAAGTCAATGACATCAGACGAAAAAAACCTGTTAAATGAGCATCAAAAAATCTTGCCGTCTAAGTTTCACTTGTTACATTGAACTTGATAATACTTATACGTTGCTTTATCATTATAGATGAATTGAATCCTCGGACTACTGATTGTTCTTTATCAGAGTTAATATGACAAAAAGAATTATTCTCAAAGATATCCATACACACGCGCGCTTTTAACCCCAATATCCAATAATAAAACATGGTTGTGAATAATAAGTGTGATAAGCTCGATTAAAATTACTCGAAAAATATGAAATTTTGGTAGGTAGCAAAGTTTCCGCTCTAAAGTGGGATGTTCGAACAAGCTAAATTTTGGTTAATCCGGAGGAAGTGCAAATTTGATACAGATGTTGACACATTTAACAAAAAATTGGCCATATCACCCAACACGAGAGAAATTTCTAAATCAACCTAACCCCACATCCAACAATACAAAGACAGGAATATTAAAAAAGCTACTATGAGAACAATCGAGGTTATCTAAAAAGACAATAAAGCATATTTTGGTACAATGCGCACATTTTTAGGCAAAACTTTAAGATATACTTTTCCGAAACAAGCTTCACTAAACGTTCTTGTTTTAGAGAATAAAGCATTAACAGTTAGGTATCAATAAAGGTTCTCTGATATTAACTTTTAGCGCAGTATTTTTATTTAAAAAATTACCGGAGCTTCCGGCTAATGTTGGACGATCATCAGCACCAATCTTCTCGCAAAGTTACTATCAACAAAGAGACAACATCGTCAGGAATTTGATACAAAAAGTGAAAAAAGTTAAATTTTAACAAATCCATGGTAAATACAATTTATTGGACTGGAAATTTTATGCAGAAGGAATTTTTGAAAATGGACGTAACACAAAAAAGAACTCAACAAAAATTTTTGCTGAGTGAGTTAGAATTCGTTTTTTTTCAAAAAGATCTGCAAATAAACTTTTGAATAGGCCTGTTTTGGAAATCACGTATATAGGGTGTTGGGGGGGGGGGGTAATATAGGGCGAGCAGAAAGTTCATGTATATAGGGTGTTGGGGGGGGGGGTTTAATATAGGGCAAGCAGAAAGTTCACAGTCGAAAATTGTTTGTTCCATATAATAAAAGTTAGAGTCGAACGCTGTTGTTTCATACCACTTTTTGGTGGAGCATTAAGTCGAGGCCTGGACCTGGGTAACACTATGAACGCGAAAGAAACAAGTTTTGGCGGTCAATGACCCAAAGAATGAACAAACATTCCATCACCTCCGATGAAATTTTAATTTGAGCGACACGTACAATCGAGTTCAAAATGAAAATGGTATAGATCGAAGCCTGAACTGTAACTGTCATGACCCCAATCTACGTTATAAGTAGAACTTAAATGTCTTTGAATTGTTCTAAAAGTGGCTCAAATATCATGTTTTACCTTTCAATCGAACTAATCAAGTTCCATGTATTGAAAATCTGTGAATAGTTGACGCTTTCAGTTTAAGATTAACCACTCAGAAATCAGCTGGGATAATATCACCGACGAATTCAACAATTTTTGTCGAAAAACTTCAAAGATTTTCCTATAGCTCCAGTTGCATAGTTAATCGATCACACAATCCCTAAAATATGGACCAATCAGATTGCGACATGAACTCATTTTACAGAATTTTCGAGGTTGGCGACATTTTAATCGAAACAAAACTTATTCAACTTCTGTTTGGAGTTTTTACATGGATTCACGCGCCATTTTTGATTGTGATGCCGTTTTGCGTGAACAAGCTGAAAACAAACTCCAGGAGGATAATTGCGATGATTGTTCTCTCCGATTTCCTTGCTGGGAGTCTCAGTTCGTCAATTCAATTCTTCGGCTTCCCTCAGGATCGTGGATGGTGTTTTGTGATGACACAAATGCTGCTTGTGACCCGAAATTGGTCCGAAATCTGGTAAGAAACCAAAGTACTCGGGTTCACACGTACATATATGCAAAACTAATATTGTCTTTATTTTTTTTAACTTTTTGCCTGACTTCAAGTGCTCGAAAGATAGATTACTTTTCCTGTCAATGTTAATAGAAACGGGAGGGGTGATATACAATTGTTATTCACATAACTTCGAAAGACTGAAAGACCCTTCCTGTTAAAACCATAAATGAGAACCATTAAACTAGCCAAGTCATTTGCATGCAACCTCGTTCCCAATTGCAGTATGAATGTCGATAACTTTCTGTGCTTGAGGTCTGAGACCAAATCACATTCTGATCTGACCATCCTCGAGTAAAGAGGGAGAATTATGTGCTTAAATAGCAATGCAGTGTCTAGACGACTGCACAAACACAAAAATCGGGAACAATTTAGATCAAAATTCCATTCGAAAATTAAAACCCTGGAACAAGGTCGCACGAGGTAAGTTTGAAGTCCCCAAAGCCTGGAAAAGGGTAGCAAAAAACTCTGATCACAGACGATTTTGAATGATCGAAAATTGGAACAGTGTCACAGGAAAGTCTATCAATTTAATTGATTAAAACTAACTACTATAATATTTAATTCTCACAAAGCTCTGATTAGAGGTAGCTTCAAAGGTAGAAAAGTCTGTTTAGAGGCTGTTTTGTCAGCAAACACAATATTTTCGAATTGTCTCATTTTTCTTCATTTTTTCAGGGTTTAAAATTAACCCAACCAGACTGTGTTTGTAACCAAATTTTACGAAAATAATGGATTTTAAATTTAAAATGCAAAGTTTTTCCAATAGTTACAAACTCTATGAATAAATTTAAACAATACATTAGTCACTAAAATTTTAAAATGCACGTTAATAGATTTCACTAGATATATTTGTTTTGTTTTGTTTTTATTTGATCAAAAATAATTTTGGACAAAAAATTGAAATAATATCAAAAAATATTCGATTAGGTCTCCAAATTTTTTTGAGCGATCTGAATTTATTCTTGATTTGAAAGTCAAAAATTTAAAGGCAGCACTTCTTATTAGCCTGTCTTTACTTTTATGGTAATGATAGTTCATAAAAGAATCCTAACACACAAAAAAGTAACAAAAGCAATTTACCGTGTCAATTAAATAAGTTTAACCGCATATGAAGCAAAACTCGTTGCTTATGATTTTTATTATTTTGGTGTTAATAAGAGAAGATTCTGGAAGCCACAAACAAACTCTTCTGATCTTGTTAACAAAAACCTGGACAATGGCCTCAAGTAAACTTAATCGGAGAACATATCACTCTGAGATGGTCTGATCAGAGATAGTTTCCAGTGCGCTATAAGAACATTTGGAGCACACAAAAGTCTGATCAAATGTTTTTGGTGTCTAGGGAGTCTACAGAAGTCTGATTATAAAAATGCAGGGTCTAGGGAATCTGTACAGAAGCCTGATCAAAGGCTATAGGTGTCTAGGGAGTCTGTACAGAAGCATGTTCAAATGTTAATGGTGTCTGTGTATTCTGTATAAAATAAATTTTGCTCAAAAGTTACTTGTGTCTAGGGAGTCTGTACTAAAGAATGATCAAAGGTTACTGGTGTCTAGGGAGTCTGTACAGAAGTCTGACCAAAAGTTACTAGCGTTTTGGGAGCTGGTACAGAAGTCTGATCGAAAGTTACCAGTGTCTAGGGAGTCTGTACTAAAGAAGGATCAAAGGTTACTGGTGTCTAGGGAATCTGTACAGAAGTCTGATCAAATAATACTGGTGTCTAGGGAGTCTTTAGAGAAATCCGATCAAAGGTTACTGGTGTTTAGGGAGTCTTTACAGAAGTCCAATCAAAGGTTACTGGTGCCTAGGGGGTCTGAACAGAAGTCTGATCAAAGTTTAATAGTGCCTAGGGAGACTGTGCAGAAGTCTGATCATAGGTTACAAGTGTCTAGGGAGTCTGTACAGAACTCTGTTCAAAAGTTACTAATGTCTTGGGAGTCTGTTCAGAAGTCTGACCAAAGGTTATTGTTGTTTAGGGAGTCTGTACTGAAGTCTGAATAAATGTTACTGGTGTCTGGGAGTCTGCATAAGTCTGATCAAATGTTACTGGTGTCTAGGAAGTCTGCAAAGAAGTATTTTTAAAGATTACTAGTGTCTAGGGAGTGTGTAAAGAAGTCTGATCAAATGTTACTGATGCCTAGGGGGTCTGAACAGAAGTCTGATCAAAGGTTAATAGTGTCTAGGGAGACTGTTTAGAAGTCTGATCAAAAATTACCAATGTTTAGGGAGTCTGTACAGAAGAAAGATCAGAGATTTCTGGTGTTTAGAGAGTCTGCACATAAACATATTGGAGCGCATAAAATTTATTTTGGTTACTCTAATAACTTGTATGAAGTAGCTTCTCAGAATTTATTTTAGACAAAAGCTTGCTTTAAGATTTTTTAATTAAAGAGCAGAAAAGATTGAGAAAATCTCTCCCTTAGGTAGAGAATCTTCTTCCCTATCTTAGCTATACTTATTAACACTTACAAGCAACTGATTGTTCTGATAAGATAATATTAATAAAATTTTAATGGTAGACAGCATTTCATGGCCATGCGTCTCATACACTGTGGGTTGCACTTCAAAATTTGCGGGCCGGTTATCGAAGTGTGCCCACCAGTTCGTCAGTTGGAAAATCTTTAAATATTAAATCCTAATTGGTTGGTTCTCGTGGAATAGTTTGACGTATTCTATTCTTTTTAAGACAATATACATGTGCATTTGAATTTAGTTATTTACTCTGATTGGTCAATAAGTTGCGCGCTTGACTTCTTTTTATCAACCATCCCCCTTTTTTCGAAAGGTGGTATTGTAGAAAAGATCCCAAAAAGTGCAAAAAAGAAATTAAAAAATCCAACCTGCAGATAAAACCCAAAAAAAAATCTAGATGATGTTTGCAAACGTGCCTCACTCAAAAGCGTGAAAAAACTTTAAAATTCTCGTGTAATAGATTTTCTGAGAGACAATAAATTGTGAAGAAAATATTTGGCTTCAGTTCACATATAGGTCTCTGATGCTCATCCTAAACGTCTGCCTGGTAATCGACCCCAGACGGAACCTTCTCGGATCTTCTAGAAAGTTCTACCTAATGTGTCATCTGTTCACGTGGACCTATGGCCTCCTCATTACATTTGGCACTTCCGGGCACCCACCGTTGGCTATCAGTGAGTTACAACTGAATGGAATCGATTCTCGCGGTTGTCGGGGCAACTATTCCTTTCACTTGAATGAAGATGGAACCGAATGTCTCATGTCAGATTTTGGTTAGAAGGATTATTTATTAAACTTTTTGGAGCAAAATTGTTGCAACTTCCTTAAAAAATAGGAGATTAGAGATAAAATTACTTTAAATGATAATAAGAAAAGGCACCCAAGCAAACGGTCAAAAAGATTAATGATTATTTTGGTCACCCCGATCTTTAGATTTAGATTTCGGAGAGATCGAATTGCGAGATGGAATAAAATAGTTCAAAGTTCTTGTAAAAAGCTTATATGCTAGATATCTTCAAAATGATCAAATCTTAGCAATTCATCAAGTGCAGAACTCTACTAGTTCTTTTGTTCTAAGAAAGCGACCTTGTTAATTCTGCATAACCCAACTAATTGTGACATCACAAACCATCTTCATAGGTTTCCGAAAAATCGACTTGTTTATGCGCGTCGATCATCAGTGTTAAGATAATAACTTACATTTTGGATATACCTTTGTAATCTGAATAACTTTTAGGGCGTGTAATGTGGACAATATACTACTCAAACATAATCCTAATCATGACCCTTGCAGTTGCCCTATTCATCAAGTCATTCCATCTAGCCTACAAAAAGTGGACACAACTTGAGAAAAAATTGAGCAAGGAACGAAGTCACACTGCCACCTCAATCAGATCAGAGCATGGATATGGAATAGCTGCCGACTATTCCCTACAAGTAGTCAAAACAACAATGCGGCTATCTTTGACTGCTTTCATTTACGTTTTCTCAATATCTCCGCTTATTATTGTCAATTTCTACAACTTGTACGTCGGCTTTGTCCGCGAAAATTTCTTACGACAGTTTCTAAACGTGTACCCCGCTTTGAGCACGACTTTCATCGGCGTTTTGAACGTTATATCATACGCATATATGAGCCCGTTATTTCGCCTTGAAGTGAAAAATATGTTTGTGGGGTGTTTGAAACTGAAGCCGATTAGACAAATGTTTGCAACTGGGGATAATGAGGAGAATGATTCGGAAGAGAGTGACGTCTATGGACTAAGTGTATATTCACTATCGAATATCAAAGTTGACAGCGACGTGTTTCAACATCAGTCATACTATGAAACATACGAGCAGAAAAACATGTAATATATACGATGCTTTGCCTATAATGAACTTGAAGTCTGCTGTAGCTGTAGTCCATTATAAAAGTAATAATTAGAACGTTGTATAAAAATTGCAAAATGGCTTAGGTCAGTTCTCTCTGGGTGTGTGTGTGTGTGTGTGTGTGTGTGTGTATGTGTGTGTGTGTGTGTGTGTGTGTGTGTGTGTGTGTGTGTGTGTGTGTGTGTGTGTGTGTGTGTGTGTGTGTGTGTGTGTGTGTTGGCGGGGTGTCTGAGTTCATCACTGTAAGAGAGCAAATATTATCACTTGTCCACTTTCCCGTTTCCTTCACCAGATTTTGTCACTTTCCAGCATGAAAAGTCAAAACCCATGAAAAAGAGTAACCGTTAAGTTTTGTATGCAGAGTTAACAAACTCCATTCAATTACTCTTGAATCTCAATCAGCAAATTGACTTTCTTACTGTTTTCAATCAGCAAAAATGAATTGATAAACTGGTTTATAACTATGGTTTAAGGAATTGAAAAACTCATTGAACAAAATTATCATACCTCATTAATTATGCCAATGAAATCTCAGGCTTACTAACTATTACCATATAATTTAATGTGACAAAAGGTTCTCAGTGTAACCTACCATCGTTTTCATCATGAAAAATGGCGAACGTTCTGATGACTCAATAAAAAATTCCACCAAACTATTCCGAGGAAAATTATCAAATATATATATATATATATATATATATATATATATATATATATATAAAATTGAACACAAACTGAAATAAATTTTGAGTTTACTTAAATTTTTGTTCAGTTTAACTCAAATTTGCATCAAATTACTAATGCAAGCTCAGCTCAACAATATCTTAGTTAGGAGAGCATCGATAAAGCAAAACTTTGCTTTACATTGACACTTGGGCGCTCTAATCTAAAACTTTAAAGTACTGGTTGGTTATATTGCTGCAGTTAAACAGAAAAACACTCATTGAAAAAGTGAGTAAAAAATGATCTCCCTAGTAGACTTCAATCGTCTGTCTCAACTCAATTATCAACGAAAAAGTTCTGTCAAATTCCGGTCCATTATTTTATCTTAGTTAGGATTTATCCAACAATATCTTAGTTAGGAGAGCATCGATAAAGCAAAACTTTGCTTTACATTGACACTTGGGCCCTCTAATCTAAAACTTTAAAGTACTGGTTGGTTATATTGCTGCAGTTAAACAGAAAAACACTCATTGAAAAAGTGAGTAAAAAATGATCTCCCTAGTAGACTTCAATCGTCTGTCTCAACTCAATTATCAACGAAAAAGTTCTGTCAAATTCCGGTCCATTATTTTATTTCAAAATCCGATCAAATTTTCATCAGAGTAGAGTTATCCGCTTCTTGAGACTGAAAGAAAATATATTTTTAAGTTTTCCAATCACTTCTTGTGAAAAATTAAGTAAGGTATTAAAATGGATTTGGCAAGAAAGTGGGATCAAATACTGCTATTTTTTGCACTCATTTTACAACTTAACGTTGGCTCACAAATCTTTTTAGTTCATCTATTTTAAGTAAAAGAGAATGCAGAAGATGTGTGTTTAGTTTTTTTTCGACCCCTCTTGATGGGGGAGTAACTATATAGTCAAATGGGTTTTTTATTCAGTCAATTTCAGTACATTCATGGCAGAGAGTTGTGAGTGCTATCATTAAAACCCCATCCAGCGTAGAATATGGAATTAAACAGATTTTTTTGAATTTCGTTTTCTATCTCGCTAAAATGCGTAGAGTTGTAACCAATAGTGTTGTTTATTTTGATGTTGAAGACAAAAAAAATTGCTGAACTTTTTCATTAATACTTTTTGTCGAAAATTTTGGCAAGATTTTTCAAAATTCAGAATTTTTCATCAAAACTGCCCGAGATAAGATCCTTCAGTCCACTTTGACTAAATTTTCCGGAAGTACACACCCAAAAACAACTACCACAATCTTTTTAAACTACAAAGGGAGCATTTCCACTTCCAATGAGAGTAGTCTGGAAATAAAAATCTGCTGTTTTTTGCTATATGTACTCTATGATTATTAAAAACGCAGAAAATATTTTTGATTTTTTAAACAAAAAATTATCTAGATTTAAAAAAATTTGGAATTATTGAGCGTTCCTAACGGAAAAAAAGCAATAAAAAAGCTGGATTGGGTCTAACTTTGGCTGTTACAATCTAAAAATAATTTGGATATTATCTGTTGATATTATCAGTTCAAGGAAAAAAATGGTTATTTCATGTTAACTAAAAAAACAGAACAATGCAAATCAAAGCACACTGTTGATAGATCCAATTGGCTTCCTAAGCAGCTCCAAACTAGTGCATATAGGTTTTTATTCGTAAGACTATGGTCGTTTTGTCTTTAAAAGATGATTTATTTTTAATTAAATTATGGCTTGTTGAAAATTGCGACTATTTTACACTTAATTTGGTCAATTTGTATCTTAGCGTCAGCAAGGTAACAAGTCGGCTTCTTTCTTTTCTTCCAACTGATTAAAATTTAATCTTTTCTGCGTTTTTAAGCGTTAAGTTAAGGTTTTCTGGCTTTGAGACTACTAGATTTCGAATTTCTTTTGATTTTTTTTATTGAGTTTTTTTAACATTCGTTTTTAACTATCGTTTTTACTTTGTTTTTCAATTTGGATGAAGTTTTTGACAGGTCTCATTGTCTTTTTATGGAGAAATAAATGACCTTGTCTTCTGATTTGGGTAGGTGGCTGATGATTTTCTTGACTTCGAAAACAATTGTTTTCAAGAAGAAAAAACATAACTTAAATTTGCATTTTTGTTCTTTTCTGTCTATTTGTTACCTAGTTTTGTTAATTACAGATACCATATGACAATATTGTTCTCTTTGGAAGCAGCAAATAGACAAAATCGAATGTTTTTCAAGAATTGGTTATCAATTTGCCGATTCCGGAACGGGTTTGTCGCAAAAAAATTAACATATTTTGGATTTTTGTCTATATTTGACGTTCTTTTTGTTGACATAAGACATATTATGAATAACAACTGCTCTCAGGATTTTCCATTTTTTTCCATATTTACTTCAATTTGTAGCTAATAGAATTCGTGATTTTGAAAATGATTGTTAAGGAAAAATAAAAATGTTTTACTGAATTTTGCCCCCTTTTCTATTTTTTTTGGTCTTCCAGGTAACAATTCCTTATAAAGATAGGTTGCATATCACATTTTTGGCGTTCCGAGAAGGCTAATTTGAACCTTTTTTTAACAGGTGCAAAATATGGCTTTACGGCTTTGACAGCGTTTTCTCACAAAAACATTTTGATTGAAACTTTGTCTGTTGACTCTATTTTCTGTTCTTTCCGCATAAAAAATTGAGTAATGACGGGACTTAATGCCCTCATATAAAACCGTATGTGATCATAAACTTGTTGAATGTTTGTATTTGCCGTCTAATAGTTTTCATTACTTTGAAATTAATTGTTTTCAAAAAATTATTATTTTTGATGTTTTGTTTGTTTTTGTCTAGTTGCTATCAAGCCGTATTATGGAGTGGTCACGTATTTTTTCTAGTGATGTACAAGTTATTTTGTTTCGTTTCAGTTTTATCTGACTCTATTTTGATCTGGTTATTTTTTTTAAAAAAATTTTGGATGTTATTTATGTTTTTGTTATTGTTGTTTCATTTTGTTGTTCGTCTTGACTTCCTTTCTAATTAATGGCTGATCTCATCAACCTAATGCGGCTTTTTTTAACTTTACTGAGTTATTTGCGCTGGAGGCGTTGGAGTTTTTTCCGTTGAAGAGTTATTTCCGTTGAAATTTTTTGACAGGTCTAATCGGCTTTTTGTTGAAGAATAATTGGCCTTGTCTTCTGATTTGGGTAGGTGGTTGATGATTTTCTTGACCTCGGTAACAATTGTTTGCAAAAAGAAAAAAATTTAAATTAATTTTGCATTTTTATTTTTTTTTGTCTATTTGTTACCTAGTCTTGTTAAATACAGATACAATATGACAATATTGTCGTCTGTGGCAGCAGCATTTATACCAAATCTAATGTTTTTACAGGAATTCGTTATAAATTTGCCGATTCCGGCATGAGTTTTTTTTGCAAATTTTTGATTTTTGTCTATATTTGACGTTCTTTTTTTTAGACATGAGACTCATTCTGAATAATAACTGGTCTCAATCGCTTCCTTCGGATTAATACATGAAAATGTTCCTTTTTTGCATTTTGTAGCTAATGGTCTTCGTGACTTTGAAAATGACTATTCACGAAAAATAAAAAACTATCACTGAATTTTGGCGCTTTTTCTATTTTTTGTCTTCTTGGTAGCAAGGCTTCATATTGAAAGGTTGCATATCACATTTTTGGCGTTCGAAGAAGGCTGATTTGGACCTATTTTGAATAGGTCCAGAAAATGGTTTTACGGCTTCGACAGCATTTTCTCACAGAAGCGTTTTAATTAAAACTTGTGTGTTTATGTGTGTGTGTGTTGTGGGGGTGTCTGAGTTCGTCACTCTAAGAGAGCAAATTTTAACACTTGTCTACTTTTCCGTTTCCGTGACCAGATTTTGTCACTTTCCGGCATGAAAAGTTCAAAACCCAGAAAAAAGAGTATTCTTCAAGTTTTGTAAGCGGAGTTTAAAAACTCATCATACCATTACTCTCTGACTTTCTGGTAACTGTTTTCAATCTATTTTCAATGAATTGATAAACTGGTTTATAACTGGTTTAATGAAATGAAATTTTCTGTTAGATGCTCGGTTATTAACCGAGAATGTGACTTTTCTCATTTCCTGCACAATCTTTGCAGTAGACAAAAGTATCATACCTCATTAATTATGCCAATGTAATTTCAGGCTTACTAACTATTACCAAATATTTTAATGTGAGAATAAAAAGTTCTCAGTGTAACCTAGCGCCAAATTCATCATGAATAAAAAATAAGCCAGACTATTTCGAGGAAAATTATCAAGAAAATATCTATTAAATGGAAAACCAACTGAAATCATTTTTCAGTTAATTTAATTTTTTGTTCAGTTTAACTCAAATTTGCATCAAATTACTAACGCCAGCTCATCTCTACAATATCTTAGTTAGAAGAGCATCGATAAAGCAAAATTTTGCTTTACATTGACACTCGGGCGCTCTAATCTAAAACTCTGAAGTACTGGTTGGTTATATTATTGCAGTTAAATAAAAATATACTCATTGAAAAAGTGAATAAAAAATGATCTCCCTAGCAGACTTCAATCGTTTGTCTCAATTCAATGATCAACGAAAAGCTCTGTCAAATTCCGGTCCATTATTTTATTTCAAAATTTGATCAAATTTTCATCAGAGTAGAGTTATCCGCTTCTTGAGACTGAAAGAAAATATATTTTTCAGTTTTCCAATCACTTCTTGTGAAAACTTAAGTAAGTTATTAAAATGAATTTGGCTAGAAAGTGTGATCAATTACTGCTATTTTTGCACTCGTTTTACAATTTAACTTTGGCTCATAAATCTTTTAGTTCATCTACTTTAAGTAAGAGAGAATGCAGAAGATGTGTTTTAGTTTTTTTTCGACCCCTCTTTATGGGGGAGTAACTATATAGTCAAATGTGTTTTTTGTTTTGTCAATTTTCAGTATATTCACTGTAGAGAGTTGTGAGTGCTATCATTAAAACACCGTCCAGCGTAGAATATGGAATTAAACAGATTTTTTTGAATTTCGTTTTCTGTCTCGCTAAAATGCGTAGAGTTGCAAACAATAGTGTTGTTTATTTTGATGTTGAAGACAAAAAAATTTGCTGAACTTTTTCATTAATACTTTTTGTCGAAAATTTTGGCCAGATTTTTCAAAATTCAGAATTTTTCATCAAAACTGCCCGAGATAAGATCCTTCAGTCCAATTTGACTAAATTTGCCGGAAGTACACACCCAAAAACAACTAACACAATCTTTGTAAACTACAAAGGGAGCTATTCCACTTCCAATAAGAGTAGTCCGGAATTAAAAATCTGCTGTTTTTTGCAAACTGTACTGTATGATTATTAAAAAGGCAGCAATTTTTTTAATTGAAAAATTATCTAAATTTATAACATTTGGAATGATTGAGCGTTCCTAATGGACAAAAAGCAATAAAAAAGCTGGATTGGGTCCAACCTTGGACTTTTACAATCTAAAAATAATTTCATTTTATCAGTTGGTCTTTTTCAAGGAAGAAATTGGTTATTTCTTGATAACTAAAGAACAGAACAAATCAAATCAAAGCACACTGTTGATAGGTCCAATTTGCTTCCTAAGCAGCTCCAAATTAATGTATGTCAAATTTTATTCGAAAAACTATGGTCGTTTTGTCTTTTTGATTTTTAATTAATTAATGGCGTATTGAATTTGGCGACTATTTTTCCTTATATTTGGTCAATCTGCAACTTAGCGTCAGCAAGGTAACAATGCTGCCTCTTCCATTTCTTCCAACTGATTAAAATTTATTTTTTTTTGCGTTTTTACGCGTTATGTTATGTCTTTCTGGCTTTGACAATACTAGATTTCGAATTTCTTTTTGATTTTTTTTAGTTTTCTTGAAGAATTTATTTAAGTTTTTTTAACATTTGTTTTTAACTGTCGTTTTTACTTTGTTCTTTAAGTTGGATGAATTTTTTGAAAGGTCTCATTGCCTTTTTATGGAGAAATAAATGACCCTGTCCTCTGATTTGGGTAGGTGGCTGATGATTGTCTTATCTTCGAAAACAATTGTTTTCAAAAAGAAAAAAACGTAACTTAAGTTTGCCTTCTTGTTCTTTTCTGTCTATTTTTTACCTAGTTTTGTTAATTAAAGATACCATAAGACAATTTTGTTGTCTTTGGAAGCAGCCTTTATACAAAATCTATTGTTTTTAAAGAATTCGTTATAAGTTTGCCATTTCCGAAACGGCTTTGTTACAAAGAATGAACTTTTTTTATTTTTGTCTATATTTGACATCACGCGCTTCCTTCTGATGAATAAATGAACCTATTCTTTTATTTCAATTTGTAGCTAATAGAATTCGTGATTTTGAAAATAATTTTTAACGACAAATATAAATGTATTACTGTTTTGTCTTCTTGGTAACCAAACCCTCTAAAGAGATGTTGCATATCACATTTTTGGGGTTCTAAGAAGGCTAATTTGAACCTATTTTGAATAGGTGGTTGCAAAATATGACTTTACGGCTTCGACAGCGTTTTCTCACAAAAACGTTTTAATTGAAACTTTGTCTGTGGACTCTATTTTTTGTTCTTTCCGCATAAAAAATAGAGTAATGACAGGACCTAATGCCCTCATATAAAACCGTATGTGTTCAAAAACTTGTTGAATGTTTGCATTTGCCGTCTAATAGTTTTCATTACTTTGAAATTAATTGTTTTCAAACATTTCAGCCAATTTAATTATTTTCGATGTTTTGTTCTTTGTTTTTGTCTAGTTGCTACCAGGCCGTATTATGGAGTGGTCACATATCTTTTCTAGTGATGTACAAGTTACTTTGTTTTGTTTCAATTTTATCTGACTCTGCTCTGATCTTGTTATTTTTTTTTTCAAAATGGTCAAAATTTTGGAAGTAATTTATGTTTGTTGTTATTGTTGTTTGATTTTGTTGTTCGTCTTGACTTCCTTTCTTATTAATGGCTGATCTCATCAACCTAATGCGGCATTTTTTTTTTACTTTACTGAGTTATTTGCGTTGGAGGCGTTGGAGTTATTTGCGTTCAGTTATGTACGTTGTAGAGTTATTTGCGGTGAAATTTTTTGAAAGGTCTAATTGGTTTTTTGTTGAGAAGTAATTGACCCTCTCTTCTGATTTGGGTAGGTGGCTGATGATTTTCTTGACTTCGAAAAAAATTGATTTCAAAAAGAAAAAAACTTAAGTTAAATTTGCATTTTGTCCATTTGTTACCTAGTGTTGTTAAATACAGATACCACATGCCAATATTGTCGTCTTTGGAAGCAGCATTTTTACAAAATCTAATGTTTTTAAGGAATTCGTTATCAATTGGCCGATTCCGACATGAGTTTTTCGCAAAAAAATGGACTCTTTTGTCTATATTTGACGTTCTTTTTATAGACATAGGACATATCCTGAAAAATAACTGGTCTCAATTGCTTCCTTCGGATGAATACATGAACCTAATTATTTTTTGCATTTTGTAGCTAATGGCCTTTATGACTTTGAAAATGATTGTTCACGAAAAAAAAATGTATGACTGAATTTTGCCCCTTTTTCTATTCTTTTGTCTTCTTGGTATCACTGCTCCATAACGAAAGGATGCATATCACATTTTTGGCGTTCAAAGAAGGCTGATTTGGACCTATTTTGAATAGGTGCAAAAAATCGCTGTACGGCTTTGACAGCGTTTTCTCTCAAATGCGTTTTAATTGAAATTTTGTTTGTTGACTCTATTTATTGTTCTTTCCGCTTAAAAGATTGAAAAATGACGGGACTTAAAGCCTAATATAGAACTGTACGGGATCATAAACTTTGTGTATGTTTGCATTTGCCGTCTAATAGTTTTCATTACTTTGAAATTATCAGTTTTCAAAAAATTAGGCCAACTTTTTTTTAACTTTGCTGTTTTTTTTTGTTTTTGTCTAGTTGTTACCGAGCCTTATCATGGAGCGGTCAAAGATCTTTTCTGTTGATGTAAAAGTTATTTTGATTGATTTCAGTTTCATCTGATTCTATTTTGACCTGGTTAATAAACTTTTTTTAATTAAAAAATGGACAAAGAGTTTTGGATGTAATTAATGTTTGTTGTTATTGTTGTTCGAGTTTGATGTTTGTCTTTACTTGCTTTCCTGACTTGCTTTCTTAATAATGGCTGATCTCGTCAACCTAATATGGAATTTCTTTTATTTCACTGAGTTATATGCAATCTTTTTCAAACAAACTTTTTTTTGAAAAATACATGAATTTTGGGGGTTTTCTATATGTTCCTCATTTGTTAGACGTTTATGCCAAAATGCAGATGAGTGGGGTCAGAACCTAATGATCGAACGCACATAACGGAGCCTCCTTGTTTGTTTGACGACTAAATTACCAGACAACCATTTAATTACTCTTCATTTTTTGAAATCTAATAGAAGAAATGAGGCTAAACAGATGACCTTGAACAATTAGGTCGCCTCGGAAGAAACTGAATAAACAGTACAATTCGTTGTTAGATTTTTTTGTTACAGCAAATTGTTTTGTTAATACCTCTATCAAATCAAATACGATCAAAACTTTTCTCCAAAACCATTCTGCATGAAAAATAAGAAGGACTGCAATCTAAAAAGGTAAATTTTTTGATAGACTGAGTCTGCAGGATTTTTTTGACAATGTTTTGAATGATGTTTTACCGCTCCGTTGCAGCAATAATCGATAATCTCTACTCAGCTACCAAAAACAGCTATATTTACCAAAAAATATGATGAGGTGTACGAAATTGTTATCAATTTTTCTCGGAAAGCGTTTTGAAGATAAACTATTTGAACAAAAACTCGGAAAGCATTTGGTTATGTTTTGGTAATTATAGTTGTCAAACAGGTAATTGAAACAAAACAAAGCTTACCTAATTAGGCACAAAAACGTGGTACACAGCTTGCGTTTTCCAGTTTCTGTACAAAAAGTGATTGAAGCAAGCCCGTTAATGAGTAAAAGTTCTCTCGAGCGAACCAGAAAAAAGGCCGTTTCCTTTGAAAGCACCGCCAGTCCGAGAGAAATGTATCTGCCATCGCACATCTCAGAAACGTCAGCTGCTTTTCGTGTCAACACTAGAACTTTATGGCAAAATCGTATTTTTACTACAAGAAAGATGTTGATGCCACCTCAGGTGCATGTGCTTTCAGTTAACAATAACAATTTTTACAAGAGTTAAAATTATCAGGTTTATATCAGGTTTTGAACGTTATATCATACGCATATATGAGCCCGTTATTTCGCCTTGAAGTGAAAAATATGTTTGTGGGGTGTTTGAAACTGAAGCCGATTAGACAAATGTTTGCAACTGGGGATAATGAGGAGAATGATTCGGAAGAGAGTGACGTCTATGGACTAAGTGTATATTCACTATCGAATATCAAAGTTGACAGCGACGTGTTTCAACATCAGTCATACTATGAAACATACGAGCAGAAAAACATGTAATATATACGATGCTTTGCCTATAATGAACTTGAAGTCTGCTGTAGCTGTAGTCCATTATAAAAGTAATAATTAGAACGTTGTATAAAAATTGCAAAATGGCTTAGGTCAGTTCTCTCTGGGTGTGTGTGTGTGTGTGTGTGTGTGTGTGTGTGTATGTGTGTGTGTGTGTGTGTGTGTGTGTGTGTGTGTGTGTGTGTGTGTTGGCGGGGTGTCTGAGTTCATCACTGTAAGAGAGCAAATATTATCACTTGTCCACTTTCCCGTTTCCTTCACCAGATTTTGTCACTTTCCAGCATGAAAAGTCAAAACCCATGAAAAAGAGTAACCGTTAAGTTTTGTATGCAGAGTTAACAAACTCCATTCAATTACTCTTGAATCTCAATCAGCAAATTGACTTTCTTACTGTTTTCAATCAGCAAAAATGAATTGATAAACTGGTTTATAACTATGGTTTAAGGAATTGAAAAACTCATTGAACAAAATTATCATACCTCATTAATTATGCCAATGAAATCTCAGGCTTACTAACTATTACCATATAATTTAATGTGACAAAAGGTTCTCAGTGTAACCTACCATCGTTTTCATCATGAAAAATGGCGAACGTTCTGATGACTCAATAAAAAATTCCACCAAACTATTCCGAGGAAAATTATCAAATATATATATATATATATATATATATATATATAAAATTGAACACAAACTGAAATAAATTTTGAGTTTACTTAAATTTTTGTTCAGTTTAACTCAAATTTGCATCAAATTACTAATGCAAGCTCAGCTCAACAATATCTTAGTTAGGAGAGCATCGATAAAGCAAAACTTTGCTTTACATTGACACTTGGGCGCTCTAATCTAAAACTTTAAAGTACTGGTTGGTTATATTGCTGCAGTTAAACAGAAAAACACTCATTGAAAAAGTGAGTAAAAAATGATCTCCCTAGTAGACTTCAATCGTCTGTCTCAACTCAATTATCAACGAAAAAGTTCTGTCAAATTCCGGTCCATTATTTTATCTTAGTTAGGATTTATCCAACAATATCTTAGTTAGGAGAGCATCGATAAAGCAAAACTTTGCTTTACATTGACACTTGGGCCCTCTAATCTAAAACTTTAAAGTACTGGTTGGTTATATTGCTGCAGTTAAACAGAAAAACACTCATTGAAAAAGTGAGTAAAAAATGATCTCCCTAGTAGACTTCAATCGTCTGTCTCAACTCAATTATCAACGAAAAAGTTCTGTCAAATTCCGGTCCATTATTTTATTTCAAAATCCGATCAAATTTTCATCAGAGTAGAGTTATCCGCTTCTTGAGACTGAAAGAAAATATATTTTTAAGTTTTCCAATCACTTCTTGTGAAAAATTAAGTAAGGTATTAAAATGGATTTGGCAAGAAAGTGGGATCAAATACTGCTATTTTTTGCACTCATTTTACAACTTAACGTTGGCTGACAAATCTTTTTAGTTCATCTATTTTAAGTAAAAGAGAATGCAGAAGATGTGTGTTTAGTTTTTTTTCGACCCCTCTTGATGGGGGAGTAACTATATAGTCAAATGGGTTTTTTATTCAGTCAATTTCAGTACATTCATGGCAGAGAGTTGTGAGTGCTATCATTAAAACCCCATCCAGCGTAGAATATGGAATTAAACAGATTTTTTTGAATTTCGTTTTCTATCTCGCTAAAATGCGTAGAGTTGTAACCAATAGTGTTGTTTATTTTGATGTTGAAGACAAAAAAAATTGCTGAACTTTTTCATTAATACTTTTTGTCGAAAATTTTGGCAAGATTTTTCAAAATTCAGAATTTTTCATCAAAACTGCCCGAGATAAGATCCTTCAGTCCACTTTGACTAAATTTTCCGGAAGTACACACCCAAAAACAACTACCACAATCTTTTTAAACTACAAAGGGAGCATTTCCACTTCCAATGAGAGTAGTCTGGAAATAAAAATCTGCTGTTTTTTGCTATATGTACTCTATGATTATTAAAAACGCAGAAAATATTTTTGATTTTTTAAACAAAAAATTATCTAGATTTAAAAAAATTTGGAATTATTGAGCGTTCCTAACGGAAAAAAAGCAATAAAAAAGCTGGATTGGGTCTAACTTTGGCTGTTACAATCTAAAAATAATTTGGATATTATCTGTTGATATTATCAGTTCAAGGAAAAAAATGGTTATTTCATGTTAACTAAAAAAACAGAACAATGCAAATCAAAGCACACTGTTGATAGATCCAATTGGCTTCCTAAGCAGCTCCAAACTAGTGCATATAGGTTTTTATTCGTAAGACTATGGTCGTTTTGTCTTTAAAAGATGATTTATTTTTAATTAAATTATGGCTTGTTGAAAATTGCGACTATTTTACACTTAATTTGGTCAATTTGTATCTTAGCGTCAGCAAGGTAACAAGTCGGCTTCTTTCTTTTCTTCCAACTGATTAAAATTTAATCTTTTCTGCGTTTTTAAGCGTTAAGTTAAGGTTTTCTGGCTTTGAGACTACTAGATTTCGAATTTCTTTTGATTTTTTTTATTGAGTTTTTTTAACATTCGTTTTTAACTATCGTTTTTACTTTGTTTTTCAATTTGGATGAAGTTTTTGACAGGTCTCATTGTCTTTTTATGGAGAAATAAATGACCTTGTCTTCTGATTTGGGTAGGTGGCTGATGATTTTCTTGACTTCGAAAACAATTGTTTTCAAGAAGAAAAAACATAACTTAAATTTGCATTTTTGTTCTTTTCTGTCTATTTGTTACCTAGTTTTGTTAATTACAGATACCATATGACAATATTGTTCTCTTTGGAAGCAGCAAATAGACAAAATCGAATGTTTTTCAAGAATTGGTTATCAATTTGCCGATTCCGGAACGGGTTTGTCGCAAAAAAATTAACATATTTTGGATTTTTGTCTATATTTGACGTTCTTTTTGTTGACATAAGACATATTATGAATAACAACTGCTCTCAGGATTTTCCATTTTTTTCCATATTTACTTCAATTTGTAGCTAATAGAATTCGTGATTTTGAAAATGATTGTTAAGGAAAAATAAAAATGTTTTACTGAATTTTGCCCCCTTTTCTATATTTTTGGTCTTCCAGGTAACAATTCCTTATAAAGATAGGTTGCATATCACATTTTTGGCGTTCCGAGAAGGCTAATTTGAACCTTTTTTTAACAGGTGCAAAATATGGCTTTACGGCTTTGACAGCGTTTTCTCACAAAAACATTTTGATTGAAACTTTGTCTGTTGACTCTATTTTCTGTTCTTTCCGCATAAAAAATTGAGTAATGACGGGACTTAATGCCCTCATATAAAACCGTATGTGATCATAAACTTGTTGAATGTTTGTATTTGCCGTCTAATAGTTTTCATTACTTTGAAATTAATTGTTTTCAAAAAATTATTATTTTTGATGTTTTGTTTGTTTTTGTCTAGTTGCTATCAAGCCGTATTATGGAGTGGTCACGTATTTTTTCTAGTGATGTACAAGTTATTTTGTTTCGTTTCAGTTTTATCTGACTCTATTTTGATCTGGTTATTTTTTTTAAAAAAATTTTGGATGTTATTTATGTTTTTGTTATTGTTGTTTCATTTTGTTGTTCGTCTTGACTTCCTTTCTAATTAATGGCTGATCTCATCAACCTAATGCGGCTTTTTTTAACTTTACTGAGTTATTTGCGCTGGAGGCGTTGGAGTTTTTTCCGTTGAAGAGTTATTTCCGTTGAAATTTTTTGACAGGTCTAATCGGCTTTTTGTTGAAGAATAATTGGCCTTGTCTTCTGATTTGGGTAGGTGGTTGATGATTTTCTTGACCTCGGTAACAATTGTTTGCAAAAAGAAAAAAATTTAAATTAATTTTGCATTTTTATTCTTTTTTGTCTATTTGTTACCTAGTCTTGTTAAATACAGATACAATATGACAATATTGTCGTCTGTGGCAGCAGCATTTATACCAAATCTAATGTTTTTACAGGAATTCGTTATAAATTTGCCGATTCCGGCATGAGTTTTTTTTGCAAATTTTTGATTTTTGTCTATATTTGACGTTCTTTTTTTTAGACATGAGACTCATTCTGAATAATAACTGGTCTCAATCGCTTCCTTCGGATTAATACATGAAAATGTTCCTTTTTTGCATTTTGTAGCTAATGGTCTTCGTGACTTTGAAAATGACTATTCACGAAAAATAAAAAACTATCACTGAATTTTGGCGCTTTTTCTATTTTTTGTCTTCTTGGTAGCAAGGCTTCATATTGAAAGGTTGCATATCACATTTTTGGCGTTCGAAGAAGGCTGATTTGGACCTATTTTGAATAGGTCCAGAAAATGGTTTTACGGCTTCGACAGCATTTTCTCACAGAAGCGTTTTAATTAAAACTTGTGTGTTTATGTGTGTGTGTGTTGTGGGGGTGTCTGAGTTCGTCACTCTAAGAGAGCAAATTTTAACACTTGTCTACTTTTCCGTTTCCGTGACCAGATTTTGTCACTTTCCGGCATGAAAAGTTCAAAACCCAGAAAAAAGAGTATTCTTCAAGTTTTGTAAGCGGAGTTTAAAAACTCATCATACCATTACTCTCTGACTTTCTGGTAACTGTTTTCAATCTATTTTCAATGAATTGATAAACTGGTTTATAACTGGTTTAATGAAATGAAATTTTCTGTTAGATGCTCGGTTATTAACCGAGAATGTGACTTTTCTCATTTCCTGCACAATCTTTGCAGTAGACAAAAGTATCATACCTCATTAATTATGCCAATGTAATTTCAGGCTTGCTAACTATTACCAAATATTTTAATGTGAGAATAAAAAGTTCTCAGTGTAACCTAGCGCCAAATTCATCATGAATAAAAAATAAGCCAGACTATTTCGAGGAAAATTATCAAGAAAATATCTATTAAATGGAAAACCAACTGAAATCATTTTTCAGTTAATTTAATTTTTTGTTCAGTTTAACTCAAATTTGCATCAAATTACTAACGCCAGCTCATCTCTACAATATCTTAGTTAGAAGAGCATCGATAAAGCAAAATTTTGCTTTACATTGACACTCGGGCGCTCTAATCTAAAACTCTGAAGTACTGGTTGGTTATATTATTGCAGTTAAATAAAAATATACTCATTGAAAAAGTGAATAAAAAATGATCTCCCTAGCAGACTTCAATCGTTTGTCTCAATTCAATGATCAACGAAAAGCTCTGTCAAATTCCGGTCCATTATTTTATTTCAAAATTTGATCAAATTTTCATCAGAGTAGAGTTATCCGCTTCTTGAGACTGAAAGAAAATATATTTTTCAGTTTTCCAATCACTTCTTGTGAAAACTTAAGTAAGTTATTAAAATGAATTTGGCTAGAAAGTGTGATCAATTACTGCTATTTTTGCACTCGTTTTACAACTTAACTTTGGCTCATAAATCTTTTAGTTCATCTACTTTAAGTAAGAGAGAATGCAGAAGATGTGTTTTAGTTTTTTTTCGACCCCTCTTTATGGGGGAGTAACTATATAGTCAAATGTGTTTTTTGTTTTGTCAATTTTCAGTATATTCACTGTAGAGAGTTGTGAGTGCTATCATTAAAACACCGTCCAGCGTAGAATATGGAATTAAACAGATTTTTTTGAATTTCGTTTTCTGTCTCGCTAAAATGCGTAGAGTTGCAAACAATAGTGTTGTTTATTTTGATGTTGAAGACAAAAAAATTTGCTGAACTTTTTCATTAATACTTTTTGTCGAAAATTTTGGCCAGATTTTTCAAAATTCAGAATTTTTCATCAAAACTGCCCGAGATAAGATCCTTCAGTCCAATTTGACTAAATTTGCCGGAAGTACACACCCAAAAACAACTAACACAATCTTTGTAAACTACAAAGGGAGCTATTCCACTTCCAATAAGAGTAGTCCGGAATTAAAAATCTGCTGTTTTTTGCAAACTGTACTGTATGATTATTAAAAAGGCAGCAATTTTTTTAATTGAAAAATTATCTAAATTTATAACATTTGGAATGATTGAGCGTTCCTAATGGACAAAAAGCAATAAAAAAGCTGGATTGGGTCCAAACTTGGACTTTTACAATCTAAAAATAATTTCATTTTATCAGTTGGTCTTTTTCAAGGAAGAAATTGGTTATTTCTTGATAACTAAAGAACAGAACAAATCAAATCAAAGCACACTGTTGATAGGTCCAATTTGCTTCCTAAGCAGCTCCAAATTAATGTATGTCAAATTTTATTCGAAAAACTATGGTCGTTTTGTCTTTTTGATTTTTAATTAATTAATGGCGTATTGAATTTGGCGACTATTTTTCCTTATATTTGGTCAATCTGCAACTTAGCGTCAGCAAGGTAACAATGCTGCCTCTTCCATTTCTTCCAACTGATTAAAATTTATTTTTTTTTGCGTTTTTACGCGTTATGTTATGTCTTTCTGGCTTTGACAATACTAGATTTCGAATTTCTTTTTGATTTTTTTTAGTTTTCTTGAAGAATTTATTTAAGTTTTTTTAACATTTGTTTTTAACTGTCGTTTTTACTTTGTTCTTTAAGTTGGATGAATTTTTTGAAAGGTCTCATTGCCTTTTTATGGAGAAATAAATGACCCTGTCCTCTGATTTGGGTAGGTGGCTGATGATTGTCTTATCTTCGAAAACAATTGTTTTCAAAAAGAAAAAAACGTAACTTAAGTTTGCCTTCTTGTTCTTTTCTGTCTATTTTTTACCTAGTTTTGTTAATTAAAGATACCATAAGACAATTTTGTTGTCTTTGGAAGCAGCCTTTATACAAAATCTATTGTTTTTAAAGAATTCGTTATAAGTTTGCCATTTCCGAAACGGCTTTGTTACAAAGAATGAACTTTTTTTATTTTTGTCTATATTTGACATCACGCGCTTCCTTCTGATGAATAAATGAACCTATTCTTTTATTTCAATTTGTAGCTAATAGAATTCGTGATTTTGAAAATAATTTTTAACGACAAATATAAATGTATTACTGTTTTGTCTTCTTGGTAACCAAACCCTCTAAAGAGATGTTGCATATCACATTTTTGGGGTTCTAAGAAGGCTAATTTGAACCTATTTTGAATAGGTGGTTGCAAAATATGACTTTACGGCTTCGACAGCGTTTTCTCACAAAAACGTTTTAATTGAAACTTTGTCTGTGGACTCTATTTTTTGTTCTTTCCGCATAAAAAATAGAGTAATGACAGGACCTAATGCCCTCATATAAAACCGTATGTGTTCAAAAACTTGTTGAATGTTTGCATTTGCCGTCTAATAGTTTTCATTACTTTGAAATTAATTGTTTTCAAACATTTCAGCCAATTTAATTATTTTCGATGTTTTGTTCTTTGTTTTTGTCTAGTTGCTACCAGGCCGTATTATGGAGTGGTCACATATCTTTTCTAGTGATGTACAAGTTACTTTGTTTTGTTTCAATTTTATCTGACTCTGCTCTGATCTTGTTATTTTTTTTTTCAAAATGGTCAAAATTTTGGAAGTAATTTATGTTTGTTGTTATTGTTGTTTGATTTTGTTGTTCGTCTTGACTTCCTTTCTTATTAATGGCTGATCTCATCAACCTAATGCGGCATTTTTTTTTTACTTTACTGAGTTATTTGCGTTGGAGGCGTTGGAGTTATTTGCGTTCAGTTATGTACGTTGTAGAGTTATTTGCGGTGAAATTTTTTGAAAGGTCTAATTGGTTTTTTGTTGAGAAGTAATTGACCCTCTCTTCTGATTTGGGTAGGTGGCTGATGATTTTCTTGACTTCGAAAAAAATTGATTTCAAAAAGAAAAAAACTTAAGTTAAATTTGCATTTTGTCCATTTGTTACCTAGTGTTGTTAAATACAGATACCACATGCCAATATTGTCGTCTTTGGAAGCAGCATTTTTACAAAATCTAATGTTTTTAAGGAATTCGTTATCAATTGGCCGATTCCGACATGAGTTTTTCGCAAAAAAATGGACTCTTTTGTCTATATTTGACGTTCTTTTTATAGACATAGGACATATCCTGAAAAATAACTGGTCTCAATTGCTTCCTTCGGATGAATACATGAACCTAATTATTTTTTGCATTTTGTAGCTAATGGCCTTTATGACTTTGAAAATGATTGTTCACGAAAAAAAAATGTATGACTGAATTTTGCCCCTTTTTCTATTCTTTTGTCTTCTTGGTATCACTGCTCCATAACGAAAGGATGCATATCACATTTTTGGCGTTCAAAGAAGGCTGATTTGGACCTATTTTGAATAGGTGCAAAAAATCGCTGTACGGCTTTGACAGCGTTTTCTCTCAAATGCGTTTTAATTGAAATTTTGTTTGTTGACTCTATTTATTGTTCTTTCCGCTTAAAAGATTGAAAAATGACGGGACTTAAAGCCTAATATAGAACTGTACGGGATCATAAACTTTGTGTATGTTTGCATTTGCCGTCTAATAGTTTTCATTACTTTGAAATTATCAGTTTTCAAAAAATTAGGCCAACTTTTTTTTAACTTTGCTGTTTTTTTTTTTGTTTTTGTCTAGTTGTTACCGAGCCTTATCATGGAGCGGTCAAAGATCTTTTCTGTTGATGTAAAAGTTATTTTGATTGATTTCAGTTTCATCTGATTCTATTTTGACCTGGTTAATAAACTTTTTTTAATTAAAAAATGGACAAAGAGTTTTGGATGTAATTAATGTTTGTTGTTATTGTTGTTCGAGTTTGATGTTTGTCTTTACTTGCTTTCCTGACTTGCTTTCTTAATAATGGCTGATCTCGTCAACCTAATATGGAATTTCTTTTATTTCACTGAGTTATATGCAATCTTTTTCAAACAAACTTTTTTTTGAAAAATACATGAATTTTGGGGGTTTTCTATATGTTCCTCATTTGTTAGACGTTTATGCCAAAATGCAGATGAGTGGGGTCAGAACCTAATGATCGAACGCACATAACGGAGCCTCCTTGTTTGTTTGACGACTAAATTACCAGACAACCATTTAATTACTCTTCATTTTTTGAAATCTAATAGAAGAAATGAGGCTAAACAGATGACCTTGAACAATTAGGTCGCCTCGGAAGAAACTGAATAAACAGTACAATTCGTTGTTAGATTTTTTTGTTACAGCAAATTGTTTTGTTAATACCTCTATCAAATCAAATACGATCAAAACTTTTCTCCAAAACCATTCTGCATGAAAAATAAGAAGGACTGCAATCTAAAAAGGTAAATTTTTTGATAGACTGAGTCTGCAGGATTTTTTTGACAATGTTTTGAATGATGTTTTACCGCTCCGTTGCAGCAATAATCGATAATCTCTACTCAGCTACCAAAAACAGCTATATTTACCAAAAAAATATGATGAGGTGTACGAAATTGTTATCAATTTTTCTCGGAAAGCGTTTTGAAGATAAACTATTTGAACAAAAACTCGGAAAGCATTTGGTTATGTTTTGGTAATTATAGTTGTCAAACAGGTAATTGAAACAAAACAAAGCTTACCTAATTAGGCACAAAAACGTGGTACACAGCTTGCGTTTTCCAGTTTCTGTACAAAAAGTGATTGAAGCAAGCCCGTTAATGAGTAAAAGTTCTCTCGAGCGAACCAGAAAAAAGGCCGTTTCCTTTGAAAGCACCGCTAGTCCGAGAGAAATGTATCTGCCATCGCACATCTCAGAAACGTCAGCTGCTTTTCGTGTCAACACTAGAACTTTATGGCAAAATCGTATTTTTACTACAAGAAAGATGTTGATGCCACCTCAGGTGCATGTGCTTTCAGTTAACAATAACAATTTTTACAAGAGTTAAAATTATCAGGTTTCAAAAAAATAATTCTTCCTTCTAACCTCGTTAATGTTTGGTGAGCTGTCTTTCAAAAATTACATCACTTCCAAATTTTAAACCGGTTGTATTGTTCGAATGTACAAGCCTCCCAATTATTGGAGAAATTCTCTTTGCAAAATGGCATTTGAAAAATTTTGTATTCTGCTTAGACTGCCCAGCTAGGGACAGACTAGCGCCCGAAAAATGAAAAAAATTGGGAGGCGACCTGATGACTCTCAGACTTCAATTGGCAAGCCCTTTTTTCCCCACACTAACCTCTACGGCTGTTGGAAACTCAAGTTGACATAATGATTTGATTCAAATAAAAAACACCATCAAAAGAGTTTAAAAAAGTTAAAAAGAGATTACAGAGGAAACCAAAATTCAAAAAGAGTTCTATTATGAAGGACAGTTAACAATTTAAATCTTTGTACTGAAATTTACTCAAATGAGAGTTATTGTTACCTAGCACCACAAAATGGCTCTTAGTTAGAAGCAGCCGAAGTCAATATCCATTTTGTTGATTGATCTGATCGCGGTTCTCATGTATAAGGATTTTGGTAATTGGCTCAACTCTCTCAACTATCTTTTCACAACTTCTTAACTATTCAAAAACTGGGCCAAGGTTCTGTTAGACAGCTATTGTGGTAATGTTATGGTCTTGCACCTTAGTAACTTTTAAAGCAAAAACGTAGGAAAATAACAGACTAAAAAATTTGATCACTCGAAACCATTGACTACCTCGCCTCAGCCGTTCTTAGATAATTTTTGTTATGATTTCTATTGAACAATCATACTTTTCAAATTTCGAACTACAATAAACTTCTATTCAAAATTTTCAAACTAAATTAATAGCAGTGTAAAATTTCAATTTTTTACAGCGTCTTTGAAAATTTCTGAAAGCGACCAGTGCAGACAGTACCACGGGGTACGTACTATCAGCTTGCAAATTTGGAATTGCTACAGTCTTAACCCAATTGCAACGTTTTAGGTCCCCCTGAATAAAAGTTAAAATATGTCTTGCAAAAATTATCCCTTATTACGAGTCTTATTCCTATACTTTGAAATATAAAAGATGGATTGTCAAAACTTCAGCAAAAATTTGTTTAGGTGGGGTTTTTACCTTTTGCTCTAGAAGTTGATTAATTGCACTTCCTAAATAAAAGAATGAGAAATCCGTTATCTACACCCTTCATTTGTACACTACTATTGTCAAGAATAACTAATGGATATTTGTTTATCTTTTGTTCACTACTCCTATCATTTTTGATGGTACTGGGCTCATACAACCAATCTTCCTAACAATCATACAATTGCATCTCATGCACGTCTTACTATTTCATTTTACGTCACAGATACATCCTATGACAATTTTCTTCGAGTCTTTTGCCTATCAGACTTTGTGAACTATCGCTAGTTAAAAAAAACATTATTTGTTAAATCAAACAGCGTCTGCATCAGACGTATCAGTTTGCAGTAGCAAATCAACAAATCTCAGTAATACTTTTGAAATGACCTCGGAAACCATAAAATGGTCCCCGATGTATTGATATAAAACACCTAACACAAAAATAAAAATAAAATTCGACATGTTTTCGGAGTATTTCTCAACAACATCGAACCCAGGCCAGTTGATCGGAAATTCCACTGAAACAAAACTTCGATAAAAACAAACAGGTTTTGTTCAACTTAACTTTCCAATAGCTTGCTAAGGATAGCACTTTGAAGATATGTGAATATCGTGTTCACAGCTAATTAGAAGAAAAAACATTAATGTATACAATACCGAGTATTCTCCAACACCTCAAATCTTGTCGATTGAAAACTATGACAACAAAATTTATGCTCCGATCTGTCTTCGTTAAGATAAACAATACAAAAACCAACAGAATAAAACTGAATTTAGTTTCATAACAACTAAGATTCCCAACAGAAGAGCCTATTCGGAC
This sequence comes from Convolutriloba macropyga, assembly GCF_964194025.1. Lineage (NCBI taxonomy): Eukaryota > Metazoa > Xenacoelomorpha > Acoela > Convolutidae > Convolutriloba > Convolutriloba macropyga. The sequence goes on along the minus strand of NC_134469.1, from coordinate 27,844,269 downwards.
AAAAAACAAGAATGGGCAGAAAGGATCAACAGAAGCCTGTAAAATCAATTCAACTCGAATTGTTGACATATTTTGCGCCAGAAGGAATTAACATCAGTCTGCTCACCGGAGTCGCACCGCACATTTGCTAGTCTCCTGCTCTAGCACCATCTCGTCATCACCTTCAGCCTTTTCCATGTCTCCTGACAACTCGTTTCAAGCAACCCTGTCCAGCGCCAGAGATGCTCCGCCAAATTAACGACGCTATTACTCGTCAAAAAATAGATCAGTGATGGAACTCCTCCTTCCTGTTTTAAGTTCTACCCCTCATGTCAATTAGTGGGGGAAACAAATCCGGAATTGAATGTACTTCCTACTTTGGTTTCCGCAGCTGTTCGATGGTTGAAGGCACAATGCGTGGCATCTGCTCCTGAACAATGAAACTGGGTGGTAAAGTCATTTGCCTGCTCTCACTTGCAATATCTTAAAATCTGAGTCTTCATCCTCCATCCTCACATTGTTGTCTGCGACACTTCTTTTGCTGAACATTATAAATTCCTCGTGTATAATCATTTGAGATTCTAAATGTATGTATTCTACTTTTCCCCAGTACTGTCTTCAACGATTTTTGGGCCTTCAACAACTCCAAGAGTTATTTTGACCCAAATAAAGATGGCTGTCATGTCATTCAGTGTATTTACTTCTCCGTCGTCAAGCAATTTGTCGACAATGTGCAGTTCTGTCACTTCAGCTAGTTGAAGCGTAAATCTTTCTTCAGACCCTGAAACTTTTTCAGTTTCCAAGAGTAAAAAATTTGGTATACCTCAACGCTCACATTCGTTGTTTACTGAATTCCGAACACCATTTTCGTCAGGATGACATTTCTGGAAAAGGGCTTTTTTTCGCTGTGCTGCGTTTTTTACTCCCATTTAGGACCAATTCCTGCCGTGTATCTAGCGAGGCGACGCTTCAACAATTTTATTTTCAAATTTGTTTGCCTAGGGCTGCCACCTATGCTCCCCACTTCTCCGCAATGAACTCCACAGACAGTCTCTGCAACCTAATTGTAGCTATGAAAGGTAGCTGTCAGCAACAAGCGGATCAACGCTAATAATGTGACAAAATTAGGAAAATATTTTTAAATCTCCCATACCATAATGATATCACAAGCTCGTCCCAAGACTTGAGCATTTTTCTAAATCATTTGTCTCAAACTCATTTACAATTTTTTTGACGTTCGCCTGGAAGCAGCGTTGAAAATATTCAACCATCAAGTCCTCCCTACACTCCTGTGATGATTGTTCGGACACCCGATGAAAACACTCAATTAGAGCTAGATAGCACTTGATCAGACAACAAAAGTGTTTATTGTTTACCCTGGCCATATGATCTGCAATTCAAATAAAACGAAATTACGATAATACGAACTCAAATGTTTTTTTTCAATTTAACTTTACAATAGAATTCCAAGGATAGCACTTTGAATATATGTGCGAATAGTGTTCAAAGCGAAAAGGAAAAGAAACAATACTGTATAGAAGTAACGGTTATCCTCCAACGCCTCCAATCTTGTCGGTCAAATTCTATTACAACAAAATTCATACACCGACATTGCTGCGTTAGGATAAACAATACAAAAAGCAACTGAATAAAACTGAATATAGTTTTATAACGACAAAGCTCACTAACACAAGAGCCCATTTGAACAAAAAAACTAAAATGGTAAGATATGATCACCAAAAGCTTTTGAAGTCAATTCAACCCATCAAATGTTGACGTATATCGCACCTGCAGGAATGAATTTCAATCTCACTGGAATGAACCCGCTCATTGGGTGGTCTCATGCTCTAGCACAATCTCTTCTTCACTTTCAGCCTATTCAATGTCTCCTGACAACTCGTTTCGAGCACCCGTGGCCAGCTCCACCAATTTATCGACGCTGTCACTCGTCAAGCAAATAGATCGGTGATGGAACTCTTCCTCTCTTTTTTAGGCTCTACCTCTTGGCTCTTCATTTCAATTAGCGGTGGAATCACATCTGGATTTGAATGTAATTCCCCCTTCTGTTTCCGAAGTTTTTTCGATGATTGAAAACACAATGCGTGACATCTGGCTCCTGAACAATGAAACTGGGTGGCAAAGTGGTATGCCTGCTCTCACTTGCAACCCCTTGAAATCTGATTTTTCATCCTCCATACTCACATCTTTGTCCGTGACACCTCTTTTTGTGACACTAATAAATTTCTCAGGTAAAATCATTTGATAGTCTAAATGTCTGGTGTCTAATTATCCCCCAGGACTGTCTTCAATGGTTTCTGCGTCTGCATCTTGGAACAGTCTCTGCGGAAGACCAAAATCATCCCTTATCCGTCGTCAAAAGATTCGTCCACATTGTGCAGTTCTGTCCCTTCAGAAAGTTGAGGCCTAATTCTTTCCTGAGATCATAAAACTTCTTTAATTTCCACGAGCAACATTTTTTATGTCTTCCCCCAACGTTTTCAAACTCATTTACAGCCTTTTTGACGGCGGCCTGGCACCAGCATTGAAACTTGTTTAACCATTAGATCTTCTCTACTCACCTGTGTGCATTGTCCACGCACCCGATGGAAACATTCAATTAGAGCCAAATAGAACTTTTCTTTGTCTTAATTTGCACACCCTTCAAGTTCTTCCACTGATATGCGCTGCTTTCACTTCCAAACAAAGCTTCTCCTAATTAGTTTGGAAATTATGAGAAATTCAACTGTGTCCTAGGACACGACTCCTTCAAAATTTTATGATGTAATCACGCTATGATTGTGTCCAATAGCGTGATTCAATTTGATGACTGTACTCCAGCAATATGGACAAGTTACAGCTTTCAAAGCTCTATCCTGTCCCATCTAATCCACTTGCATTTCAACAAAACAAGAAATAAACTTGTGCGATCTCATACATCCGAGTTTTTAATCCAATGAACTTGTCTATCAAATTGTTAAGGTATATTGCTCTGATTCATCCAAAAAAATAGCCCAAAATGAGGCTTAATAACTTCAAAGACGTTACAACCTCTCTTGCATCAGCCAATGTGTTATCTGTATCGAAAGGCATTATTCCGACCTTATTTGCAACAAGGATTCTTTTCTCACTTTTACATGGGTCCTCTTCTCTTCAATGAAAACGTCCAACCCTCAGTTTTGCTTGTTTTAAGCCTGTCTTCTATGTGGCACAACAAAAAAATCTCTGGATGTGCTTTTTTTCCTTTATATCAATTTGACCAATATATGGTGATTAATACCAAGGATCCAAAAAATTGAAATCGTTACTGCTCTCTCCTGACGACATCAAAACTTCTCGTTACGTCCATAGAGAAATTGCCATTCCTTTTTTCCATATCGGTACCGTGGCATACAGTATCACTCGTGAAGCTTGAGTCATTTTTAGTCAGTCGCTAATGAGAAAGTGGTCTACCTAGTACAAAAAACACTCAAGATAATATTTTTTGTCCAATTTTGACAGAACAGATCTAAATTGGCTTCGGATGCTTCATTTAATATTAACATTCCCTTTCAACATGCAACAATTTTTCACGGCGCACTTTTTCCTCCTTTTCATTTCGTGACGGGACCCCGCTATCTTTGCCTTTTCCCTCAGAGATGACGTTGCTTGCTCCTCATCCGATAATGTTCACTCAATTTGTTGTTCAGCAGTGTTCTGATTGGCTTGCCTTCTTAGCTTTCCTCAAGTTTTTCTCCGGGGTCAAATCTTAATTTGGGAGCCATGCATTTTGCCTACTTTCTCTTCTCTGCTTATCGCTCCTAGCAAACCTGACCTCAACTGCTTATCTTGCTCAACATTCTATTGTAGTAACTCCACAATGTCTCTAGAGCTCATAATCGTTATCCTGAGTATAATAGTCTGCTTTCACTACTTCCACTTCAATATCACTGGTCTGAAAAAATCAACTTGAATTTTTATACACGAATGCTTGATCGTCCCACCTACTTGTTCTTTCAGTCTGACTGATTGCTCTGATGACACATCTGTACCAACTTGGATTCCATAATTGTCCAATTCACCCACTGAAGATAACTGTTCTTCCATGAAATTAAAGTGATCCCGTATAGTCATTGACTGCATGCCCGATGCTAATCGTCAAAAACCGGTGTAAATTCAGATACGGCTTTCAACGCCCAATCTCTCTATAACAAAATCAATGACGTCATTGCACATTCCTTTCTCAGCAGAAGTATGTCCATAGTTTCAACGCAGTAGATTTTCCGGTCCCTCCAGACCAGGAAAAGTTCAGACAGAAAAAAATCTACAAATGGTAAAGAAATCCAATTCAAGCAGTTCAACTTTAACTTTCACAAGTTTTTATTCTTATTGCTCTTCGGCTATACATTCAACTACTGCTACTACATGCTTTCTATAACTAAAATGATCTATGCATCTAGCACTCAAGCTTTTCCTTGTGATTTTTATTTTTTCAACAACGACCGGCCCCTGATGTTCATAGACTATTTGTCAGTGAACACAATATGCTTGCTGTTCATGAACAAATACTTGTATTCCATGCAAACATCTGCTTGTTCTATTCCTCAAACTCACCGTTTTGTGGATTTCCAATTTAAAACAACGAAACAAGCAAAATCCACTCTTCCCCTGCTCTCTTTTGACTCTCTCTACTCTGCTGTACTCCACTTGCATGACATTCAAAACTGTCATCTGGTGGATATCAGTTTACTAAATTGCTGTTCTAATGTCTCGACAATCTGAAACAGCCAGTTTTCCTGAGAAAGTCAACTACTGAAACTGATAGTTCCATTCTAATTTGCGCGCACTCAGTTTACTCCCCACTCCGTTTGTCTCCAACTTTCACTTCTCACTACTCTCTCTATCTTTGCTCACAAAACTCTTGATCGTGGCCATGGTCATGTAGCAATAATTTATCAATCAGAAAGCCAACACAGTACCATATCTCTATGTTTGTTTAGCCTCGCGCAATTCTAGCCCTTGACTTAATCTTTCCTCGCTCTATTATCACCTATGCCAAAGCGAATTTAAATGACAGCAATTCCATCAGTCAAGCTCCAATTTAACTCGCAAACTGCTGAGCACAAACTGACACAAATGCGCTCTACCTCTTTCTCTATTTCTAATTAAGCTCAAATTTGACTCTACCCGCAGGTTTTTCTTTCTCCTCTCATTCTCGAACAAATCGAGATTCTTCTTCTCGTCTTGGTGGCTTACTCTGGCAAAGCTCGGCGTTCAGCTTCAATCATCTCTGCCCAACTGGCAAGAAGACTCTCGAGATCACCCATGAGTGTCACTGTAAAGATGTGTATTTTGCTTAAGCTGACCAGCTACGAACCTACCATCGCTCAAAAATCTAACAATTTGAAAATTGAATTGATGACTCTCAGACTTCCATTGGAGGGCTTTTTGGCCCCACACGTTTCTCTCTGGCTGTTGGAAACTCAAGTCAAATAAACAATTTTTTCAAGTAATCGCAAAGAATCAAGTATCATCAAATTAAGAAATGTAATAGATTACCAGAAGATGGCAAAATTCAACCGAAGTTTTTCTTGTAAAAGATAACATATTTTAGTTATCTTTGCAATTAAATTTATTCAATTGGGAGCTACTGCTTTTTGGCACCATAAAATTTTTCTATTAAGCAAGCGGCCCAAGTGCCTCTGGAATAAGCCAGTTGAACTGATCACGGTTTTCCGGTGTTCTGTTTTTGTTAAGTTGGTTTTACTCTATCAACACGGTTTTTCTTTTCTCATCTCAATTGCAAAAAAATATTCCTTTTACGCGTTGCATTCCGAAATCCTTCAAACTGGAAAGATACATTGTAAAAACTTTAAAATAAATATCTTCGGGACGCGACTTCTCATTTTTGCTTTAGAAATTGAATAATTGCACTACAAAATCGAAAAACAAGAATTTAAATTGTATGCAATTCCCTTCTATACTATTAATCAGCGGAATAATTAGTTGTTTACCTTTCGTTCAATGCGCCTATACTTGTTCAATTAAAACTGGCTCAAACGATCAGGTTTGCTGTTATCATGCAGTAGAAAATGCCGTCTTAAGCACCCATAGTGGAGTTCGAAAGGCTTTTTGTCTGAGTACCCAATTATGTGGGTCCATTCGGACATAATCTGCCGATTATGATGAAGAGACCCTCAAATGATCTATTCATGGGTATTAAATTGAAAGATTAATAGGTCTAGCTGTTATTTTTGTTAATGATGAAAATATCAACTAAAATCAGTTTCGATTCAGTCGTTTGATTTGCTTTTGCGATTAATTGGCGTCATTAAATCGCAAAATAGATACTTTGTAGGTCCGTTTTGTTTCTGTGCCAAATGAGCAGTTTTGAATGTAACGTGTCTCCTTTCTGTTGTCAAAATTCTCTGAATATGTAAAAAAAAATTGGCATTTTATTTAAAGTATAAAGTATCATAAGTTCAGGAAAAATATCCCTTTTTTGTTGTCCAGTGGACGTCGATCAAAACCTTATATACGCGTCGCCATATGAAGCATTCAACCTTTATATTGGAACGTTTCCTCGGACGAAATTAGTATATCTTCATTCATGCACACAGAAAATTTGAGATGGACCGTAGCTGGTAGCATAAGAATATATTGAATTGATTTTGGTGCTTCAAAATATGCTCAATTTTACGCACACGGCTGCGCATTTTTCACGCAGCGCCAGCAAAGAATAAATAATTGATTTGTTAGTTTTAGTAAAGCAGAATTTATATTATATGCCTCTGCTTTTTCTAATGTTTTAAACATACAAGTTTCAGCTTTAATATCGAAGACTATTCTTACACTGAAAGGGTTGGGTGGGTTTCACATCACTGGATTTTGAAAATGCCGAAAGCAACACAAGCGGTTAGTAGAATTGTAGTTTTTTTAAATACTTTTTAAATGTTAAAAAGAATATTTTTAAAATCTCGCTGAATTTGAAGTATTGCGATTGATTACTGGCAGATCTGTTGAAAATGCGTATTTATATTCGCCGAATCTCTCCAGTGAATATTTCAGTTATTGATCAGAGTCTAACCAGGTCACTCTTCAGGCATAACGTGGTCGTCTTCCAGATCAGATCTCTGAAGTTACCCTTGTCTGGGCTAAATTATTGGCAGGCTTGCCAATGGCTTACTATCGAATGAGTAACCTTTTTGCATCCACGTTTTGTCAGAGAAATTCTGATTTTTTTAACATCTGAATCTTTTAACTTCAAACAGTTTTATGGGGAATGAAAACTCATTGAAAAAGCGTTGGTTGTTCCAAACGAAGTGGTAATTCTAGCTATAGCACATAAAATGCAGGTCGGCAACCGAAGTTGCTCTCATTGCATTAGTTGTAGAGCAGTAATACACTGTTACCTCCTTTGCAATGACAAATTAACTCGATTACTATATTCTGATGCTATCAAACTTTTCAACACCAATATTCCTCTATTATAAATTTAAGTTGTCGATACTTGTTCCAAGCCCACTTGTGGGAGGGAGGAACTATATGCTCAACTGGTTTTTTGGTACAGTCAATTTTGGTCGATCGATATATTTATTGCACAGAGTTGTGAGTGGTATCACTATAAAGCCCGCCCAATCTAGAGTGCGAAATCAAAAGGTGTTTTTTCGAAGAATATTTTTTTTTCGGGGAGTTACCGAGGTTTGAATTTTTGTGATCAATTCAGTTTTCACATTGATTTCGTTCACATTTTCAGACTTCTCTTAAAGAGTTTTGGTTAAATTCTGCACAATTATGTAAACATTTTTAAAAAATTATGGGTTTTAGTATCTAGTAAGCGATATCGAGGCGCTTTGAGATTTCGGAGAAAAAGACAATGTTGGATTTGGATCTCGATTTTTGGGTATGAAGAACCATTTTTTGTTTTTTTTTTCCTTTTTTTGGTAATTTTTCATTTTTTCGTTTTTTTCTTTTGAATCTTTGGCGAAGTATAACAATTGCAATGCGTTTGTTGAAAGGGTGAATATATGCCGTTGTCTGAATTGGTCTGTGGCAAGTAAAGATACTGTTGACCTTGACATCTAAACTATTTTGTTCATAGTTTTGTTGTTAATGGGTCCTATTACCGACTGGTCTCGCTGAAGAGCTCAAGAAGACTAACTGAAAAATAAGAAACTACCTAGTTTAAAGTTCGTAGCTTGTGGTTTCTATCAACGAACAATATGTTTTCCGAAAATATCTGTGAATTTTGAGTTCTGATTATTTCTGCCTTTTCTGTTGTCTTGCCACTCAATCGCATTGATTAAGGAGTTACTAAGTCAAAAATAAGCCAGTCATGAGCCCTACTTTTCTTCAATGATAGCTAAATCAAAGATAAAGAACTTAAGATAACACGCTATTATTTCGTGAAAGTTTTGAGTGTAATCTTTATATTTGGTTTTCCATTCATTTTATATTTTTTTGGCTATGAGATGTTCTCTTCTGTAAGTCTGTTTCAGTCTGAGTATATAGAGATCACACTGATTGCAGTAGTGTCATAGGTGAACTTTAAGAACGGCTGAATTTTGAGTTCTGAGAGTTTGGCATCCAATCTAATTTAATGAATTTTCCTTGAAAAAGTTAGAAACAAACTTTAAATCTAAATTATTTTCAACTGGATGGTGCTGAAAATCATCATGCTGAAAATGACGCCATTTAGTTTCGATAAAATTTTGTGTTTATTAAAATTAAATGGCTTCAATTAAAGAGCGACTTTTTAGTTTTCTCTATTTATGGTTTTTCACGTTTTTTTTGTTAAATTTGATTTTTTGCAGTCGAACTTATCAGCTTTTATTTGCTGGCAAGTATGACTGATTTCTTTGAGTGGCGTAGCTTGAAAAATTGAACTTGTTGATTCAACAGAACCGTTTCTAAATCTTGTTTCAAAAATAATAACAGATTTTGCGATAATTTTTTACCTATAATGTTGCGTTTCCAATTCGTAAATTCATCTGATTGACAAGATGTCCTATCTGAAAGTATTTTATGGTTTTATTTTGTTAGGAGCTACTGTAATGATTTTTTGGTTAGCACAAAATTTTTTTTAAGAAATTGGAGTTTTTTCTCAGGCTGTTTCTTGTTTTTTACTCTCCGCATATATTTGTTGAACTGAACTGTTGGCTAATTTCTGCGAGCAACTTTTTCGAAATTTCCAAGTGTAAACTTGAGTTACTTCAACTTTGACTTACCTCTTGATATATTAGCCTGCTTAACCTCTATTTGAATTTGATCTGATTATGCATTTTTAAATAAAACTTCTATGTGGGCGCAGTGGTCATTTTTCTCCCAAATTTTTGTTTTTTTTCTGACAAAATCAGTTGTTCTCCTGATAGTTTCTTTTATTTGAGGAGTTGGATTGAAGTTGATTTCTTGTATGTCTTTTCGTTGGTTCGTTGGTTATATTTATTGAAATGAAAACAATGATCTTACTGGCATGCTATTTTTGTAGAGACGTCTGTGCTTTTTGAGAATCTATCGGAGCTCAAATAGAATCTTCCTGCTTCAATTAGTAGACATTACGTCGCCAATCCAACAAATTCAGCGATGTCCGCGTTTGAGAACACGAGTGACACTATTTTATCACTCCATCTCTTGTGCGATAAAATTAGTTAAATTGCGGAAAACAGTGAAAAAAAGCTGCAGACAATCGTTACGAAATTTCGTCAATGATCTGAAAAATTTAGGTTTTATGTCACAAATGTCCGAAATTTGTTAGCAGGGGAATGATCATCAATGTCGGCAATTTCGAGATTGACTATTCTATGCTGCGCTCCACATTAAAGTTTATAATCCGCTCTAACACTGGACTCAGTAGCGATAATTTTATAGCTGTTTCTTTTTATAGATAAAAGTAGCTTTTTGATTGCTTTAGTAAAAATCCTTTGTGCTGTTGGTCTTAGATAGAAAAGCCTTTTGAGTATATTAATGAAAATCTGCAGTGCTGGCTTTTATTGATAAAATTGGTCGTATTATTTTGATGAAAATTCATCAGTGCTGTTTCACTTCAAAAATAAAATTGATTCACGATTAATTTAACAAAAATCCCCCCGCGCTATTATCTTTTTTCCAGCTGAATTTAGGGTAGGCAAACAGATTGTTAAAGTGATAAAGCCAATAAAAATAAAGTGAATTCATGAAGTTTTCAGAAATTTCTTCTACTGTGTTGAAGCATCCAATTCCTAAATTCATCTGATTGACAAGATGTCCTATCTGAAAGTATTTTATGGTTTTATTTTGTTAGAAGCTACTCTAATGATTTTTTGGTTAGCACAAAAGTTTTTTTAAGAAATTGGAGTTTTTTCTCAGGCTGTTTCTTGGTTTTTACTCTCCGCATATATTTGTTGAACTGAACTGTTGGCTAATTTCTGCGAGCAACTTTTTCATAAGTTCCAAGTGTAAACTTGAGTTACTTCAACTTTGACTTACCTCTTGATATATTAGCCTGCTTAACCTCTATTTGAATTTGATCTGATTATGCATTTTTAAATAAAAATTCTATGTGGGCGCAGTGGTCATTTTTCTCCCAAATTTTTGTTTTTTTTCTGACAAAATCAGTTGTTCTCCTGATAGTTCCTTTTATTTGAGGAGTTGGATTGAAGTTGATTTCTTGTATGTCTTTTCTATGGTTCGTTGGTTATATTTATTGAAATGAAAACAATGATCTTACTGGCATGATATTTTTGCAGAGACGTCTGTGCGTTTTGAGAATCTATCGGAGCTCAAATAGAATCTTTCTGCTTCAATTAGTAGACATTACGTCGCCAATCCAACAAATTCAGCGATGTCCGCGTTTGAGAACACGAGTGACACTATTTTATCACTCCATCTCTTGTGCGATAAAATTAGTTAAATTGCGGACAACAGTGAAAAAAAGCTGCAGACAATCGTTACGAAATTTTGTCAATGATCTGAAAACTTTAGGTTTTATGTCACAAATGTCCGAAATTTGTTAGCAGGGGAATGATCATCAATGTCGGCAATTTCGAGATTGACTATTCTATGCTGCGCTCCACATTAAAGTTTATAATCCGCTCTAACACTGGACTCAGTAGCGATAATTTTATAGCTGTTTCTTTTTTATAGATAAAAGTAGCTTTTTGATTGCTTTAGTAAAAATCCTTTGTGCTGTTGGTCTTAGATAGAAAAGCCTTTTGAGTATATTAATGAAAATCTGCAGTGCTGGCTTTTATTGATAAAATTGGCCGTATTATTTTGATGAAAATTCATCAGTGCTGTTTCACTTCAAAAATAAAATTGATTCACGATTAATTTAACAAAAATCCCCCCGCGCTATTATCTTTTCTCCAGCTGAAATTTGGGTAGGCAAACAGATTGTTAAAGTAATAAAGCAAATAAAAATAAAAGCGAATTCATGAAGTTTTCCGAAATTTTTTCTACTGTGTTGAAGCATCCAAATTTGAACACAAAATGTTCGAAGCAATTAAAACAACTAGGCTAATTTCTTACTATAAGCCGCGGATGTTAGTGACGTTTAAATTGCGGATAATAAAGACACGGATAATGGTGACATAAATTGCGGATAAAAGTGATATTAAAGATGCAGACAATAGCGACCCCGACCATAGTGACAATGACACCAAAACTGCAGAAATTAGAGACAATCGAATCGCGGAAAGTAGTTTGCTTAGCGCAGATATTAGGGACATAATTTTGCGGACAATAGTGACAAAAATCTGTCCGCTCTTCTTGCGTGTCATCAAAATCCGCAATGGCGGACATCTGTGACAAAGACTTTCCATTTTGAGCAAATTTTAACTAATTTCCTTTACTGTGACTGTTGCAAGCGAAAACCTATAAAGTTTGTCTTAAAACATGGAACAAATTTGCTCACACAAGATGTAGGATTGGCGACGTAATGGACTGCTGAGACACTATTATGGATGAGTGGGTCGGAAAATGGTGTGCCTTCGCACATTAGCGAATCTCCTTGTTTCGTTTTATAAGCAGATAGAACAGAACTATTTCTGTTTATCTGATTAAGAACGAAATTTTCAACAACAAAATTTTATTCAAAAATTTTTTTCGGAAAGTTTTATTGTTTCTGAATATAGTACTTTTCCAATGATGATGGTTTATCTTTGCCATTTTTACATATATATGGAATTTGAGCAATGTAACACTTACTGCCGTAAAAAATCTCAAATATTTATCAAGGGTTCTTATACGTTTTATAGCTTCGTCATTTTAATCCCACTTGTTCGTTTATCCAGAAATTGATTGGCAATTTGAACGCTTATGACTCTTCGACCTTCAGACCTATTGTTCCAAAAAGATTGTTGTTTTCCTCTGTCAGTTGCATCCATTTCTCATGGCACCTGTCGTGTCTGACCATTGTGTAATTTCACCAAATCGCAAACAATTTTCCAACTCGACATTTTTGTAACGACCAATCATGAATCATGAGTATTGAATAATTGAATTTTTTGTTAACCTGGCATTTGTTCAACCTCTTAAAGTTTTATGATCCTTTGATATTTAATAGCTTGTTATACTCAAATGACATTTCCCTTAAGTTCTCCATAGTTTTGAATTACATTACTCTTGAAACATGAAAAAATTCGTGCCACTGTCCTGTCTTTATTCATTACTGTTTGTGATACCATCCTCTGTTTTACTATATTATGTTGCAAATACTGAAAACGCAAATATTTTGGGATGAAATATTTTTCTTAGTTTCAAACTTGGTGGAGAATTTTATTTTAATTCTCAAAGGTTTTATTCTTTGTATTTGTGTAGTGTAATTTGAGGAACATTTTCTGGGAATTTGCATTGTAATTCAAAAAAGCAAAACAATTTCTCCGGATATTCTTGATTCTGATGTGATTCAAATCGTGGGATTCGGACAAAAACATAAAATATTGGAACAAAGAGGCTCGGTAATATGCGTTCGCACCTATTGTTCTGAACCCAGCTCATCCAAATTTTCACATTTTTGTTCTAACTTTCTACAGGATAAAGAAAAGATAGGAAACTTTAAAAGTTCACGTACTGTTCTAAAATTTTCTGTTTGAGTGAAAAATATGGAAAATTGTAACAAACCCAAACGACCATTTGAAATGAATTATGCCGCACTAGAGCATTGCTATCAGTTAGACTACAAGACGAGGCAAAGAGCAAACTGAAACGACAACTGAATGCATTCATTTTGACCAAAAACTTTAGTAACAAAGCCAACATACCAGCAGTAAAATTAAAACAAACGGTTATTTTTTGTTCGTTAGAAAGCAGACGCAACTTGCTTTTAATGAGACTAGTTAAGAAGTCAACAAAGAAACAAAAAGTAACAAAAGTAGATATTAAAAACACGCTAAATTTTCAGAATTCAAACGATTTCAAAAATCATATTAATCATTAAATTTCAACTGAAGAAAATGGACAGATTAACATATAACTTTTAAACAAACTTTTTTACGAAAACACACATGTTGAAGCCATTGAAAAACTACGCTAGATAAAGAAGAGCTTATACTTGATCAATTTAGACAATCAGTTATAACATGAAACCAGTAAAAAGATTATTGTTCGCTTCACGGAAAAATTGGACTGATTTTGTTATTTAAGACACTAACAGACAACAAAGAAAATTTAAAATTGGCAAAAAATGAAAATAATTGGTCAATGTCACACTGATATTTTAAACAGCAGATAGTTCAGAGTCATTAAAACTACTAGATATCAGCTGCAATTATTAAATACCTTCGATAATTCCATGTGAAATTAAAGACGCCTCTTCTATTGTTCAGAGCAAGCCATACAACTACAAAAACAAGTGCGAAAGCCAGCAAAAAGGCAACTTTCAATATGAAATGAATGAGATGACACTGTTGAAGTTGTCACCAAATTCAGCAGTAAATTGACTTGTCATCAATGTCAAAAGGTGACCTGACAACAAAAAGAGCTGTAGTTTTAGACAAAAATCCAGAAATCATAAAACTACTAAATGCGAATTCGTTTTTATCAAAGTCATATAATCTTAAATTGAAACAAAGCATTGGTAACCAGAATAGATTTTGCTACGATAGCAAAAGTACATCTGACTTATCGTTAATAGGGCTAAAATTTGACAAAGCTGAATAAGCAAGCTTTTTTGAAAACCGTTCTATTCAAAACCATGAGGGCCATTAGATGTCAGTTAAAAGCATTAGATAGGTTCAATTACACCTCTTTAAGGGAACCGATTGGACTTTTGATTGATAACACTAAGCCATAAGACTTTAAAAACTGCATGCAAAACAAAAGATTTTCTGTTAATTTTTACCAAAATAAATTCTCGTAGCAAAACAAATTCTCCCAAAACTTAATGTATATTAGTTGGGCCGCTTTTGAACGTAAATGGGATCTTTAATTATGAGATTTTTGATATCAAACCTTACAAAGGCTGTTACCCCAATACAATCATTTTAAATATAAAAAACCCTGGATGAGCGCACCTATGGCTATGGCTACACATCTATTACTACTACTTTTCGTCTCATTCCATTCACGCAGAAAATGTTCTAAATACAGCTCGACGACGTCAAAAAGATAAGAACATAATTGAAAGGCTTGAAAAGAATTTAGCTGATTCACTTGAACTAGATAAGACAGTATATCTGAACTCTTTCGCAGGTTTAACTCTGACAGAAGTTTTTCAAAATCTTAAGAGCTTTCGTCGTATTCCTGATCTGCCCACTAAGATGAAGTTTGCTGGAAACAGTATTTCTGGACCGTTGAAAATTGCCAATGCTTTCAATCAACATTTTGCATCTGTTTTCAGAGAGGATACGAGCCCTCTTTCAGTGCCACTCGCTTCAGCAGACCCCACAATTTGTCTAGAAGATATATATTTCACTAACAGTGAAGTAAAATCAATGATCTTTAGTTGTCATTCGGGTTCTGAGTCCTACGATAAATTGCAGCCAATCTTATTGAAAACGTTTTCACCTGCCATTGTCCCAGTTGTTACTGAGATATTTAACAAAATTATAATTCAGCAAGAATTTCCAAAGAGCTGGAAGAAAGCAATAATTAAACCCCTGCATAAAAAAGAGTCGAGAATTGACATAGAAAATTACAGACCAGTGTCAATGTTGTGTGCGCTTTCCCTAATTTTCGAGAAATTACTGTATAGAAAATTTAGGGATCGTTTATGGAAAAATTTAGACAATCGCCAGCACGGTTTCAGGACCAAGCATTCTACTATCACTCAAATGATCCAGTATTGTGAAAAAATTTTTCGTTGTTTGAATGCTAAAGAGTCTGCTTTAAGCGTTTATCTCGATATTGCAAAAGCGTTCGATACAATTAATCACAATGCAATTTTGTTGAAGCTTACGCATTTTGGATTTGATAACCAATTTCTCAAGTTTTTTGCAGATTATTTGTCAAATAGAACGCAGTGCGTGTTTGTTAAAGATGATTATTCGTCAGAGTTAGCTGTTACGAGTGGTGGTCCACAGGGTTCAGTGTTTGCGGTTTTTATGTTTGCTGTGTACATTAATGACCTTCCATCTCTAATGGAGAACAGCACATATCTTTTCGCCGATGACACAAAAATTATTGGAAGTCAAATGAATTTATTTTCACTACAAAATGATTTAAACAAAGCAATTAAATGGTCAAAAGAAAACAGAATGCAATTCAACAATGCAAAGTTTGAAGCTATATGTTTTGATGTAAAAAAGTTAGATCAGTGTAGTGTCCACTTGTATGCAGACGATACAGAAATTACATGCAAATCTTCGGTGAATGATCTTGGTGTAGTAATTACTAATAACTTGAAATGGGACAGTCATATCAATCAGCGGCTGTCAAAGGCACAACAAAAGCTTTTTTTCTTGAAGAGAAACGTTCCCTTTTCTACAAATACGAAAGTAAAAGTAAGTTTATACAAAAGTTACATTTTATCAATTCTCCTGTACGCGTCAAATGTATGGTTCTCGAATTGGCCAAATTGCAGAAAACTCGAAAAGATGCAAAGACGAGCGCTCAAATGGGCTTTGAATAAGAAATTTTTTACAGATAGTGACTGCAATCAGAGCCTCATTTACAACAATTTGTTGCCGATCAGTTTTCTTTTGGTTCGAAATGATCTTCTTATGCTGAACAAAATTTACAACTGTGATACTGCCCTTAAGTTTGATGATTATTGGAAAGTTTTCAAGGGACCACGCAGTAACCGTTCTGCAGCAAAACAATTTTTGAAGACCAATTTTAATTGGACGAAATCAGTCAAATTCGAAGAGTATTTTGTCTTGAGAGTTGTGAAATATGCAAATGTTCTCTCTCAGCGAAATGACATCTCAACTTTTGACTGGACATGTCCAACAGTGTTATTTCGGAAACAGCTGAACTCGCTGTTGAAATTAAAGGCTTTGAACTTTAAATACTATCAGTATCCTGTTAATTGGTCCTGTTTCTAATTAGTTAACAAAGTGATTCCCGCATCGCGGGTACCAAGTCAATTTAATAATAATAATAATAATAATAATAATAATTAGGAGCACTAAATTGTTCAAAATCTTAGAGTAAAATACAATTTGTCATAAAAATCTTGAATTGAATAAAATGCCGCTGAATTTGAACAAAATCCCTTTAATTGTCAGGTATTCGCAATTTTGAGTTTTTAAAAAGTGATAGCTCCTCGAAATCATCGGAAATTTTTTCAATGTTTTTTTTTCGCTTCAGTGTTTCTCTAATGATACCACCTACAAATCCCCACGAAGATTATATCGATCGGCCAAAATTGACTGAACCCAAAAATCCATTTGAGCGTATAGTTCCAACCTCCGGTCGAAACACTTAAAACCTTTCCTGAACAGTGGCATAATGCCTTCGCACGCTTTCGATTATTACAGCAGACATAAATTTGTGGTCATACTGTAACAAAAAGCGGTATCCTAAAAAGCAGCTCTTGCATGAACTCAGATCAAATCCATTAAATCCTTTCCGGTGGTAAATTTATTGTCCCAATTGAGCTGTAGAGAAAATGTTCTCGTATTCTCCAGCTTGTGGTGTGGTCTTGGTTTTAGGTACTTTTCCAAAAAAATGAGAGAATTGGCTTTGAGTTTGGTTGTAGGGGTGTAAGGACCCGGAGTTAGGTTGTTTATAAATGTGAAATGAAGGTTCCTGCTGTAAAATTGTGCGCTTCACATAGAAATTGGAGCGTGACAAAAAGAAGAGCAACTTTTTTTTTACTAAAAAGCCGCAAAGAAGGATCGTGATTCGAATGTGATTAGTGAGGGTGTAGGAAATGATATAAACACGCGGGGGAAAAACATATAAAACACACGCGGGAAAAACATATAAAACACACGCGGGAAAAACATTTTTTAAACTTGAGTAACGCTTCAATTTTTTTGGAATTAGCGTTCAAATGATCACTATTTTTTTAATCAATATTTTCTTTTGTACAGGAAGTGGACAAGTACAAGAGTAAGTTGCCAGAGTTACTACCCCCAGACCAGACTGAAGATGCGAAGGCAAAGAGGAAGAAGTTGTTCACAGATTGGGATCCGAATGGGAACAAGAAACTGAGTCTGGCAGAGGTGGACTTGGGATTGAGACAGATGCAACTGCACAAAGTGTTCAGGAAACCAGTCATCATCAGGTACGTACAAGTCAATACTTGACAATTATATATACTCGTACTTGCAGTTGTTTTCCACAAAACTTGTCACCAGAATATTAACTAAACTGGCCCAATCATGATTTTACATAATTAAAACATTTTTCAGCCGAAACGTGATGCAAAAGATTGGTTTGCTAAAAAAAACTACTTGCCAAGTAATGAAAGGGCAGAAAATTGAACACTTTTTTTCAAACAAAATATCAAAAGAATTGTGAAGCGTTGTTAGCTTTGTTAGCTCGTTAAGTGAAATCAACAACAAGCAATCAAGAGACATTTACAGAAGCTTCCTCTTTTTGCGTCCTGTCTGTGGGACTAGACGAAGTGCCTAATATCCGGTGAGATTGTTCCTAATACCCCCTCCAATCGGTCCCCCAAGTTTTCTGGGGCGGTTTGCCTGTGAAAACAATCGACTTACAACATAAAAAGTCTTTATTCGTTGGGGTAGTTTTCCAAAATTTGTTCCCCAACCTGATATTTTTATTTTTAAAACGAAATACAACTTAAGAAACGGAAGTTTCGACGAGAGTGGTGCAACGCAATTAGAGAATGTAGGCACACAAAGCGAACCACAAAACTCTGAAACCAGCAAAGACATGCATACGGGTTTGACTCAGGAATAGCAAAAAGTTAGTGTTAAAGATTTTTTTCACGTAGCTGCAGTCACAGTTTTTTTCTGCCAAGCTCTACAGGATCAAATACTAGAAAACTGCAATCAGTACACCAAAATAAGATATCTGGGTTTGGGGTTAGAGCACGATGCTTGCTTCAATTCAAAATAAATTTGGGCATATTCAAAATACAAAGAGCAGTTGGGCAGCCATCGTAAAATTAACACAAACCTCTCAAATGAAATAGACAATCTATTGGTCTCCTGTGATTCCACTTCTAGTCAATTGAATCATTAATATTTTGAACGTGTTGATCTCTCAATAAAATCCTTGTAACCGAGGAGGCAAGAAGCAAAAGCGCAATCAAGACAAACGTCTCGCAGAAAGTTTTATCGTTGGAACACCGGTGAACATGGGAAGATTTAGTCAGAAATTGTCTCCATGAAACAATCAAAGAGACAGAGAACTCACAGCATTCAAGAAATATCGGTCAGAGAAAAAACGTTGTGCTTACAAGGCCAATTTGGCCGAGCCGCTAAATATTCAGCTTCTGAAGGTCTCGCACCCGATAACAAAGCTACATTCAAAGCACTGGAAAGTTTACACCCGAAAGAACTGTTACCCGGTGTCAGTATACCTGACAACATTGCATCCAATGACAACGCTTTCCAATTCATTGAAAACGTAGTTTAGAACAACTGAAGACATTCAGCAAGCACACTGCAACCGGTCCGTCTAAGATATTTCCAGAACATCTTCAGTACGCAGTAGACTGCACTGCACCTGATCGGTCTGAGTTTGCTCTGAAAGCGATAACAAAGTTTGTAAACATTGGTAGCAGCGGACTCTTTTCTGCTTTTATTTCCAAAGCACTCTGCTGAGCTTCACTCACAGCTTTATCCAAAAAAGAAAAGCGGGGTGCGTTTGATAGCAGTTGGCAAAGAGTTGCGACGCCTCATAGCAGAATGCTTGGCAAATGAAGCCAATTCAGAAGCAATTGAGTTGGCTGATTGTTTGCAATTGGGAACCGGCACTAGCGGAGGCGATGAGGCAAACATTCACCCGTCGCAAATTACATACGATAACATAGTTAGCGCTCAGTCGCACGAAGGTGTGCTTCAAATTGATTTCCAAAACGCTTTTGACTTAGTCAAGCGTTCATAGTTTTTAAAAACAACTTATGATTTTATTCCTGGAATTGCCACCTTCACCAATTTTTTATACTCCCAGCACACACACCACTCTTTTATAACATTGCAGTCATTCAAAACGAATCGGTTGTTCAGCAGGGTAATCCGTTGGAACCGATATTGTTCTCCTTGACGTTGTGGCCAGTCATACAGAAGATCAAGAATTCAGTTCCGAGTTACAGCACACTTGGTACTTAGAGGATGGGTTTATTGCTGGGTCTGAAGATCAGATCAAGCAAACACTTGCAATCCTAGCCAATTAAGGCCCTGACAGAGGTCTAATCTTGAGAAAAGACAAATGTTAGCTGCGGTCAATTAAAGAATTACCCTCCCTTGATCAGGCAGTAAAAAGGAATTTGGGAAACGGTTTTGAAGTTCTGTTGCTGCAGTTGGTTCAAAAGAATTTTTTTTCTTGTTGGAAGAGGAGAATTCGAAAAATTTTATCTGCTGCACAATTTACATCCCCTCAACGATCCTCAATGTGCATTGGGTGTCCTCCGTTACAGTTTGGGAACTCCGATACTAATATACTCTTTACGAACTAACTCTCCATCAAACGAGAAGCTCGAAGTATTGAAAAGTTTCAATGGCAGCCATAGAGAAGTGTTGGACCAAATTGTTGGCTCGATTATTGTTGATGACGCATGAAAACACTCTTCTTTACCTATCAGTTTGTAAGAACTACGCTTCAGACAATCAGAGGAGCAATACAAAGGTGCTTTTGTGGGCTTAATTATAGCCTCAGACGAGCTGTCAACAAAATAACAAGTAGGCGTCCCTCAGAAAGTGACACTTTTAAACACCTACCCCTTAGTCTGGAACTGTTCAATCTACTTTTTCACATGCAAAAGAAGATCCAAGAAGCACTTGATAAAGATAAACTTGCTGTCCTAATAAGAAATCAAACTTCAACTAGCAAAAAAGCAAGACTCCAATCACTATGCCTGCCTCATTCCGGTGCGTCGCTTGCTGCGCCTCCAATTCCCGCTATAGATCTAGACCTTTCGGCTAAGGAATATCAAGTCAGTGTCAAGTACAGGCTCGGGATCGCGGCTCATGATCAAGAAAGAAAACGTCCTTACTGCAAGTCTGGTACATTGAACACATTTGGTGACCATGCAGTTGCCTGCCATGGAAGGGGGGATACGCTTTCAGGGCACGATAGAATTCGCGATTAAATAGCTTCCACTTGTTCAGCAGCTAAGTTGTCTCCAGTATTTGAAAAACGCAATCTCATTGCGGAAAATAACTCACGCCCAGGAGACGTCTAACTGCCTTCTTTGAAGTCTGGCCAATCTGCTGCTCTAGACATAACAGGGACTTCCTCTCTGCAACCGATTATTGTTTCTCATGCGGCAGAGAAGTCTGGCTATGCAATTAAAGCTGCTGAAGATGGAAAATTTGCTCAGTATGAAAAAAGTTGTGATCAACAAGGAATTTTGTTTGTCCTTCTCGCAATGGAAATTTTGGACGGTCTGTTGAGGACTCAGAAGAAGGCCTTACTGCGCATTTCGTTGTTAGCTGATAGCAGAAATTATCAGTCAGTGGCACATTTCATTGCCTTCGACAGAGCACTTCAGTCACTTTCTGCTGTCATTATACAAGGATCAGCTACTATGCTGATGTCGTGAGCTCCGTAGTTGAACGCAGCAATCAGTTGAACATGTCTGATAAATAGCGACCCCATTATGTGGGACGCAATGTGAAGATAACTTTTCCTAGACGCAAAGATCCGAGAAAATATTGGTTCGAAAATAGGAAATATACAGCAAACATTCATATTTTAGATCAAGATAAGTCAAGAATATTTAGAAATGGAGAACACGCTGATTGAAATAAATCAAAGTTAATTTTTTTTAAAAAAAAATGTGAAGTCAGAACTGTTTTTGCTAAATCTAACTTTTGAGTGAAAAAGGTCCAGTTTAGGGTCCCAAACCTAAGACCAGTTTAGGATGCACTTTAGTACGTCAGGACTTTCGTCTGTGATCGGATCTGGCAGACCAAAAAGACCTAAATTCCCCGTCGTGCTACCCAATTCTTTGTGCAACTTTCAAACGACCAATTTTGTAGTTAAAAAATAGTACAACCAAGACTTCTGTTGCAAAATTTGTGCCATTTTATGCGACACAGGTTTTAGTACACGATGGTTGAAAATGAGGGAAGGGTTTTCTATTGAAAGGGTTATAAAAGTGTTTTTTAGCGGTCAAAGTACTAATTCGTAACGAATCAAATTTTGAGTTCTACTTTTCTTTTTATTGTATAGAGTCTATCTCATCAAGAAACTTCTTGTCTAGCTTGGCTAGGAGGAAAGTAGTCTTATTAATTTATTTGCTGGTTTTAAGCAAATAAACGTTTTTCATTCGCTATTTTGTTTTTATTCGGCTACGCCGGTAAAAAAGTGTATTCTTCAACTGTTTCTCACATAATCGGCTCAAAAAATGTAAATTTTGGCGGAGAAGATCTTATCGAGCTTACGTTTCTTAAAAAGACGGGTTCATCAAAATTAATCTTTTTTCATATATTGGTCCAGGTTTAAACCTTTATGAACAACCGATTGGTTTCTGCTCTTATTATTCTCATTAGCCGCAATTTTTGCGCAAATTATCGACAAATATAGAGAAAAACTTTTATTTTGAGAACAATAGTGTTGTTCATTTTACCTATAACGATACTGTCGTTAGTTTTACTTTCGAAACTTTTGTTCTGATTTTTTTGCTAACAATATAGCTAATTTTTTAATACCCTGTCTTTTTTTAATGAAAAATTGCATTAAGCAGGATTTTTATGCATTTGGTTATTTTTGGTATAATTCTATTTGGAAAAACAAACAAAGTCTGGCAGAGGTGGACTTCGGATTGATACAGATGCAATTGCACAAAGTGCTCAGTAAACCAGTCGTCATTAGGTACGTACAAATCAATACTTGGCATATAACTCTTTTTTGCGAGTTTATATATATATATATATATATATATATATATATATATATATATATATATATATATATAATAGCAATTGCGGCTGTTTTCTGCAAAACTTGTCACCAGAATTTTAACTAAACTGGTTCAATCATGATTTCGGATAACGAAAATGCTTTTCAGCTGACATGTGATGAAAAAGATTAATTTTCTAAAAAATACTTGTTAAGTAATGAAAGCTGCGCGGGCAGAAAAATGAAGTTTTCATCTCAAACAGAACATGAAAAAATTGTGAAGTCAGAATTAAATTATTTTTATTTAGCCTAATTTATGAGTAAAAGAAACCCATTTCAAGGTTCCAAATCTACACCAACTCCGATCAGACTATGACCATGCACGGAATTTGGCATTTGATCAAAACTGCCAGACCAAAAACACCTAAATTCACCGTCGTGCCACCCAATTATTTGTGAGACTTTCAGAACACCAATTTGATGTCACCAGAATAAAAGCAAAGCTGGCCCAATCATGATTTTACATAATGTAAACAGACAAAACTTTTCAGCCGAAACGTGATGCAATTGGTTTGCTAAAAAAACTACTTGCCAAGTAATGAAAGGAGAGAAAATTGAACACTTTTTTCAAACAAAATATCAAAAGAATTGTGAAGCGTTGTTAGCTTTGTTAACTCGTTAAGTGAAATCAACAAGCAATCAAGAGACATTTAGAGAAGCTTCCTCTTTTTGCGTCCTGTGTGTGGGACTAGACGAAGTGCCTAATATCCGGTAAGATTGTTCCTAATACCCCCTCCAATCGGTCTCCCATGTTTTCTGGGGCGGTTTGCCTGTGAAAACAATCGACTTACAACATAAAAAGTCTTTATTCGTTGGGGTAGTTTTCCAAAATTTGTTCCCCAACCTGATATTTTTATTTTTAAAACGAAATACAATTTAAGAAACGGAAGTTTCGACGAGAGTGGTGCAACGCAATTAGAGAATGTAGGCACACAAAGCGAACCACAAAACCCTGAAACCAGCAAAGACATGCATACGGGTTTGACTCAGGAATCGCAAAAAGAATTTGTTAATTGAAGGAAATTGAAGTCTTTATTTCAAACAAAATGTGAAAAGAATTGTGAAGTCAGAATTGTTTTGGCTAAAACTGAATTTTGAATAGTTTAGGAAGAGACCCAGTTTAGGGTCCCAAACATACGCCTAATTTAAAGTGACCTCTGATCAGACTATGTCCGGACTTTGGTCTCTGATCAGATCCGCCAGATCAAAAAGACCTAAATTCACCGCCGTGCCACCAAATTTCTTTTGAGCGACTTTCACAAGACCAATTTTGTAGTGAAAATATAGTGCAACCAAGACTTCTGTCGCAACTTTTGTGCCAATTTTTGCGCCATAAGTTTTAGTACACGACGATTGAAAATGAAGGAAGGGTTTTCCAATGAAAGGGTTATAATAGTGTTTTTTATCGGTCAAAGGAGTTGTTCGTGACGAACTGAATTTTTTGTGCGAGCTTTCCATTTTTTGTATAGAGTCTAACTCATCAAGAAATTTTTTATTTTGTTTCACTAGGGATCAAGTTGTTGTTGTTTTATCAATTCTTTTGCAAATAAACGTTTTTTTTCGCTATTTATATTCGACTATGCTGGTGTAAAAAAGTATTCTTTAACATTTTGTCACATAATCGGCTCTAAAAAGTTAAATTTTATCAGAGAAGATCTTATCGAGCTTACGTTTCTTAAACGATGAGTTCTTCGAAATTGCTTCTTTTTCATAGATTGATCTAGCTTTAAACATTTGTGAACAACCGATTGGTTTCTGCTCTTAATTTTCTTATTTTACACAA
The DNA here is from genome assembly GCF_964194025.1 of Convolutriloba macropyga. Lineage (NCBI taxonomy): Eukaryota > Metazoa > Xenacoelomorpha > Acoela > Convolutidae > Convolutriloba > Convolutriloba macropyga. The sequence goes on along the minus strand of NC_134469.1, from coordinate 27,820,073 downwards.
GTTTTGCGCGAATTATCGTCAAATATAGAGAAGAAAGTTTAATTTGATAACCATAGTGCTGTGGATTTTACCCATAACGATACATCATTGGTTTTATTTTGAACTCTTTATTCTGATTTTTCGGCTAAAAATATGGCTAATTTTTTTTATTACTCTGTCTTTTGATATTGAATATTTGCACCAAGTAGGATTTTTTTAATACCATTTTGTCTTTTTTCGTATAACTCTAACGGGAACAAGAGACTAAGTCTGGCAAAGTCGGACTTGGGATTGAGACGGATGCAATTGCACTAAGTGTTCAGGAAACCAGTCAGCATTAGGTACGTACCAATCAATACTCAACAATTATATATACCCGTATTGCAGCTGTTTTCCACAAAACTTGTCACCAGAATAGTAATTAAACTTGCCCAATCATGATTTTTTCTATTTAAAACACTTTTCAGCCGAAACGATTTGCAAAAGATTGGTTTGCTAAAGCAAAACTATCTGCCAAGTAATCAAAGGGCAGAAAATTGAGAAATTGACCTCTGATGAGACTATTTACCGACTTTGGTCTCTGATCAGATCGGCCAGACCAAAAAGACCTAAATTCACCCTCGTGCCACCCTATTATTTGTGCGACTTTCACAAGACCAATTTTGCTGTGCAAACATATTTCAACCAAGACTTCTTGTGCGACATTTTCTCCATTTTTTGCGACACAATTTTTAGTAGACGACGGTTGAAAAAGAAGGAAGGGTTTGTTATTAAAAAGGTTATAATAGTGTTTTTTTTATCGGTTAAAGGAGTTGTTCGTACAGAACTAAATTTTGTGTGCGAGCTCTCCATTTTTTCAGTAGTGTCTGGCTTGACTGGGAAGAAATTAGCTTTATCACTTGTTTTGTTGGTATTAATTAAATAAACGTTTTTTTGCTATTTGTTTTTATTCGGCTATGCCCGTATAAAAAAAGTATTCTTCAACTTTTTCTCACATAATCTGCTCAAAAAAAGTAAATGTTAGCAGAGAAGATCTTATCGAGCTTACGTTTCTTAAAAAGATGAGTTTTTCAAAAATCGCTTTTTTATAGATTGACCGAGGTTTAAACCGTCGTGAACTACCGATTGATTTCTGCTCTTTTTGTTCTAATTTTCTGCAATTCTTGCGTAAACTATCGACAAATGTAGAGAAAAACGTTTAGTTTGATATTGATAGTGTTTTTGATTTTACCCATAACTATACTGTCGTTGGTTTTAGTTTTCAACTCTTCGATCTGATTTTTCGGCTAAAATATTGCTAATTTTTTATTATTCTGTCACTTTTAATGAAAAATTTCACCAAGCAGGATTTTTTTTTACTTTTTTGTCATTTTTCGTAAAGTTAAGAACTAAGAGTTGATGGCACGATTTTTTGAACTGAGAAAAGAGCTGTATTCATTTCTGTTTCCGCAGAAATTTTCTGAGATAAAAATTGTTTTCGTGTTCTTCGCTAATTTAAGTTGTTTTATCCAAAAATCGTCATCTTTGTTTAATACGAATTTAAATTAGTGACAAAATATGTATTGCGCGCAGCATTCAAACATTTAACTGTCTGAAAGATTACACAGCAGCAGCGGCTTTTTTTATTTTGCTGCATGTTTTTGCAATCACAAATTTAGATTTTTTAATGGCATCGTCTTCTTCAGAATCGTTTCGAAATTTTGTTGTTTTGGTGGTCAGTTTCAGCTGTGTAATGCTTCATATCATCGCTCTATCACAGATAGGTCCCACTCATGTTAAAATAGTGCCTAAGAAAAGTTCATCATGCTTTACGGGGAAAGCTTGTAATCTTCAAGGTCTCGACTGTGTGTATTTTAAAGACTTCTTGCGTTTTGCCCATTTTTGTTGTTCTTTTTTAGTCTTGTGACCTAATTGCATTAAGGAGATGTCCAGTTGATCTACTAATGCTGTGAACATTAGCCTAATCGTTTTTTTTGGCTGACAACCAATGGATATTATGACTTTATAGTCGTATGCTTCTTCTGGAAATTGTATTGATCTGAAAAAAGATATAATGAAGCCTATTTCAGTTGTTAGCTAACTTTTTAAATTAATGGAAGTTATTCGTTTTCAAAACTATCGATGTTTTGTTGTTCTTTGCCCAGTATGTTGGTCTTTTCGTGAACTTGTTAAGAAGTGTCAAAAATTACAGGTCTCTACACGCAGGCAGTTTTTAATTTTTTGCGAAGGAGCCTTATTTTTCTTTTAACGGACGTTTTGATATTTTTCTGACTATGAGTTTTAATGGAAGTCTTGAGTTTTTCATACTCGTCAACATTTACAGTTCTTTTTGTTGTGTCTTCACGCTTTCTCTTTAAAAACAAAACTTATTGATGTTCAACTGAGGCGCAAGTGATTATATATTAGCCTTTCGTTATGGAGACAAGGTAACAAGTCGACAAAAAGAGGATCAAAGTCAGGCAATTATAAGAATCAAGTAAATTCAAAAGTCATAACAAACATTAAACTTACAAAT